>NW_004955412.1:1016077-1113848 GCF_000276665.1 Chinchilla lanigera
GAGGAGGAGAAGGAGGACGAGGAGGAGGAGGAGGAGGAGGAGGAGGAGGAGGAGAGGGAGAAGGAGGAGGAGAGGGAGAAGGAGAAGGAGAGGGAGAAGGAGAAGGAGGAGAAGGAGGAGATGGAGAAGAAGGAGAAGAAGGAGAAGGAGAAGGAGGAGATGGAGGAGGAGAAGGAGGAGAAGAAGGAGAAGAAAGAGGAGAAGAAGGAGAAGGAGGAGAGGGAGAAGGAGAAGGAGAAGGAGAAGGAGAGGGAGAAGGAGAAGGAAGAGGAGGAGATGAAGAAGAAGGAGAAGGAGGAGATGGAGGAGGAGAAGAAGGAGAAGGAGAGGGAGAGGGAGAAGGAGAAGGAGAAGATGGAGGAGGAGAAGGAGGAGAAGGAGGAGAAGAGAGAGGAAAAGGAGAAGAAGGAGAAGGAGAAGGAGGAGAAGGAGAAGGAGGAGAAGGAGAAGAAGGAGAAGAAGAAGGAAAAGGAGAAGGAGAAGGAGAAGGAAGAAAAAGAAGTCACGGTCTCAAAAGCCAGGTCAGAGATCTGACGGACACAGGTCATCATACACCCTTTGAGGGTGTACCTAAGACAGATAGCCTGTTGCTTTCATTGCTAAAACAATGCAAAAGTTGTGACGTCCTATGTAAAGGGCAAAGAGCCTCTGCGCAGAGCTGAGGAGAACCACCCATCTTCTGTCTTCCTCTTCCTGAACTTGTATGTTTTCCAAAACTCTCGAAAGCCCAGAGATTCCAAACACTTTTAAGAACAACTTATTTTTGGTGTAAAAAAATATATAATTTTTATAGAAAGTTTGAAAAACATAGAAAATTACAAAGAAGAAAATAAGAGTTCCACATATCTACATTCTGCAGAAAATTGTTGATTTTTCAAATATAGCTTATCAGTGTTTATTTCAGGTATGCATATACACAGATGCTTTTTCAAATAAATTTGCCTTCTATCATTACATACTGTTTTGTAGCCTGTTTTTCCCACTAAATTATAATTTACCAGGAATTTTTTTCCAAGTGGTTGTCAGACGTTAGCAAATATCAGAGACCCGGAAGGCTGTGACACCACAGTGCTGACCCACAGCCCCAGTTTCTGGTAATTATACCATAGCCTGAGTTCAAGGAAAAGGCTCGATTCTATTGAGCAAGGGTGGCATATGATAGGCATTACATTTTTCCTACTTCCATAGTTATAAATAATACTGCAGTATCTTTATATTTTTTGCATAGCTCCACTTTTTTTTTTCTACAGAAACGCTTTATTGAAAAATAATTCATATACTATACAAATTCCTAGCTGGGGATGGTGGTGTCTGTAATCCCAGCAGCCAGGAGGCTGAGGCAGGAGGATTGTTGCCAGTTTGAGGGCAACTTAGTAAACACAGTAAATTTAAGACCAGCCTGAACTGCATAACAAGACCCTAAATAAATAAATAAATAAATAAATAAATAAATAAATAAATAACCAGAATTTCCCCTATTTTAGATACAGTGGTTTGCTTGTTTCTTTGGATAAATTCTAAAAGGAATACCTCAGTCAAAGATTATGAACATTTTTAAAGGTTTTTGATATGTATTGACAATTTGTCCTCTGAGGCTGTACATAATTACGTTCTCTCAGCAGTTTGTAAGTCTCATTTCTTGACTTCCTGAGGCAACTCAGTGTTATAATTTCAAAAACGGCTTTACCATATTGTTGCTTTTATTTATATTTCTTTGACATCAATTGAGGTTGAACATTTCTCCCTGTATATTTTATCTGACATTAGTATTTATGATTGTTTTCAGTTGTTCTTCCTGAAGCACGATATTTGTGCTTACATGAGCCACGTATAACCCAAGACCATGTGGACATATCTTCACGATAGGCTAACGGGCACAAAGAATACCCCACGTTAAACATTTCTTACGGTTCTTATTAAATGTTTCATCTCTTTTCACCTCAAATTGTGTATTCAGGCTTTGAAAACACACTAATTTGAAACTCACAGCTGAACTGTGTGATTGTTTCTTAATTACTTAAGTTTATTGGGACAGTTTAGATATGCAGAATAATCACACGTGCGAGAGAATTTGTGCCTGGGCGCAGTATGTCTCAGTCCTGCTTTTCCTCCCACTCTTCTCCCCTCCTCAGCTCTTCCCCCATTTACAAAAGCTTTGGTTTGATTCTTTCTTTCTTTTCTTGTTTTTTTTTTTTCTTTTTCCTTTCTCCCCCTCCCCTGCCGCACCCCATTTCCCCTTCCAATTGAACATTTTCTTCCTATTTCACAATATGTTATACATTTTGGTCCTTATTTATACTTTCAGTTTCTCACACCAGAGAAACAGTGCAATACCCTTTTTCATATCTTCCTGAAAGAATTAAAGGCATCATACCACGGTGATATATGCACACCCATGTTTATAGCGCCACAGTTTGTAATAGCTAAATCTTGGAAACAACCCAAATGCCCATCAACCGATGAACGGATAGAGAAGGTGTGGTTTTTTTATACAATGGAGTACGACACAGCCATAAAGAAGGATCAACTTGAGACATTTCTAGGTAAATGGATGCACTTTGAGACCATACTCAAGTGAAATAAACTGGACACATATGGAAGTCAGTTTTAAAGCAAACAGCTTATTGAATTTGGTTAAAGTGTGTGATCATGTTTACTTAATTTTAAAATAAAGTGGTTGTTTTACCTAAGTAATGTTTCATCTTCTACTCTCTGCAGGTGTGACAGACCCACCCTGCAAGGTGTCCCCTCCTGCAGAGGAGCCTGGAGCACAGCTGGCGAAGCGGAGCTGCCGCACGGTGAAGCTCCCGTTTGCTGCCACAGAGCCCCTCAGGTCACAGACCGGCTGCTAAAGCTTTTGTGGTGAATTCTGCACTCTCGGACACCGCATCCTCTGCGGCGGGTCAGGCCACATACTCTTTCACAGGGGAAGGGGAAACACCGTTCTAGCTTGCAGCCAGGGGTTTTTGAAAATTGTTTCATTTTTTTCTAAAATTCTTCCGGATAAAAATCAGGTGAGTCTTCTCCAGACCAGCATAACTTAAAACGACAGCTCTTACCCTGCCATGTGAGGGCTCACCCTCCGAGACCTGTCACGAGCACCTCCTAGCTTGCCTAGCCCCTGCTTTGCTCTTCCCGAGCGAGGCTCTCTGCGCAACCCCCGCGCCTGGCCTCAGCCCCCGCCCTGACTGTAACACCGAGCGCCCTCTCCTCCGTCCTGTCCCTAAGTCCGTCCTCCTGGGAAGGGCAGGCAGGCCACTCCAGCTGAGCTCTTTAAGACTGAGCCCTTTCTCTTTCTCCTTCCCAAGCTTCTGAAGACTCCTACTGTCAGCTACGGGTGTCACCATTTGTGTCTGGAAGTCTAAGTCCTATGTGAGTACTCTGCCTGTCACTGGGTTCCGCCTCCCGTGGCTCAGAGAACTGTCATATGGGGTCCGCCTTTGTCCTCCCGTTGCCGCTGTGTGTAGCTCAGACCTTCTAAACCTCCCCTCCTTACTACTGCAGTCCTCCTAGCTGCCTGCCTCCTCCGCTGTAATTCACTTCAAAACTGGCCTCGAGAGGTGCCTTCCCACTCAGAAACCTGATAATGTCACTCCTTGCCTACAGAAGGCTTCCCAGAGGACTAACCTGCGCCCTTTGGCAGGGCTCACAAGACCTTTCCTATCTCTTCCTCCCTCTCACTTCTTCCCACCACCCGCTTCCTGGCTGGCTTTGCTCTAGTCATGTTGCATTTCTGCTCCCAGAACAACCTATTTTTAGCCATTTACCCCTCCAGGTTGTGTCCATCCTTGTTGCAAAATCTCCTTACCCTTCAATACCAACAGAGGTGAATCGCCTTGCTCACGCGACACGTTTATTTTTTGCACATAGCCTTTGTAAACCACGACGCTTAGGGAAGCCGGAGAATCCTTGTTCTCAGGGAATTGTGGACTTCTTCTGAAGTCTTTCTTGGCACCTTTGACAGTTCCCAGCTTCCTCTTTACTTTCTCCTAGCATTCGGTTCATATCATCATTGTAACAGTTAAGAAGTCATTATGTGATGACACATGGCATATGCGAAGTCTGGCTTTCTGTCCAGGCCGAGAGCTCTTGCAGTGGGCTGGAAGGGTTGTAGCAATGAGCAGCACCCTTCCTGTCTAAGTGTGAGGAGGTGTTTACCAGAATAGTTAAGATCATGGGTCTTGGAGCAGACTGCTTGGGTCCAAACACTGCCTATACTATTGATGAACCCCACACCTTGGAAACTTTTCCTGCCCTCTCTGTGCTTTGGTTTGCACCTCTGTTGAAGGAACAGAATAGCAGTGACCTTACAGTTCAAGGATTAAAGGAGCTAATATATGAAAGCAATTAGTACAGAACATAGAGGGCACTTCACTTTTATTAATGCCATTCTAGTGCCTGGTATTAGAAAGCCCTCAATAAAAACTGATGGAATGAGTGGATGGATATTATTTAAATATCATAAGATACATTTATCTATGTCTAGTCAGAGATTATATCAAGGGGCGAGGGGTATAGTTCAACGGTAGAGCTCTTTCCGGGCATGCACAAGGCATGGCTTTCACTCTGCATTAGTGCTTCTCCCCGCCTTCTTTCTGATCTAGTTATTTTGTAACAGAGCTGAGAGCCTACATTTCTAATAAGCACTGTGTCAATGGCCAGTGCTTGGGTCATACACTGGGAACCACCAGCCTTGGAGACATGCTTAGATCCCTTCTCCTGCTGACCACCCCGGCACTGCACATTCCCATCCGAGGGAAGCAGGTGGAGGGGGTCCTGCTGATCAAGGAGGCCAGTGCCATGTGATCCTCATGGGTCCCCTGTGGGGGACAATCGCGGAGGGGAATAAAGCACATAGAATCAACCATGCGGAGATCAGCTACGCAGAGTGCGAGCTGGCGTGGGGATGTGGAAAAAGGGTATGAGCAACTTCCACTTGGGTTATTTCCCAAGAGTCGGCAATGCAGCCATGGCATCTAGGGTGCCTTGGTGTTACTGTTTGTGTTTGAGCTCCACCATAACTTTCATGCTGGTTAATTTACTACTATGAATCTGTCATACATTACATATGTGACATCCAGCTGGTCACTCTGTCTTTCTGCCTTCTTATCATGAGTGAGTTCGGTTAAAATTCCTCCCAGCCTTGTGGTTCTGACACACCACCGACAGAAAAGTCTGAAAGAGTTAGTACCTTTCCCAAGGAAGAACAGTTTGCTGTGTATTAACCCCAGGGTCCGTTTCCAAATGTCAATCATAGCAACACACCTGGATTTTAAAGGTGAAGAGTGCCAGCTCTACTGTGCAGCCCGAGCCAGCACCAGCAGTCACAGGAAGGAGAAGGCAGCCTGGAACAAGGAGTCGTTCTCTTCCTTCCGGTCCTGCTTGCAGCAGAGCCTGCTCTATCTAGCACTTTCTCCACAGGCTGCATTTCCTGTCCCCAGGCCCCGATAAAGGGAAGCCTCCTGGACAGGGGCGCTTGGCCTACCTCTTCCTAAATAAGACTCTGTTGCTGAGACTCCCTGGAGAAAGTCACTTGTCATACCTTCAGGAGTGAATCTAAAGGTGCTAGCAGTAGTGAGTGTAGGGCAAGTTTTTTGCAAAACCACCCCCCACTCATACCTTTCTTTCTGTTATGCCAGCAGTGGAGCAGGAAGGGCACATGGGAGAGAAAGTAAGACTTCATTCTTTCAGTGCCACATCCCGTGTAGCAGCCCTCTACTCCTGAGTCATTCTGCGGTACGCTGCACTGGGAGAGCGGTGCAGAGCGAGTGTCTCTGGCCCTCTGTCACAGGAGAACCCAGTTCACAGAGCGCATACGTCCCCAGCATCACACAGAAGCTTCCTCCTGGGCCGGGTGCATCACATAGGTGGAGCGCAACAGCTCAGCCAGCGCATCTGCACGTTCTGCACCCCGGGGTCTCCTGGGCTAGAACCACAGAGCACCATTTCCTTCTCTTCCCATCCTTTCTATACCATGTGGTGAAAGATTTCCAACCCAGCTGCACTGATTAGGATCAAAGTATTGTTTCCCAATTTAAAACTTACTCAGACCCAGATCACAAATGGCCGATCAATACTCTTGCCTTCACCAGAGTGCTAGAGTAATCAATTTTGTCATTACAGTGAAGAGTAAGGAAAATTGGCCTCCCAGTGAGTTTATTTCCGTCTTACGACAGCCATGGTTTGTTATGTGAAGAACGTTTCTGAAAAACAGGTGCTAGTTTAGGGGCCTGTTTTATCCCTTGAGTCCTACATTTTAAAAAGAAGCTAAGAAGGAGCGCGTAGGTGCTCGGCCCTCTCGAAGAAGGGCCGGCCCCGGTGTGGACGCCGGGCGGCAGGTGACAGCGGCTTCCGGGTGGAAGCTGTGAGGCGAAAGGGTAAGGAGGAGCAGGGCTTCTGCGCGCAGCTTTCATTGCGGGGTACAGAGGGGTGCAAACTAGCTCAGGGTTCCGGTCCCACCTGTCCGTCCTCCGCCCCTCTCCTTCTTCTCTCTCACTGTCCCCGAGGTAAGTGATGGTGTCGCAAAGGGGCGGGGAGAGACAGCAGGGCTGTGAGGCTGTGCCTGAGCTCAGAGTGACAGTGTCCACCGCTCTGTCGCTGCCCGTGCAGAGCTCGCACGCCTTAGCGCATGTGTCTGCATGCTCGCCCAGCCCAGCCCCGCCTGCCAGTATCTCCTTACGCTCTGCGGCTCTGCCCCGTCAGGACGGCTGCTCCCTGTGAAGACGCCACCCAACAGCCGCGCCGTTTCCCTCCCTGCTTCCTCTGCAGGCCGCGAGGGCATCTTCATCCCCCGCACCTCTGCAAAACACCTGGGCGTGCTTGGCCTTCAGCACATTTTAAACCAATTGGTGAGAAGAGGTATAAATAAATGCACATAGAGGAGGAACAGAGTCCTTCTGTCAGACAGGCATGGGACCGGGAGAACAGAAAAGTGGTGCTGGGACCTCAGAGTCCAGTCAGAAAGTAAGCAACATCCGGAAGCCTAGTGAAAGGCCGCTCTAATGACCATGGTAAAAACGTGGATAGTAGGTGCCGAGAGGCTCGGTCTGAGGTAAAGACCACACTCATGAATCCAGGAGGGGTGAAGGAGGTGGTGGGTCCCTGGCGCAGCCTCTCCCGCCCTCACAAGCGTTCCTCAGGAGGAACACTGCTGCTGGAAGGAGGCCCGGGACGCTCACCCTAACGCTGACAACCACAGCTACTTCTCAGAGGGCAGACATCGTCCTCGCACGGCTCCGATACTGCAGCAGCCTCTTCCCTCTGTGCCCTGTGCAGAGACGCACTTGGGGGCCAAGTGCTGATTCGCCTAAAATGCAAAGCACAGTGGATTCGGACAAACAGGGCTGGGATCTCTGTACTTCCTGGCACCCATACGTTCAGTAGGTATAGACCAGACCTGTTGTTTGTTGCATAACTGGTGCTCGATAAATACTTGTTGAGTGAATACTTGAAAGTTAAAACCTTAGTGCAGGCAGTTGAGTGGCGTTTTGAGTGGTGTTTGTTTTTTTTGGTTTTTTTTTGGTTTTTCTCCGGTCCCGGGAACCAAACTCATGACCTTGTGCTTGCCAGGCAGGCGCTTTGCCGCTGAGCTAATCCCCAGCCCCTTGAGTGGCGTTTTAATCCTCACCAAGGTGGCTCATGGCTCATCAACAAAGCAAAAGTGAGTAACAAACCTTTCTCCAGTAACAAACCTTTCTCCAGCTGCGCTCATGATGCGATGAAGTGCCCGGGAGAACCAAATGGTGGCGTTCCAAGAGTCTTCTACTTGGGGAACTGGGCTCATTTCTTAAGCAAGATAATGCAGGTCCTTTTCAAGATGGAAATAGGTTACAGGGGCAAGAGGACAGCAACTTTCCTCAAACTGATCTCTGTCTGCGTCCTCTCATGTGAGAAGAGGGCTCTGTACTTAATACTACATTCCAGAATTTAGAATAAAATTCCCCTTCTCTTGTCATGCCTGTTTTACCCTTGACAACAATGACATGAAAACAATATTGGTGGTGGAATAAATTTCATATGAGGTAGTATATGTACTAAAAGCATTTACAACCTCAGAGAATGTGGGTTTACATTTCACTTGTCCTGCTACAATACTCTATGAATTTATTCAGCTGGTTTCAATAATATCATTTTTTTTAAAAAGTGGTGGGCATCTTTTTCTGTGTGTACATTATGGAATGAGAGACTCTTACAAAAAGAATTTAACACCAGTGGGGCACATGTGTACAGATGGAAAAACATGAGTAATTCCCTTTCGTATGCTTTCCAGATTTTCAACATGTAGAGCACTGCACACGGAATCACAGCCAAAGTGCCTTTCTAATGGGCATCCATTTCGCCGATCGCCACGGACAATAAGATTCTATTTCCCTCCTAGCATCCTTCCCTGCCTTTCACCCCAGCACTATAACTTGGCATTTCCAGGCCATTCCTTGCCTGCTCATGCCCGCACAAATGCCCTGCACCTTCCCTCTGCAGAAGGCTCCGGACCCCAGCGACTGTTGGCAAATTGGGTCCCTGAGCTCTTGAATGCACGCCACAGCCATAGGCCACAAACGGCTTTGAGAAAATGTTTCACTACCAAAGGAAGAGGCTCAAACACAGAGTAACCTTTACATTGTAGGGCGACACTCAGGGAGTCTGAGGAGGAAGGGCATTCTAATGAAAACGGTCTTGTAAGTAAGGGCCTGGAGGGAGGAGCTGATCTTCAGAGGGGTACGGTTACATTTTTACAGGGTGTCGGAGCAGAGTGGGAGGCCCTGGAGATAAAGGGCTGGATCTCCGAGCACAAGTCAGGTGTCGTCCGGAGAGTCTGAGATTCGGAGGGCCGTCCACGCAGAAATGGCAGCTCTTGGGGAGGAAGCTGAGGGCTGAGCCTGAGCTCTGTGGATCGCCCACATCTGGAAGGAGACGGAAGGAAGAGCTCAGTGAAGGCAGCGGGAAGGTTCAGAAGAGGACGAAGCAGAGGAGCGGGCAGAGAGGGTCCCGGGGTACTGTGTGGGCCACCGAGGGCAAGCACTTGCGGAAGCCAGAGGTGAACCAAGAGCAGAGCAGAGGCCACAGAGGCACCGAGGAGGTAAGGCTTTCTGTGCCTTCTCCTCTCCCTCCTCCCGCCCGGTGTCACAGCCCTCCCCGCTTTCTTCAGTTCCCCATGCTCCCACCACACCGAGTGGAACTCAGCTCCTGAGAGAAGCAGACATGGTGTTACTGGTTTGGGCTCTTAATGTGTAGAAGTGCGGCCATTTTGCCGTTTTCTCTCTGACAAGGGACGGAAGGAAGCACGTGTGGCACACTGCTCATGGGGTAAGCACTGAAGAGAGTAAGATGATCATGAAAACACGGAAGCAGCAATAACTCAGGGAAAGGCCGCAACGAAACTGCCCAAGCTGATGTGCCGACCTTCACAGCAGGTGACCTGACTTCCCATCCCATCCCTTCAGCACAGCGCTGTGGGAAGGTAACAGCCACCTCACCTGTCCTGCTCCCTACGAAGAAACCCCTGCCTTGCTCACCCATTTGTTGTGGGGTCACATAGGAGCTAAATGGCCTTCCTGAAGAGAAAGGACTTCCGGGGAGATGTCTGCCTTTTCTCCCCTGCAGGGCTCATGCCGGGTCATAGCCTGCCTTCCCAGAGACACTGTAATCCACGGTAACTTCTCTCCTCTGAAGATCTAGACTCAACATTTAGCCATCAACTACTTTGCTTGATTATTTAAGCAGTCTATCTCTTCAGTGAAATAACATTCTCAAGGAGAAGAGGGGCTGTGTCATGTACTTGAGGGATATCACAGGCCTGAAATACATTTAACTAACCTGACTTAAATGTCTCTTGTGGCACCCAGGCTCATTCAGATCTCTTGCCACTGTTCCCACTGGACAGTGGCTTTGTTTAAGGAACACCTTCTGGATTCAGCCTTTGGCTCGAGTAATAGTACTGGAGCCTCAAAACCCTGAGGCATTATTTTATAATTGCCGCTCAGCATTTCCAAGCACTGTGTACAATATGGGGTGAAGCAACTCCTTCCTAGCGTGTTACACAAGCAACATTGAACAGGGCAGGAAGGAAAAAATGAGAGAGGAATGTGGCCCAAACTCCTGAGGCTGACATCTTTTCCACCCAAGCTTCTAATAATTACCACAGAGGAATATTTATTTTAGGAGTCTTGCATGTACCTTCATTTCTTTCCCTATTGCTTGTTTTGTGACCCAGAAAATTTTACCATCCTCGCAAGAATAAAGAAGTGTCAGGTTTTCTTGCAGTAAAGATCCTATTCCTCATCAGGGGAAATGGAAACCAAATTAAACTTTGTTCTGCAATTCAAATACAAGCCAACAAAAATTTCCCTGCCTCTAGTTGAATTGGGTTTTATGGTATGCAAAGCAAACCACTTTGTATCCCCTGCCTGCAAAAACCAAGAGAGGTGTGGCAAATCTTGTCGTGTGTTCCACAGAAGCAGAAGACCTAGGCTTTTCCAGCGTCTTCCTCCACTTCACCAGTATTTGTCCTTAAGCACCAAGAAAATGGAAAGTCTATGCCTCATGCTTGGGCCAAAGTTCTCTGAAACCTAGACGTCATGGCTCACCTACCAGGAGCACAAAGTATCGGCCGCCCCAATTCACAGAACAGGAATAGGAGAAGGAAGCGTAGGAAAAAGAAGATCCTCAATTTGCACAGTGCTTTGTTGTTTCAAGTATGCAATCACTGGCATTATCTCCTGCAATCCTAATGTCTACCATGTGAGTGAGTAACTATGGTGACCTGATTTTGCAGATGAAGATGAGGTTCAGAAATGTTGAGTCATTAGCCTGAAGTCACAGAGAAAGTCGACATGAAAGCCAAGACTTGAAGCCAGGTTAAATCTCTTGGCAAACCCACATTTACTTAACCCCATAATGTTGCTGTATGACTGATACTAGGGACTCAATACCGGTTACAGTTCATACTGTGAAAATGCACATTCCAAAGTTTGACTCAGAAAAATGAATGAGTTATTAAATGCCTACTGAAATGCAACAGGGTTCATTGTGTGGTTTACATATATGATTACACTTAATAGTAGATTAATAACTAATCCTAAATATATGCTAAAAATTAGCAGTTCGGGTAGTAGGGCAGGGTCCTCATCCTGCAGTAGGAGAGAGCTAAGGTGCCCAGGATCTGTTCATTGGTTAGGAGGGAGAAGTCCTTTCGGCTCTGGTACAAAGTCTTCTTGCCCCTCAGAAGGCCTTAGGCCCAGCTCTGGTCCCAGGAAGAGCCGGGGAGCAACAGAACAAGAGCAGTCACACCACGCAGCTGAACTGAGTTGAGCCTGACCTGCACGGAATGAAGAGAGTGGCTGTCTGCATGTGCGGAAACAGTGTGCAGGGCTCCTAATTAAGGCAAGCAGGTAGGCAGAAGGGAGTTGCTCAGGGAGTTGGGAACCGGGTGAATAATCTGTCCCTGGATTGAAAGGTCCTTTAGGGAGTTTGGTTTCTCCAACAGAGTGGGACTGAAGTCAAAGACTTGTCTTCCTGATAAGCAGGCACTGGGCAGGTAAAATAATGCCCGAGCACACGCGGCGACACTCACAACACTGAGGGGAGTCACAGAAAATGGCCTTGCCTTTGCAGGACGTAGGTCTCGCAGGTGATAAATACACCATTTACAGACCTATTGCAGGCTGCGGTGGCCTGAAGAAGCCAGTTTCACATGTAAACTAGACACGGAAATGCATCAGGAAAATGTCATTTCACTGAAAGTCTCTCCAGATACACCGCTGCTTTAACTCTTGATTGAACCATAAAAGTGTAGTCCCCGCCAAATTGCACGGTGTTCTCAATTACTTGAGTTCAGTTGTCACTGGCAGGAGGCCCTTTGAGGATTATGAATCATTACCTAGACCACGTTATTAGATGGGAAAAATACGTTATAGTAGAATGTGACTGTCAGTTTTCAGGGGCATCGCAGTCCCCTGGGAGCTGAACCGCATCACACGAGGACAGGGATGACACGGGCGAGCGCAGGGATGCAGGTGATGTGTGAGTTCATTTCTGTTCACAACTTACATGGTAATGAGGTGGTTTTTATCCAAAATAGCATGAATAGCATCTGCAGACAACTATCCAGATGACAGGCCGCTGCCAAAATTACACTGTATGTCGATGTTTAATACTAAAAATCTGACAACATGGGGGGATGGGTTTTAATGTTGAGCTGAATTTTTCTGGACCATAAAATACACCAAGAAATGCACTTTCCTTCACAAAGAAGCTGCAAGGACACAGAATCTGTTTCTATTACTTTCAAATATTTTCATACCAGGTCTAAACATTTATCCTGATGTTATTAGCAATTTCAAGCCCACATTTCATCAAAAAGATATCAGTAAAAGATAGAATGGGGGGTGAAAGAGAAAGGAACATTTAAGAAAGGAAATAGAACTTGGGAATAAGGATAATGGTGTTATGAGGGAATTTCTGAGAGCAAGGAGAAAACTTGACTATCTAGAGACCTTAGTCGTATGGGGATGGGGTTGAGGGGTGGATGTATATTTAAATAAGATCCTGCATGAGGGGTGCAATTTTAATCCTGATGAGATGCACAGTTATGTATTTTCTAAATTAAAACACAAATAAATTGAACTACTAAATTAGCATTCCTTTGTGGGAATTCTTCTTTCTTGTTTTGCTGACATAGGCAGGCTGAGACATCAACACAAACAGAAATCGTGGGAAAACACTTTGAAACTGATGAGAAAAACAATAGAAGACGCTCGTGGGTCTGTGCACCGCTCTCTCTCAGATGGTTGTATGGGGAGGATCAAAGGTGTGGGCCTCGGGTCTGTGATAAACGGGGTCGGCTGTCGTGATGAGGACCCGGCTTCTCGCTGGTGCCGCTTTTGATGCCGTGGTGAGAGCGCGAGAATATAACATTTGCTTGAATGGAGGGCCACCTCTCTGGAGTCACCTCCTGACCTGCACCAGGAGGCAGAGCAAGCGGTGGGACAAATACATTTGATCTCAAGAGTTAAACTCTCCCTCCGCCAGCTTTGAGGGACGACCTTACTATGCTGTAACCCACCAGCTACAAAGACGCATCAGTTAATCCCTGGGGGTATCAGGAAATGGTTGCAGGAGTAATTCCCCGAGAGGTGAAAAACAGAGCCAGGCAGCCAATCACCTGAAACTCCCAACACCACAAGGAATCAGAGGAGTCACAAAGCCAGCTTTAATCAGGTTTGATTGTGCAAAACATAAAAACATACACAGCTGCAGCACAATATCTTATGAACCCTCACCAGCGTTCCAAGAGGTAGGTACGAGCTGCCTCTTGTGCCTCTGGTTACGTCTCGTGCCCAGTTTCGCTGTTAACTCAAATATGGATTAGATGTGAGGAAGAACAAAAGGACCAGGAGGATTTCTAGGCAGAGCAATCTCTTACAAAATGACATGGCTATGGGGAAGAAGATAATGCTCTGCAGAATTCTAATTTTGACCCTCTTCTGGGAAAGAATTCCAATTTTAACAGCCATTGCCCAGTGAAATGGTGGTCCTGGCAGAGCTGCAGGCTGTACACATCCTGAATTTGATTAGACAGCATCCCGGGAAAGGATTCATCTGCTTTTGTCCCTGAATGCTTAAGTCCGTGGGAGTGTCTGTCGAGTCTGTATTATTCGGCCTGACCTTGTATTTCAGCAGCACAGAGCTGCGTGTGGTGACAATGACCTTCCCTTCCCAGCACCTTACATAGGAAATGTCTGGGTCACCGGGGCTCATTGTAACTAGGTATGTCAACTGTTGTCCTTCAGTGTAAGGAGCGAGAAATAGTCCAGATGTCCAAAAGGAAGGGCATCGCTAGATGTGACGAAAGACAGATAATGGAGGAAGTACCGTGGATCAAGAAACAACACCGAAGAGAAAAGCGAGACTCTGCGTCCTTTTTGTTCTTTACCTTCCAGTCTCCTTCTTTATTTCTTTGAGCCTTTTCCCCCAACTCACAACTACCTGAAGACCTCTGCTTCCTCTCTTCCAAAGCCATGCGCAGGGAAGAGTCTACCGTGGGCCGTGGGGTCAGATGGGCGGAGCTCAGAGCCAGCTCCTCCACCAGTCTGATGGGGACTCTGGACAAGCCACCCTCCTGCTCCCAGCCTCCCTCGGTTGGCTATTTCAGCCTCTTTTGACTGCAAAATAAAAATTGAAAACAAAATGCCAGCAACCATAATCCCTACCCCATGGCCATGCTACTATATATGGCCTAAAAACGACACGGGGATCTTCAGGATCAGAGATATTGTTGTCTCTCTGTCTCTGTCTCTGTCTGTCTGCCTGTCTCTCTCTCTCTCCCCTTCTCTCAGAGCATCTTTGTTTCTCTCTCTGTATCCTCCACCATTCTCCTCTCGCCGCCATCTTGCCGTTTTCTTAGAGAACAGCCACCTTAGGTCAGAAGCCAATCGAAGAGATTGAAGCAGTGGCCAGGAAGACTGCATTGCTTTCTGGCTCGAGGACACAAACAAGGCCAAAACTTTTTACACACAAGTAGAAAAAGGCAGACACTATAATCAGAAGGATCACAAAGGTCCAGTCTAAAACTAGAATCCATTACTTTGAGGAGTATGGTTTTGGGCTTCCTTGGGATCAGTACTTAACAAGGGAAGGCGACAAATGCAGAGGTGCCTCAATTGCTAACCGTTGAAGCCCTAGGGCCGACAGCAGTGGAACCAAAGGAGGAGGACCGAGAGATTATGTGACACTGTGTCTCTCAGAGGACCGCAGCGGGAATATCTTTACTTCCTATGCTCCTCTGCCAGTGTGAGTCTGACACTCCTGCCCGACTCGGTGGTGGAATCTGTGTTCCCTCCCCTCAGGTCAGAGCTGGAACAAGTGCCTTCTCCAGCCAACAGAGCTATGCAACTTCCAAGGCTAAGTCACAGAGAGGGTACGGTTTTCACCAGGTTCTCTCTTCTGGGACGGTCATGCCGGGGAACCCAGCCATCATAGAGTGAAGCATCCCCAGTCACAGAAAGCGGCCACAAGGAGGTGGTCTAGAAGACGGCTCCAGCTAAGGCCACGGCCAGCAGTCAGAACCCGCGAGCAGACATGACAGTGAGCGAGCCTTCCGACGACGCCAGCCCCCTATCTGCAACCTGCTCCGACAGCACACAAAGGGGCCCAGCTCCAGCCTGAGGCCTGCCTGTGTTACGGCAAAGTAAGTGTTGTCGCTGTCTTAAGCAACAAGCTTTTGGGTCATTTGTTACATAGTTGTAGCACATGGGGCTTGCACTGTCTGTGTTAAACTTTGTCCCTAGATCAAAGCTGCATCTCCAGAAAAACTGCAAATCTAGTGGTCACACACTGGGCAGTGACAAGGCTGCTGGGATATCTATCACCTTCTCTTACTCTTCCAGTACTCCCTCCTTTTGGGGATAACTGGGAGGTGCCCACCATGTAGATAGAGACTGTATTTCTGCTTTTACAATAACATGAAATCTCTGCTTTTCTGCTCAGCCCACACAAACATCAACTAGTACATTTTGTACAACTATGATAATAACCAAGGGAAATTTCGATCACTGCAAAAATCTTCCTTTGCTTTTTCTCTCCTCATCCTGCCACAACTCCCCCACTCAGTGTTTACAACACATTACTTGAGAATAAGTCTAAGATGCAAAAACATAAATTTTGGCCAGCTGTCCAGAGAGAGCTAACACAGTACAGAAGAACAGTTCTTAAAACCAAAACCTAATCGTGGTGGCTTCACGTACCAGACAATGCATGCCAGTGGTCAGGAGCGCTCAGCACATCACTATTTGGCAAAGAACACTTCCATGGAATGCATCATTATTAACTATCTTCTACACCTGTCCTCAGCCATGTTTTCTTCTTTTTTTTTTTTTTTTTTTTTTTTTTTTTTTTTTTCTTTTTTGGTTTTTCTTCGGTACCGGGAACCGAACTCGCGACCTTGCGCTTGCCAGGCAAGTGCTTTTTGCCACTGAGCTAAATCCCCAGCCCCTGTTTTCTTCTTATAACGTAAGAAATCACTATCAAATTCAGTTGAAATATTAAAATAGTCCCTTACTGTGTAAATTTCCTAAGCTCAGTTTCACGCTGTATATTTCCTTTATGCTCTGAAGTGTTTAGAATGAATCTTTTAAAAATATATATAGTATAAAGCTGATCCTAAGTTAGATGACGTGAGTTTTAGTTTGCTCTTACACTGAAGTTTCCTGTGTGTGCTTCTTGGTGTGCCTCAGTTTCCAATGCTACAAAATAGAATCTAAGACCTGCCTTATCTGCCTCCCAGGTTTCGGTATGTTTCATTTATTGAAGAGATAATAAGGACTATGGAAAGTGTAGTGTTCTACAAACGTAAGAACAAAGGATCTGAGGGTTAAAAAACACAACTGTATGAAATTTCGGGTGTACCCAATGTAGAGGCTGATGTATTTGACCAACGTCTACTGAGGGCCTACTGCATACTGGGCGGGCTGAGAGGCCCCTGTCCATATACCTGCGGGCTGTGCCCTTCCTTAGCCGCCTTTCCCATGAACTGATCTCCCATCTCACTGAAGTGATTCTCTCCTCGTAGAGTTACATCACAAAAGGTGGGCTTTGCTCCTGGACGTTAGTTAATTTCCGCTAACGTTTGCTAAGTGGAGATTGTGGCTAGTGTCTCCATTTACAATATTTCATTTAATCCTCATAATAACTTTTAACATCCAAGTAGCCGAGTATTTTGCCGAAAGCCACAAAGCTTGAAAGACGGCAGTGAAGGGATTCAAACCCAGGCTTCGCACTAAGTAAGCTCTTCTCACTTCGGCACGTGCCCATGTCAGGGTCCTCTCCTGCGAGAGAAGGGGCGGGCTGAAGGGCTCTTTATCTTCTACCAGTGGAACAGGCTTTAAAAAGTAAATCACACCAGTCATTCACGGTGTAGCAAAAGGAAACTGGTAGCTCTTTCTTCTCGTATATCCTTTCTAGAGATGCCTTATAGTCAGTATATTTGCTTATTTTCCAAGGCTCTGAACTGTGCAGTTCTTTTCCTAACAGACTTTACATTTTAGAGTAGCTTTAGCTTTACAGTAAAATTACACAGAAAATACAGAGTTCAGCATTCCCTTAGCCCTCAATTTTGCCTTTTTTACGCGATTTGTCTGTTTATATAACCTAAAGCATGCTTTCCATAAATTTCTGTTATACTTTTATTACTATCATATCTAAGTACAATGACCATGCCCTGTACTAGAAGTCAGAGATCAACTTCTAGGTCTGCTTTTTGGACGGACTGGAAAATCTACCTTGACTCTATGGAGACTGAGTTAGCACTTGACCATGCGGAGCAGGGGAGGCTGTGTGCGGGCCCCTCCTCAGGGGCAGCAGTCCAGGGCAGCACCAGCTCTCTTATCACTGGGGCCCAGCGAAGCCCTGGGGAGCAGACTAGAAAAAACCCGCACGCACAGCAGTTTCTGTTCCTTTCCGCACTTTATAATTCTGAGCCCGAGCCTGTGTGAAAACTCAAATTCCAAATGAAAGTCAAAGGACCCTAAATATAGCCTTTACTTCTGTATCTGTCAGTATTTCTAAGATTTTTAAAATCTAAAATTCTGAAAATGTTTTTCCGGGACTTTCTTTTCGACACTAAATCATTTGGGGAGGGTTTGTGTTCTTCCCCCAGAGGAATGGAGATGTGAGACTATGAAGACGGAGATCCTCTCCTTGTGCTACTTCTGTTTCATTGTCTAACCGGCCCCACCTGCAGCTATGTACAGAGTCCGAGGGCCCGGCTGAAAAGCATCTCTGAGGCGTGTGGTTTGTGACATACGGGAAGGGGCCGCAGAGGCAGAGGTGCAGCTGTTCCCGGTGGCGCTGCCCCTCAGCACCGTGGCAGAGTGTGGGGAAACCCCGCCAGCCTCTACCCTACGGCCCACAGCCGCGGGAACTTCTGGTTACACAAAGTTGTCAGAAATAATGGAACTCTGGAGGAACTGGCCTTCTATAAAAGGAGCAGTGAAGCGGTAAAATCAGGGCGCTTTCTCACAGCTAAGCAGCTGCGCGCTGCCCAGGTGTCAGCCTGCAGGTCTCTCTCTCTGTGGCCTGTTTGCAAGCTGTTTTCACAGGTGCGCACATGGGAGGGTGCTGTCTTCCAGGATGGCTCAGCTATGTGCATGGGGGCTGAGCAGCGCGTCTTCCCGAGGACAAACTGCTGTCAAGGATATGACTTGTGACTGGCAGCACGCTCCTGCAGGTTACTCAGCCTCGCCTGCACCGCCCTGCTGCTGCCGGGGCCTGCAGACTGCAGCACGGGCATCCCCTGGGGCCTTCGAGGAAGGTGGACTCCGGGCCCCGCCGCAGACCTGCCGGTTGTAAGAAGATGCTGAGGCGATTTGCACGCCATTGCTCACCGTTCCTCTAAGTGGAACGTCCGCACAGAGCTGGACTTGGCCTTTAGAACCTGTACACGCGTCTGGGCATGCACCTGTGTCTGCTTTCTGGGCCCTTCAGCCGCTAACGTGATCTCTGCTTTTCTAAGTTCTTCTCAGTCTCAATGCCTTGCATGTGTTTTAACTTGTACTGCAACCCGGATGGGGCAGAATTTAAGTGCAGTACGTATAGCATCACGGCACAGTGCACAGATGCTCAGCATAGGCACCACTTGAAAGCACCTTGGAAATACCAAGCCTCAGCCTCTCCACAGACCTACTGCATCAGAATCTGGGTTTTAACAAGACCTATGAACCACATGCATCATTAAAGTCAAAGAAACCCAAAGGTACAGAACTCACAGACTTCTTCCCTTTAACAGATGTCACAGTTTACCTTCTCATGCTGATAAGCTACACCAGATGCCGACACACTAGAGAAATTATACAACAATACAGCATAATTAGGTTTTAGTCCTAAATGAATTACATATTAGCTTTTGCAAATTGCCTATCACATCACAGGAGAACCAGAGTGCTTTCTGGTGTCCCTGGAAGGAAGAGGTACCTAAGCCTGGATTATGAAAGTGGTGCGCGGTGGGGAAGGGGCCGAATGATAATTATCTTGTGAATGTTCACCACCACGGTAAGCAGCTCAGAGCCCTCCTCTCATTTTCACAACCCCACTGTGTAGGAGCTATCATCATCCTCCATCTATGGACAAGAAACCAGCGCAAAGGGCTGGAAGTCGCTCTCTCAAGGTGACACAGTCTGGGCGTTCAGAGTGGCAGTTTGAACCCAACAGCACCTGGCTTCAAAGCTCAACTCCCGAACAGCCGCAGTTCACGCAGGGTCCCACGTAGAGAGACGCTTTTTATACGGAGGTTACTGTAAGCACAATCATCATAAGCACAATATCATTTGACAAATGCTGCCAGATTCAAAGAAACAGGTTCCTCTGATTTTAAAATCATGTCTTAAACAAACGTGAGTAGTCCTAGAGGCCTCCCTGCTACTGAACTGCAGTCTGCTTTGCATTCTTCCCTGGTGCCCCGAGTTACAGAATCTTAACTTTATCCTCGAGGGCTCTGACACTTGTGCACGAAGCTGCTCCTTCGCACTCCACTACCGCCCGCTCCACCTTTCCTTGGGCGTGTTGGAGTCAAACGAGAGCCTCACGGGGCCACACTCAACAGGTGGCTAAGAAAAGCCCCTGCCATCTTAGTTATTATTGACCAGCATAGGTCCTGGGTTGCTATTTTTCTCAGACCTTCAAATTAACCTACCATCTCTGCCAAAATAAATGCATTTGGTGTATCCTTCGTCCACTGGGTGTTGTAGAAATGCTTGCATTTTAAATGGATAAATGAATAAACAGAAAATAAAAGGATAAACAGCTTCTCTTGAGGAATCACTGCCGAGTCTAACCCTGGATGTCTCAGAGTAAACGGTTCAAATCCCAGTATCACATACACACGGAGGCTATAAATTTTTAAATGACGATGTCACGACAAGAGTGTTCTTCCTATTTCTGCCTTTCCGCTGTTTTGATATTTTTCATATCAGTCCGTGGACCAAGCACTCTAAAAGAGGTGTTTGCCCCGATTCCAGCACGGTGCCCCGTGATTAATTCCGCTGGCATCTGGCCGAGCATTCAGTGGCAGAAGTGCTGCTGGCCTCTGCTTTGACGGAGCTGTCCCTCCGAGGCTTCTGACTGGCCGATGCAGTCACAGTAACGAGGGTCATCACTACAGCATCTGCTATGTCAACTTCGCCGGAAAGTGGTGAAAACAGACTTTACTTGTCTGAAGACTCTTAGGGTTAGTAAAAGCAGTGTGAGAAGTTGCCAAGTTTGTGTTTAGAGACCTTATGTTTCTTTTTCTTAAGTTTGTCTAAGTTGGAAGCTTATAACACACATACAGAAATCTGAATTAAGGTTCTGTAACCTTCCTAATTCAGATTTTAAAATTTGCTTTTGTTTGAATAATAAATAGAAAGCCAACAAATTTCTCCCTGCCTCTATCCGTCCTTGAATCATCTAGATGCTTAGGCAATCTTTCCCTTCCCTGGGGGTGTGCTGTAGAGTAATATTCTTTTGACTCATAATTTAAAAACTTCTGATGGGAAAACTAGTCAACAGGAAAAAAAAATGGTTTCAAGGACCCCAAAAGCAAAAAGAGCACATATTCTTATTACAGGCAAAATAAATGGAAACAGGAAGACCTCACTGAGAAAAGCGTTCTGCAAAGTATTTAAGTCCTTCCCATGAATGTTCTGTCCTTTCAGGCATTTTACTCCATTATGTGTGGGCCAAAGAGAGCATGGTTGAAGTGCTCTGAGCTCGGGGGAGTGCAAGAGTGCTGAAAGTACGCGTGGGAGGGGGCTGACAGTGGAAATTTGGTGGTGAACACACAGTGTGGGCAGAAGGAAAAAGCACATGTGAAACATCTTCGAAAGGAAGTGTCACAGGAAAAACGTACGAGGCAGCATTCTACGCTGGTCAGAGCAGCATCAGAACTGCTGTGCATTTGTCCAACATTTCAAAAACAGTCCTGCTAAACAAACAAGCAGAAGATTTCAGGCACCCAAAGAGCCACCGATGAGAAAGCATTACTGCTCTCTTAACTGAACAAACATCCCTGGAATTCAGTCACATCCTATTAGCAGAGAAGATTCTAGTTTAGTGCTGGGCGCTAGGCTTTTTTCTACATCTGGTTCCACTCAGGGAAATGTCCACCTCTGCACGCAGCACTCTCCTGACACATCTAGCTTAATTTGAGGTGATTTCCCTCTTGCTGCCCTGAGGTCTGATTTGATGAGAGCTTAGTAATGCCTACAAAATAAATTTTCATTATCTGATTAAAGCCAACAAGACCTAATCTAGACTCGTTATTAAACTAGTTTGGTTTTTTAAAAATGAGTAGCCATTTTGGGTCACACAAATTTTGTGCTTATAATTTATTATCTAGAAAATCTTTACATATTGTCTTAGTGTTTTTAATCACCGAGTTACACTTAGGAGAGCAGGGACTTTCACAAATCGTTTTAAATGGATGTGTGAAACTCTCCACTCGAAATAGGAAACAAGCTTGAACATTATTATGCAGGTAGATTAGAAAGAAAAGTACTTTCTTACCACTATGACTAATTTTAGGTAATTGAAAACCTGAAGCTTTGAAACTGCAGCACAACTGGATAATGTGCGGCAGCAAATCTGCTTCTCTCCTGATAGATTTACTAATTCCTGTCATGTTTCATCGTCTCCACTCTGAAGACACGGGGCTTAAGCTATCAGAACTGAAGCTACTTGCAACCTTGTTTCTTGGCAACTTTGTTTTGGTTGTTTAGATCTGATTACAGGTGTCTGTGATGAATTACCCAGGAACACCTGTGGGGAGTGAGGTCTTCATACATAAAAGAACCTATTACAAGATAAATTAGCTTTAATAACTCGAGTTGGGGTATTTATATCTTTATTCAATTGGCTCAATTTATTATTAGGAAATACTAGATGACCAAAATTTTTTTCTTCTAACATTTAGAGCCAAAGAATAGTAGGACCACACATTCCCAGAGTTTATTGTATATGTCACTAGACAACATAAAGAAAACAATTTCAATGCCCATTTTCTAGTGCATTTTTCAAAGAAATAATTTCACACAAGTTTTGTTAAGAAGGAGTAGAGAAGCCAGTGTAGAAGCTGCTGTGTAGAGCACTGGATGTTTACCTTTAGCGAGGCTGGGTCATCAACATTTCCGTGTACGAGATGCAGATCTTTTATCTGAGGGGGGATTTGGAAAAAGGCTGATGAGTGATACATGTGTGGCGGCACCGACTCACGCATCACAGGCATCACCTTACATAATCCACCCTGCAGCCCTGGAACGCAGGCATCGCACGGGAGGGTTCCTCAGAAAGCATAATGAACTCTTCTGACACCTCACAGTTAGTGAGGGAAGGACTGGGCTTGCATTCTGCATGATCACAGAAGTGATGATCTTAGTAGCCACTTCTTTTAGATTGATTCCTACCTCAGTAAACTTCCACAGCTACAGCTGATTTGTGTAAGAATGGCAGCCCATGGGGCTCTTACCATGGGTACACAGTTGACCCCTTCCTTGTCTTCTTTCAGAATCTGTTCTGATGGCTTGGTAAAACTCTTTAAGACGTGCCTAATAAGTTTCTCATTGATCCGGAGCTAGGACCAAAGAGAGATATATTGGATAACAGAGCCTATATCAACACGATCTCAATGAGCTGAAACTATGAATTGCCCTTAAAAAGATGACATTGAACAGATATATATGTAAGTCCCTGTGTTTGGACATAAACTATTAGTTGTACAAAATGATTGGAGAAAAGCAGTCTAGCAGAGGCTCATGTGTACACGGATTTGATTTAAGACATCAAAATTTTTCTGAGGGCCTACTCCACAAAGGACAGTGAGACTCAGGAGGATTAGCTGACAGTTGCAACCACACCAGGCAATCATATAATGCAGCTGCCCAGACCACCAATGTTATCCGAGGCTGCATTTAAAGGCTTAGTCTTCCTTTACTTTTGTCAGACTGTACTGGCAGCATCGCACTTAGTTTTGTCCAGCCCGTTTTAGAAGTGGGATGATCAAACTGACACTTGTTCAGAAGGCCTACCGGGCTAGACTGAGAGCCCGAAATATTGTTATTTAAGAAAGATTAAAAGGATTGAGGGTGTTTAGGTAATAGAACAGGGGGAACATACATGTTGAATTAGTTGAAACTCTACTCTGTTAAAGAAGGGTCTGAAATGCTTGTCTGGGGCCAACAACACAGAGACTTATGAGACCACTCAAGAACTGGGCCGCCTTGAGGAGTGTGAATTCTGCCGGTGACAGAGTCAAGGCCCTGCTGGAAGGCTACGGGGTAAAGCTGCCGCGGGAGGGATCTCTATGTGAATGATCCCAACCAGGTGGTATACAGCTTTGTGTACCAATTCCAGTAACTACAAGGACGTTAGACTGCTGCAGTTGTCCACCCAATGAGTAAGCTGAGGCAGGAAGGTGGACAGTGAAAGTCCAGGGAAGCTGAGGCTTCTGCAGAGCCCAGGGTCAAGGCTGGCCGAGGAACAGGGTGGAAGCATGAGCACAAAACCCGTGTGCCAGTGAGGCAGCAAGGAGCCATGTAGTTCTGGGCAAGATGCGATTTGCTCTCACTTTGGAGAAAATATGTACGCAGCAGGGGCCAGCCTTCCACGACCAGGACCTTAGAATCTTCCTCTGCGGTCTTTCATGACAGTAAGGGGCATTGTTCCCAGATCTGCTCCTAACCTGGTACAAGGAAGAAAAAGCCCATCAGTTAAAGAGCCTGAGAGCAGGAGTTACCATCACTAGGAAACGTTTCTTCAAGATACACAGATCTCCGTGGATTCTCTCAACCCTACAGATCGATGACTCTAAGCAAAATAAGGGTTACTGATGATGAGGCAGTTTGTGACTTTACGATCATATCCCTCGTATTCCTTTCAAAGCTTTGCCAGCGCAGCTAAACTGCAGAAGGATAACTGCTCTCAAAGACCTGGGAGGATTGTGGCCCTCAACTAGCACTCCTTGGTGTGATCCCTTCTGGCTACTCTTACCTTTCAGATTATCTCTGGGCAGAATAAGGCTCCCCTCCAGCCTGACAGGGCAGGCATGTCACCCACACTGGATGACCTGCACTTGGGCCATACGCCAGCACGAATGATAACTACAACCTCACGTTGCTGACCGTGAGCCATGGAGATTCACCTGGGTTGTCCCATGCAGGTCATCTGACCCTGTCTTTGCATGCATCCAAACTGAGTTACTTTAAAATCAAACTCTGGTAGATTGTATGCTTTAAAATAATTTAACAAGATTGTGAACTCCAGTCACATCTTATGGGTACCATTAAAACCCCGGTGAGTGGTTCAGGAACCACTTCATTCGTCTTCTGGCTCTTAACATCTTCCATTGGCTAAAATATGACGTGGGCGGTAGGGGTAGCTGGAAACTGCACGGCATTCTTTTCCTCCGCTAGAAAGACAGCGTGAGTTTGATCGGACTGCCACACTCACTTGGCAGAACACCGTGTTAAAGACATTCCGCTAGATTTTTGTGAACTATCCTACTTGTATAACATTTTTAGCTCTAAAAGTAAGAAGAAGCAGCAATAAAATAGCTAATCCTGTCAGGTTCAAAAAGATAATCTATTTTTCTAGAACATATGCAAAGCAGCAATATATTTACCAATTTTGAATGAAACACTTTCCTTTGTAACAAAATGGAAATTTCTGTTGGAAGAGCAAGATGCTTCCTCTTTATCCTACTTCTTAAGAAATACAAGAAACGTATACTTTCTGTACACACTTATTTAAACAGACACGCTTCTGATTCTAACATCTGTATGTACTATTTTGTCCTGCATTTTAAGAAGCTTAATATCAAAGGCAGCTGACAGATTCCATGTGGTGCTGTCCTGTTCTCTTTGCTCCGTCCTAACTCTGACCGAGGTGGTGTGCGCAGAGGGGAAAGTAGCCTCTGGGGAGAGGGTCCAGGCCTCCCGGTACCCAGGCCCAAGCATCTTTTTTCTCCTTCCTGTTACAGTCATACCTTGGCACTCCGCGGCTTTGAAACTCAATAAATTTGATACTCGGTGCATTTTGATGCAAAATGCTGCCCCAGTGCTTGCCATGTGCTTGGTACTCCGTGAGTTAGTTGGAACGGGTCAGAGTTGGTGGCCTCATTACGCAGTACCCTTTCCAGCCACAAACCATTTGTTTGAGTCTTGTTTCTGCTACTCCCAGAGCCCACCTCCTGGGAGTAATTACTGAGGCGCACTGAGGTACCACTGAATTTGTCTAAGTAGAGGAACCTGCTGAGACAAATCACAGACCTATCAATCCAGAACTGACTTCTAAGTAAGCAGATGGGAAGGGGGATTAAAAGAGAGGCTACAGCTTTGCAATCGGAGCGTGAGGGGGTCAGTACAACAACTTCATGCAAATGACCAGTCAGTTGCAGTAGGAGCTGGGCTAGCACAGTGGGAGTGGGAACGGCAATTAGCGGGCCGTTGAGCTACGTTGTGCGTGGGTCATCTCAAGTTCCAGTGTTTGAAATGGTCCTGCTGTCTATATCTATTGCAGCCTGTATCTGAATAGTCAAAGTCAAGATGAGAGCTTTAAAAATTCTCCCGACACTTCAGAAAGGGAGCAAGTGGGGGCTCCACTTGTGTAGTTTGGCTCTCTCCCTGTTGGAATCAACTAGCTAATTTCCTCTGTTTCATTTCATCTGAGCAAGAAACAAGCTGTCTTAATGCAAAGCAGTTACTGCAAGGAGAGGATAAATCCGTTGTGTTAAACAATTTGTTCTCTTTAGTTTACAACTAGAATTGCATGAGATAAAATCGGGAAAATCCAGTTCCCCCCACCCCATTTTGAAATGTTGCTTTCTTCTGTTCACAGGCCTAAATGTGCCTTCCCTCTATTAGCCAGAGGCACAAGAACTAGACGTGAAACTTCTCAGGGGGGAAAATGTTGCTACGGGGCTGAGTCCGTGGGCTCCTCTCCTCCTCTGTATTCTCAGGGAGAAAAGACACCAGGGGGAAAGCACTAAAATCCACCCGGGGATCAATTCAGGATCCCTCCCTGTCCCTCAGCCTCTCCGGCTTCTCTGACGTTCAAAGGAACACTGTCCAATAGGCGAGCTTTCATACTTCGAGAGAAAGCGCTTAAATATTGCTGACAACAGATACACTTCTACGAAACATATGCTTCGAAAGCGAATTAAAAATATTCAACTTCAAACTTATTTTTATTGTTTCTGTGCAGACAAAATGAAATTAGAAGAGCTAAATATTCTGAATATATCCCAGGTATATAAACCAAATCTTTCTGCCTCCGAGTTGCTCTTAATTATAGGCTTTTTCCCCTACTGACCTTAGCTCTGACAGAGCCAGAGTCATGCTATGGACCATTCATGTATCCAGATAAAAAAGAAAACTCTTCATGCCCTTCTCTGTAGAGCCCTCTGAGTCCACATCATGCCTCAGTGCCCTCTCAGCTTTCACCTCTGCGTACAGAACCTCCTTTTACTGCCCAATAGTGCAGGGAGCTCCAGTGTACAGGTAAGAACATTACCCCAAGAGCATTACAAGGAGGCAACCGGTCAAAGCAGGAAAACAGGAAAGCTTATAGGAAGGAAGCGAGGATAAGAGAATTCTCCATTCTTCCAGTAGTAAAGAGCAGAGAAAGATAACAAAGTTCTGAATTTTCTCCGCATTCCGAAGGTCTGCTTCTTCAAGCCTACACTGACTAATCTCTGCAACCAAAAGCACAGAGCAGAGAAACAATAAGGTCTGATTCCAAAATCCAGTAGGAATGAGGTGAGACTCCGTGATTAAACCCCCATAGAGTGAACCGCCTCTGCGTGTACAGCTTCAAGGACTCAGTAGAAAGGCAAGGGCCAGACGTATCTTTCAACAGGTACTTGAAAAGGTACTATGAGAAGTGTATTTGGAAGTTACATGCTGATTACCAACCTACTGGAAATGCAGTGAAAACTGTCTTTCCTTTCTTGTTGATTTGTGATGAGTCACCAAAGAGTTAACGTTCTCTCTCTCCCTTAATCCCTAAAGCAAGCAGGTTAATGATTAATTGTATCAGGGGGTTTGTTTGTAGAACTAAACCACTTTCCTTGTATGCAGAACACATTCTCTGATCATCTATACGGTAAGACGTACTTCACACCATGAACACCTATAACAAACTGAACATCTGCAAAGAAATCAGTTAACTAAATTTTTGCTTATAAATTATCATTTATATGTTATCTTGTAGCGGGAAAATAAATAATTCATCTCAGTTGCCTGGATGATTTTAATTCTAGGAAAGGTCATCATTTCAAATCAGCTTCGGAAAATGACTCTACTTAAAAAATATTTTTCAAGGTGGCCACTGACTGCACGGACTGCACGAAGACCCCCTTCCTTTGGGAAAATAGCGTCTTGTTTTCTTAGATGTCAGCTTTGGTCTGTGGACACTGGGAGCTGGAGATCTGTGCAAGGAAATAGCAGGCGGGGATTAACCCCCCCGAGATCAATTACCGGCAATGCAAATGAAGGCTGTGTCTTTTGCCCATTTAAGGGCACTAGCAGGTTGAAAAATCCTATAGTAACCCTAGTGGACCCTATAGTAACTGTTGTGTCTTCATGCTGAGGACAGTGGGTCCTCTCCTAAGTCTAAATTGCTCTTAGAAGCCCCTGAACTCTCAAACAAGAAACCTCTTCTGCCTGTAATGTGTGGGGTAAATAAGATCAAGCAAAATTATATATTAATCAAATCAGTTTATTTGCTTAGCTCATTTACAATTCCTAGTCTTTGGCGTCTCAAACCTTTCTGTGTTTCCTCCTCACTGATACCTTCTAGAGCTCAGTGGCTGCTTCTTTCTCAGTAGGTTCCAGTACATCTTCTAGTAAATTTAGGTCAGCGTGTTGTTCTGTGGTCCTTGTGTTTGAGACCCCTCTAAATCATCAGGAAGCAGATACAAGTAGGTATTTGAGGGCAGGCATCACTAAGCACTTATAAAAGTCACTCCGAGAAAAGGCCGAGGGATGGGTGCCCAGCCCAGGTCACGCTGGTCCTGAGGCCAAAGCTGCTTGTGGACAAACGCTGCCCTTGGTGTGGTGAAGACTCCCAGCCCTGCCGCACTTCCTGAGATTCGCTCTCACGTTCTCCAGAACAGATAACAAAAACTAAACAAGATTAATGTTTGGGAACACATTAGCAATAATCTATACACCAAGAAGCCCTTTGCTCCTCCTTCAATATCACTTCATTTTGAATAATAGAAAATAAATCTAGGGCAAATTTTGTAGCTGTAAATCCATTCTCAGCAATCCTGACCTCCATTAACATAGATAGTATTTCAAATTCCACTCTGACAGTTGCTCTGCCTCTTTGGGGGCTGGGAGGCCATTCAAGCATATGAGAGAAGCAATTCTTTCACAGCTCCAGGATTACCACCGGAGAATACAAAGAATACAAAGGGCCCTAAGGAAAAAGACAGTATTTTACTTATTTCCCACTCCACATTCCTCTTACTTCATCCTCCGCCTCTATCTTGCTTTAGCTGATGCTTGAACGCCTTCAACATTTAACATTATCTACTTCAATCAGCTACCATGCGCCAGGCAGTGTCCTGAGTTGGAGAATACCAGCTTACGGTCTAGCTGGACAGGCCGATCCTGTCCAACGCAGTAAGCAGTTGCAGCAACTGTACTGAGTCCTGCTCTAGAAGTGGTGGGAGAAGCGGGGACTCCACTCCCCGAGGAAACGGGAACAAAGACTTCAGGGAGGCGGGAAGAACCCAGGCCGTGTAGCAGGTACCCAGGCGGTGTGAAAGTGAGTGCAGACCGTGTTCTAGAACCGGGGACAACACTGGCCACGTTCCACAAAGAAGAAGGATTTGACACAGAGGAGGAAGCAGGAATTCTGTCTGGAAAGTTTGAGCAAGTGAACACCAGGTCAGAGAGCTGATGGAAAGCCTCTGAGAGGCTTACTGTGGGAAGTTATACAATCTATTTTATACTCTAACATACTGCCAGTGGTGGGCAGAGAATGGACCGTCGGGGAGGTGGGACTCCGCGGAGGAGGATGGGTGCAAAGCTGTCGGCCCTGCCCCGGAGCCCCTGCTTCGGTCTCTCAGTGACAGCAACTTCCCTCTCCCCGGAGAGCGTACTGGACTCCAGAACCACCCTGCAGATGGGAAAGTCCTCCTTCACCGAGGGTGTTAGGTCAGTCTCCCTGATTTTCTTTCCTAACAGCTCTTCTGACGTTCTATTCCTTTTCTAATAAAGGAACACATTCCCGGCTAAGCATCACCAGTTTCCTTACCCGTTTCCCATACATCATGGTCCATTCAATTATTTTAACCAGCACTGGGACAGTTGGAGGGTCCCAGTTCTCACACTGCCCTATTAATTTCCCTTGGATTTACTGGCTCAGAAATACTGAAGCTTGTAGAGTGGCTCCGGGGACTGAAAACCGTACCTTAAGTGTGCTGTTAGCAGACAGGAGAGAAATTCTGTCACTTTCCCTGAAAAGAAGGCTCATCTTCTGGGAAGAAGGGAAAATACTGGCACAATTCCAGAGGGGAGACAAATACCCATTTTCCCTTTATGAGTCATATTACCCTTGATGTTTGGCTGGTCACAAAACCAGCCTGCATAAAGGTTACATTTTCCGTCCACTACTACAGCTAGTGGTGGCCATGTGACTAAGCTTTCAATGGAAGTGTTATGTGTGACTTCTGGGACAGTCCTTAAATAGAGGGCTAGTGCTTGCTGTTATTACTAATTCCTCTGTCTTCCTGACCGGGTCTCCAGCACAGTCACTCGATCCCACAACACGGAAAAGGAGGGCGGATCCCTGACACTGCAGTGTCTCGCTCTTCTGGATTATCTCCCTCGGTACTTCTTTTACAAGAGAGAAATAAACGTTGTTTCATGTACTACTGTTTTATATTTCCTGTTACTCATGGACAAACCCAAGTCCACTGATTCTTTCTTATTTCAGATCATCTGTATGTGTAAATGCAGCCTAAGTGTACTTCTTGTCTGGAGTATTTGTTAAAAGTCGTCGCGGGAAGGCTGGCTTCAAGGACTGAATGAGTACAGTGCAAGGCTAAGGGGTCTACTGCACAAAGAAGTTGCATCCTGAGAGCCAGGCGCCAGCTCCTCCTGGAGGTCAGCCTGCAGGCGAGAGGTCCCAAGCTAGGCACTTCTGTCCTCACACACAGTCTGTCGGGGAGACGCGAGGTGGTGCTGGGCTGCGGTGACTGCTTTGTTCTGGGAACTCACTTGCGTTGGGTTTGGCACGTTGGGGAACTTATTTCTTGCGGGCTCTTCTGGCAGACGTCTCCCTGCTCCTTATTTTAGTTTCCCTGCATCTCACGCCCTGATGCATCTTCCCGAAGGTCGCAGCTCAGGCAGAAAGGGCTGTGCGGACTCCTGCGAACGTGCACCAGGGAAAGCAGGAGTAAGGCTCACTGGCAGAATGCCAGAGCCAGCCCGCAGTCTCCACATTTTCCACAAAAGACGAGTGCAGTAACGAATGCAAAAGTCTCTCTGTTTCACTAATCTGAACTAAAACAAAGACCAACTATTCCATTAAGTAGGATTTACCTCCCAGTTCCCTGGAAGGGGTGGGGAGTCATTAGCATAAAGTGAGCTTTCCTGAGAACCATCGCTTGAGTGATGAGGAGGGGAGGCGCTGTTCTGAGTCAATTAACAAATAAAAGCGGGTACTTCACAGCTATCTGAGGAAATTAGTTATGATTGTCTTCTGGAAGATAATAAGGACTTTAGCTCAAACAGATGAAAAATCCGTCACAATAAAAATGTGAAGCATGACCCTAATTAATAAGTCGCTCCGCAATTAGTCTTTCTGTATGTACGCGCTAGCACACTTAGTGCTCCAGATAACTGTAACATCGCCCTGGTCAGGGAACCCGTGGCTGAGCTCTGTGTGGGCTGCCTGCAAAGTGGAGATAACCAGTATTTGGACTTGCTGAGATTCTAAGTCTCTTCTTGAATCAGATTGCAGAGAAAGCACAATTCTTCTTCTAACAAGCCACTAGTAAAACTTCATTCTTTTTCTTCTGTTTCTCTATGAGGAATGAATGGAATCTCTCTTGGGACTTATCTTGTGCCCAAGAGCAAAACAAGTACAAAAGTTCCCACATTTGGAAAACCAAGAGCCTGACAAATTTCATCAGAGAAAGATGTCTTAAATTAGTGTGTTCCTCACAACAACGCTCTTACAATTTAATTGTTTCCTTCAGGTCTGGTTCTGCCTCACTCTGCCATTCCTCCCTACACACATCTTAGGGTCTTCTGCACTCTGACAAGTTAACATCTGCAGTTGTGCAAAAAGTATGTAAGGGAGGAGGTGAAGGAAAATGTGGGAGTAGTACTGAGGGAATGACTGAAAATGGCCACTTCAGCAGTGCAAACACCCAGGAACAAAGTGATCAGAGGTCAAAGGTACTGTCCACTAATAGCACAGAACTAGAGGTAATCATGTGGGCAGAGAAGAGGCAATGCCGTGAGAAACAGAATAAACTTTACTTCTGAGCTTCTTCAGTTTTATGATTTGCAAACAATATTGCATAAGATTAAAATGACTTTTACCTCTTCTGAATAAAGATACTGCTTTTTCTTTTCTGTTTTTCAGAAAAAAATAAGACAAAGGCCTCCCCCACTTATTGCACGAAATCTAAAATACAATGGAGAAGATCTTCATGGACTAATTCTTCAGATCAAGAGAGACTTACATAGTTGGCCATAATTACTTGTACCTACTTTATAGATCCAGAAGGCATTTCTGTCTGCCATGTAAATTCTGATCTTTACAAAGGGAAGTGGATCTCCAGGCACTCGAGAATAAAAGAAGGATGAGTAGGAGAAGAGGGCATTGTCGCAGATGTGCTTCGTCCAACTGTAACAGCATCTCACATACCATTCCCTCCTACGCTCTGGATCTCTACAAGACTATTGAGATGAAGGTACAATTGCTCAAAGTTTGGAGTTTTGTTCTAAGACCATTCGGACTCCTCCTTAAGAATGACTCACATCAAGGTCCTCTTTGTAGTTAAACACTTAAAAGTACTTATGAATAAATCAGAATTCCTATGAACTTAACACTTGTATAGATCAACTGGAGTCATATGAAGACATAATAAAAGAATTTAGAAAGTTCTCTTTAGAAGTAATCACAATACTATTAAATCCTCATGCTGCCCACATACAGGAAGAAAAATTGGGAAGATTCTATTTCGTGTCATTGTGGGTAAGAGAAAAAAATTAGGCAAGAAGGGACAGCTTTGGAACAATTTTACTGGTGTAATCAAGTACATGTTAAAAAGCACAACATGGTTACCAGTCAGGGAATCCCAGGATAGATCAGGTACTTTTTAGGAAAGTACTGATTGCTTCAGTATATTCCTTCAAAGGGTAAAAAAATCAGAGATTAAGAGGGTGAAGGTAGGATACAATTGAGTGAAAGTAATGTGAAAGAAAAGCCACTGAAATGGGATCCAACAAACGTGCTGGGTTCAGAGGCTATTTTTTATCTACAGAACGTATACTTCTAAATGAAGCATGCAACTTAGGGCTTTAAACAGCAAGACTGTGATAAATATCTGTCATAAAATCCTGAACCTAGGTTGCCTTTTTCATCATTTATGAAAGATGACATAGTGATCACAAACTTACAACAAATAATAATATAACCAAATCCCAATGTTTATTTAACAACAAGTAGTCATTAAATACTGAGTAGATGCTGAGCTGTGTTTTAGGAACTGGGAATTCCGTAGGATGGAAAGCACGGTCTCAGGTTTCATGGTGTTTTCATGTCAACGATGAAGGCATGGCATAGCTAGACAGTTGCCTGACATAATATATTTAACAGTCTCTAGAGGATGGGCATTTCAATGATTCTTTAAATGATATCACCATAAACACACTAACTGACTAGTTATTCCACTCCCCACTGGCTCCAGAAAAGAACGTAACAGGTCGTATCGAATTAGAATTTGAAAGTGTGCAAAATGTTCATTGTCAGGTGCGGCTCTACTTTCTTAAACTCAGATTTCTTAAAGATTTTGGTCAGCTAGAAAACTGCTAGGAGCAAGGCATTAGAAAAAATTAAAGAAATAAAAAAGAAAAAGAAGGAAAGGATAGCATCCTCTTGAGGTACTGTACATATACCACGCAAGAAGCCACCAAGTCACAAACACATTTAAATACACATGACCAAACATAAGTAGTTATTAATTCAAATGCAAAATGTATACATGGTCTAGATCACTCTGAATGAATGAATTAGTTAGGGTTCAGCTATGTATAAAAATACGTACCCTCCACACAGCTTGATTCATTAAAATACTTACCAAAGAAATTCAATTGGTTAGTCTCTATAATATGAGTCTAGAAACACATGTGAATTGAAATCTTTTTTATTTCTTTTATTCTATGAATGAGTGTCCTGACAGGAAATAGAAATATTCTGGGTAGTTTGTGGAGGGGTTAAGGCCTGACTATGCAGGTGTAGAGGAATCCCTGCGGAGTGACTCAGGGCTAACGGAGACAGGATCACCACTCACAGCCACACCACAGGAGGACAGAAGCTTCCGGAACCGAGGAGGCAGGCCGGTACAGAAGGCTGCCAGAAGGGAGCAAGGGCCTTCCGGTAAGAGCGGTGAATCTGGAGGGGGAAAGGGAGGGCTGGTGACACGCCCGCCAAACACGTTCCCGCCCCCCCAAGCCACTGACATGATGGAGTTACTCAGACTGCAGGGAGCACGCACCATGTGCCCCTCCCCGCAGGGCGCCAGGTCTGCCCCCAAGAAGCCCAGTGTCTACTGTAAGGACAGAATACGGACAAAGCAAGGCACACTGCTCTGGGAAATCTGTAACAGAAACGTAAGAAAGTACAAGAAAACAGAGAGGACAGAGGAGGGGTCCTTCTGAAAGGGACATTATGAAGGGATTGTGGACACAGCCTTACCAGTACGACCAAGGTAATTATTCAATGAATCTTATTCAAGATTCCAAAGAGGTCACTGAATTACGGGCCTATAATTCTACGGACATGTTTACATAGATAAATACATCTGCATTAAGAGGTCTCACATGGGTTTTTTTGAAACTACAATTTACATCAAAAATAGTTCAATGCCTTCCTATTGCAGTGCGGAAACATGTTTAAGTCCACACAGCCACTTAGTAACAGAGAGAGAACCAGGACAGGTCCACCGCTCCTGTCAGTGTGGGCCTCGGAGACTCTGTGTCTTTGAGAGAATTTCAGCTACACCTAAATTAAATCAACTTCCCTGGCCCTCTAGTTACTGTTCTACTACATTTCATCTTTTTAGCCTTCATTATTTTCACATGGCTAGTGGGCCTCTCAACAGTGACACCAATTAAATTCTTTGCAAGAGCTGATCAGATCCCTGTGTCTGTCACTTAGCAGGAAGTTTCAGAGTGCAAGTTTTACGCTCGACTATCTGTGATGGCCTACACTTTCCTGGTCTGATCTCTTTGCCTATAATGTGTGAATTTTACAGTATGATGTCCACATGGTGAAATGCAGAACCATCTGGTTGCCAGTAACTGAATGCTCCAGTCTGTGAACTGTTCCTCTTCAAGCACTGACTTTCGTGACCTGATTGTTGCCATCTATTGTTTTGGTAGTAACAATTATTCAGAGTACTTTACTGCAGCAGGTTGGCCTGAGCACTTCATTTAATCATTTCTATAAGGCCGCGAGTGGACTTCCAGGGGCAATTCCTGGGCCTTAACACAAACCTTTGTTATTACAGATCCTCCTTAATGTGTTCAACCATTCAGCACACATCTAGTGTTCAGAGCCTAGGACATTTCAGGCGGTGCATTTAAGGTATAAATAGCATAAGACAAGTTCATTCTGTCCAAGAGGATCGAGCTAAGTTTAACTCAGTGTTACCAATTTTCACTGACTAATAAATACCAGGTATCAAAGCACCAGGGTAGTCGGGGGACCCCTTCAAACACAGTAGCCAGTGCAGACATGCAGTTGATGTTGCTTAAACTGCAGCGCGTGGCTTGGCTCTCAGGGTCAATGTTCTCCTCTGGCAAACAGGTGGATTACGCTCCCAAAAGCCCAGACGTCACTGCTGGGGAGAGGCTGCCTTCTGCTCTTCTCCCAACTCAGCGGTGAGGGCTGCAGGTCACCCGCCATCAGAACCCTTTTCGCTTCTCTCCTCTCGGAGGTCAAAATGTTGTCTTTCTTCTATCCTCACCTTCTTGGTTACTGCTTTGGAAAGGGTCCCCGATTTCTGACTAAAGCAAAAACATGTGGACATTATAAGCTGTTGATCCTTGAAAAGAAAACAAAACCGCATTTTGTTCTGAAACAGTTAGGTGTTTTTCTCACACTGCCTGTGTCAGCCACCCAGGGAAGCCATCTACATCCACACCTAAAGAAAAGTTGATATATTTGGCAATATCAGTGAGCTTTCTGATTCTCAGTGCCTTCCTAATTTGTGTTTTGATGGAATTAATTTTCTTTATCGAGCAGATTCAGCAATAAAGTCTTTTATACAGAATAGTTCCTTGATTTTTTTTTTCAAAATGAAACGCTTTGTGAACACAGAAGCTGTTTAGTTGATAAGTCATTAAAAGTAAGTCTATTTCAGGCAAATGAATAGTTGTGGTGACTGATTAGTAGTAATACAAGAGAAAAGTGCATGTTTTCCCTGAAAAGTTTGTATTATTGTAGTGGTACTAAATTATCAAAAGGCTATTAATAGGACAAAGGCCATCAGGTGACCCGGTACATTTTGTTCCTTTGGGACCTAAAGTCAAAAGGCAGAGACACTTTTTTCTTCTGTTCTTACCTCCAAATTTTACACACAAATAAACTCCAGAAAATCAGCATTTCCTCCTTGAGTGTGGGTTTTGTAGCAACGATGCACTCCACAATATTACTTACCTAACACTTTGAGAATTTCTGGAAAAACAGGGACATGAAAAGGAACACTTGGAAAACAAATGGCTCTAGGTGGACACTGAAAAGATGGTTTGGTGAATAAATGAAAGATAAAAATTATATAGACACTGAAATGTCTCTATAGGGAGAAGAATGGCTGAGGATGTAGCTCAGGGACACAGCACCTGCCTGGCAAGCACAAGGTCCTGAGTTCAATTCCAGCACCAAAAAAAAAAAACCAACCAAAAACTAACAAACAACAAAAAGATTACATTATAGGGAGAGGAAATGCTATCATCTAGCACCCTGGAAAAACAGTGAATTTAAACCACAACATTCTTTCGAGGTAACCTTAGGAAAGACATTAAATTTACCTCTTTACTTTGCAGTTATAAATAAGAGACTTACTCTGCCCTCTGTCAAAAGACTTGTTTTCTTGTAACTACAGCAGTTCGAGTTCTCCGTTACAATCTAGAAATCTAAGCTTTCGGCTGCTCAGAGAAGCTCTCGGTTGTGCGCTCCCTCTGGGGTGTAACGCGCGGCAAAGGTGGTCATTTCAGCTGCCTGCCAGCCCTTTCCAAAATCCCCTTTGAAGGTCTGCAGGGGAAATTCTGTCCAAACGCCCAGTGCAGTGTTAAAAGTACTGTTTCAAGTCAGTGTATGCCATGTATGTTACCCCGCTGGCTAAGGGACTCTTTGGTTCTAGTAATTCGTGGCTTACGTTCCTAATTCTCCAAACTGGTTGATAAATTGTGGTCACTTCAATGCTATATTCTTAAATAAAGTTTGTTACAGGAAAGTTGCAGCCGAAGCCCAGCTAATCCCAAATAACTCCCATCTGCATCACTCCCGGGGCTGCTGCTTTATCCGTGTGCACACCTGAGGCGAGGGTGCACCCTGGCACGCAGCGCCGTGCCCTGGCCTTGCCCCGCTGCGAGCCAGCTAGTGTGGCTGCCTCAGGCGAGGCCAGGGTATGTGACAGAAGACTGGAAGGCAGGCCCATTCTGCAGTGCGGGTTCAGCTGCCGTCCCTTGCACACCGTCAAGCAAGTACACGCATGGCTATAAGCAAATCTACGATGAGCTCAAAACACAACAAATACTACACTAATCCAAGGGCTCTGAATCTTGTCATTATCAAATCAAGAAGGCACTTTCGGGATTTGTTTTTATTAAAGGTCGATGTTCTGGTTTGTGTAAACATATACGGTCATCACTAAATAGACGTCTGTCTGCTACAGAGCCAACAAAGAACTTTTTTAAGCCCCCATTTCCTCTGCAGGAAGCGGTGTACATTCAGAGGGGAAGTTGTCTTCCTGTTTTCTCCATAGGAATGCCCTTGTAAGGTTTTTTTCTACGTTCCCAGACGTAAGAGTCTCCGGTCATATGGCACAAGCACTTCTTAGCAACTGACAGTGAATTTTAAAAAGATTTATTTTCCCTAAGTCATAAAAAGTATTATTAGTCTAACTTTTTATTTTCTGTACTCTTAGGCACTATACCACCCCTGATCTCTATCTTATTCAATACATAGGAAGGGCACCAGACTCATCCACTGGGGTTATTCTGTCAAAATTCTTTAAAAAGTATATCACCTCTTAGTTTCCCAATTATGAAAGCAACTTGACAGGGCACCTGCTTTTTATTATTTCAGTGTTTTGTGATACAAACCCAATGTGTCTGGCACCCAAGAATAAAATATAATTCAAGAATGTTTTGTTCATTCGGCTCTAAAATTTTATTATTTCAGCCCTGATTTCTGGAACTATTAAAAAAGAACTCCTTGGGGGAAAAAGTCTTTTTTTGGTTGTTTTGTTTGTTTGTTTTGAGACAGGGTTTCACTATTTGGTTCAGGCTAGCCTTGAACTCACTAACAGCCCAGGCTGGCTTCAAACTCACAGCAACCTTCCTGCCTCAGCCTCTCAAGTGCTGAGATTACAGGCATGCACCGCCATGCCAGGCTGTTTTCTGAATTTTCACTGTCAGTTAGAGGGCTCTTGTTTTACTGATTGTACTTGGACATACTTCAAGCGATAAAGTCCAGATTTACATGAGAATCAAGGTAGAGCTAGACTTAGATGACATTTTAAATGAAATGAATTTTGAATTTGGCAACTTACCAGTTTTTTTTTCTACTTGGTGTCTATCTCTCCTGTTTGTGAATAGCTAGGTGTATCAGTAATCTATTAAGTTAAAGTTTTTGAGGTATAGTCCAGAAGACCAGATATGTCAGAAGCGTTAAGACACTTGTTAAAATACAGATCCCTGGGTTCCCTCCAAAGCCCAACAAATCGGAATCTATGAGATGAAGCCTGGGAGACTATTTTTGTGTGCTGTTCTGTTTGATTACTTATGGGTATGATAAAGACCTAAAGGGCTACCATTTCCTGGGATATTTGCAGAAAACAATCAAAGACTTGGAAAACTTAAAATGCACAAAAATTTTTAGATGAAATATCTTTTGGGATGAGAAAACTTTTTCCACGTCCCCAGACCTTACAATAAAGGAGGTCCCATTGTCATCAATAACTCACAAATTGAATTCTTTGGATCAAATGTCAAGAAAGAATAACCATATTGGTAGCTTACTATTACATACCCAGGCAGATATTCTGATAATGATTATCCTAGAAAAAGGTATTATAAAATCTGTAGGCTCTTTCAAATGTGATTATTTTGAGTATTTTACCTAAAGAATGACATAAAATTCACTATTAATTCTTAATTATTTTCCACAGAAAACTGTATTTCTCACTGCAAGCAACAGTCTTCAAAATCTCCCACCATACATAGAATAGTTAAGAATAGTTTAATAATGTATTAGTGGTCATTTCCATAACTGTCCAATTTTAAAGAAATAGTTTTTCTTACATTTCTACCCAAGAAAGAGTTCTAGATCGAGGAATCATAGTCAGGCACTCTTTATAATAAGCTCAAGATTCTAATAGAAAAGCAGACTTTTGCAAACAAACTAAAGGCACGGATTTAGATAGCCATTAGTTAAAAAGAGCGAACTTTGATGATCCTCAAGGAATTTTGTTTTTTCTTTCTTCTCAATAATGACCACAGTGTGCCTTATCATTTTAAATGCTAAGCACAGTTTATAAAATTCCATAAAATGATCCATCACTAATTAGGAAAGCTTCAAGGTGATTTGAAGATATTTGTTCATTTAACATGGAATGATCAAACAGCTCTACCACTTGTTATTTGCATGCCCTTCAACATGTCACTCAACCTTCTGAGGTCTCGCTTGCTCACACCTAAAGCAGGTGTCACCCCACAAACCGTGTCAAAGAGAAACTGAACAGACCTAATGATGCCTAGGAAGTACTTAGCACAAAATTTAGCATACAGTAGGTGTCCAATAAATGTTAGTTATTATAACTGCTACCATTGCTTTTTATCTCTAGGTACTGTGTTAAACCTTTAACTGCATACCATTAAAGTTTTTTGAAGCCAGTGTATGAACATGTCATTTAACTTCTGACACTATTTTCTATTATAGCATAAATAAATAAATTTGGTTTAGTTACACACGCCCAAGTTCTGAAAATCTTTCTGTCTCTTTCTATAGCTTCATGTACGTACTACAACCTTAAACTACATGCTAAGCTGACTTCATGTTGTGCATTTATTGGAATCCATTTAGAGTGTTGAAGAAAGACTCTATAAACCTATTATTCAATTTGATGGGCCCACAGTTTTTTGGGAAGAGGTGGATGTAAAAAATATAAAATTAGGAAAGAGCGCAGTGAATACGGAGAAGAATAAATAATTACGATGAAATTATGCATGAGAAGGAAGAAACTTTGCCTTCTTAAAGAATGAATCGCAGAGACACTAGGATAGGAAAAGAAGATGAGACGGGTAGACAGAGAGGCCGAGGAGGAAGTCGGACATCCCAGGTCAGTAGTCCTAGACGCGAGTGGCGAGCCGATCGTGACTGGGACACAAAAGCCCACGTCACAGCGGGTGGGGGAATGGGCAGAGAGAGGCCGAAGCTTGAAAACTGGAATCTTTGTGAATATCTTAGTTGAGACTCTTCGGTAGGCAATGAAGCTGTAACTCATGTTGTCAATAAAAGTCCAACAAAGATAAAACCTGGTTCTGAAAATTATCTCTGGCAGTATACAGAGATCACATCAGACAGAGTGGACAGAACTAGGCCACCAAGAAAAGTTAGAGGCTATCCTGATAATATAGGAAGAAAGGGAGTGAACGCTGAATTGAGGTGGCTCTGTTAGTAACAGGAAAGGGATGCCAGGTTCAGGGAAAATTTCAAGAGAAAATGAAAATGACTGGAACCTGCATGGACATGAAGCATGGGCAAGAGACACAGAACGCCAGAGTGATGACCACCCGGAGAAGGGACGCAGGGTGTGTGTGTGTGCCTGTGTGCGTGTTTATACACACTTGGACAACGGGGATTAATAGCCTCATTGGTGGCTACATTATGTTCTGTGTGTCTGGGAGACACTTCCAGAGCTCTCCAGGAGGCATCTAGAACTGCAGGCTAACACAGAATTTCAGGTGAAGGACCACGGATTGAAGAGTCAGCATCAGATGGTGTCTGAGGATGCAAGAGTGTAATGACTACCACCTGGAGCAAGGGAGGGGTGGAGGGAGACAGACGGAGACAGAGACAGACAGAGACATCCAAAGGGAAGATGCAGGGCAGATCCCTCCTGAAGACAGGACAGAGCAGAAGGGGGGGATGGCAGTTTGGAAGGCAGAGTAGCGAGGACCCTGTTAGAGAGCAGAGGTCAGCATGGTCATATCAGGCAGCGGCGATGCAGTGAGCCTTCTCTCGAGAGAGACAGGGCTGCCGGCAAGAAATTACCTCACTGTCACCACTTTCACAGCCTCTAGGAGACGTGTTACCACAAAAGACAATAGCCTTGTGACACAGATGGCAGAAGACAGGAAGAGAAAGAGCAAGACATTTAGATAAGCTACAAATGAGTCATCAAGCTCCTAACAAGAGTCAGCAATATGACCGTTCTCTTTGACACAAAGGAGCAAACTCCTATCAGCTAAAAACATTTCCCCCCGAAGGATGGAGGCAACATTAAGTAATACAGTGCGAATCCCTACGTGCACACACTGACACACCTCAGAAGCACTTGTTGACCAGTGAACTTTACAACCAAAGGTTTCCGCTTCCTCACCTTACAGCGAGGTGCAGTGACAAGAACTCCCTGAGCTTCTCCACCCCGAGTGTCCCAAGAGTACATTAGGTCCTCAGAAGTATTTTAGGAGGAAAGGACTATTTTAGCCCATTTTACAGACTAAGTAACAAAGATACAGGAGCTTTAGAAATCTACCCACACGCCTTCAAATTTAGCCCAATCTCCCGGTGTGACTCACAATTTTCCATATACCTAAATATTCTTCCTTCTTTTTTCTTAGTGTAAGACTTTGGGGGAGGGATTGTTACCCCACAACAGGTAAAGAAATTGAGGATTTGCCTCCTCGTGTATGTACAGTGATAGGAAGCCCTAGAATTTATGTGTCCCGATTCTACTCTCTTTTACGGTCTTCTAAAGGTCAGTCAGTGCATTACATTAGCAAACATTAACTTTGCGATCAAAATTAATGTCTAGAAAGGAACTACCATTACTCTCAAAACAGTATAAATATCTATTCTTTCTAGAAATCATAGCACGATGAAAATAAATCATCTGAGACTCTGCCTTAAGAAGTGCAGGTGGCAGTTTAAGTACAGCCTGCTAAGAAGTAACAGCCTTTCCTCCATCATCTGACCCGTTAATCTCCCTGGGAACAGGCTGATATTTACTCATCCCAAGAGAGTGTTGAACTGTCCGGCCTCCAAAAGACACCACGGGTATGGTTTTAAGTTCCCCGCCATGAGTGATCACATGCAGAGAAGTGACAGGGCTTTTTGCAGAAGCATTGCTTTTGCCTTGGCCTGAAAATGGCAACTGAAATAACATCTAATGAGTTTAAATTAGGAAAAGTCAGAAAAGAATACTCTCTTTTCCTTGAAGGTGATCGTTTCCCTGGGTCAGATGGGAAACACTCGGTGGTCTCCAGACCACAGGCCCTGACAGGCTGACAATGCATTTGAGAGCTTTGCACAGAAATGCTGGGCAGAATAGATCAGGTTCAAGTGGACACAGATGCCCAGCTACAAATTTTAAGTATTTTCATCCCCAGGCTTGAAACAAAGACACTGTACAGCCTCACACACTGTGCATTTGACGGATGTGAGTGTGCGTATAGTCAAGGTCTTTCCCCTTGCTCATTCTGGTTAACGCAGATGATACTCAGGATTCCCAAGGGATGTCACACACCTGCACTCTAAACGGCTGAGTAACAGCGGACGCTTCCTTGGGGAAAGCTCACTTCCAACACAGGTCTGTGCACCCATGTCTAGGTTATTCGGAAGCTGCACAGATTTCTCAGTCAAGAATTCTTTGATTCAAATCCAAGCACTTTCATTTATTGCTCACTAAACCCTGGGCAAGTTACTTAGTTTTTCTAAGCTTCTGTCTTAAAAAAAAAAAATCTACAAAATAGAGAAAGAAGCACTAACTTACTGGGATTATTACGAAGATTGAATGCTGTAAGGCGCAATACTAATGACGTCTCCAGTCATTAGTTCCCATCTTCCCAGACGGCCTCCTATGCTTCTGCGCTAGTGTCCAGCAAAATAGGAGGCATTTGCTGCTGCTGCTGCTGCCGCCCATACATAAGCTCAGTTCCAAGGCACAAGGTTCAAGCCCCCAAGAGAACTCCAGGAACTGTGGGTGCAGTTATCTGCCAGACGAGCGTGGGCCTCGTCATGTGGAACACACTGCCTATTGCTTTATAGGTCCATGGCCAAATTTCTTTTTAATCTCAAATAGCAGTGCTTATTTATCCGCGCTACTTTCCAAGGCAGCTGCAGGGCTGGGGATAGAGTTCAGGGGCACAGCAACTGCCCGGCAAGCTCGAGGTCCTGAGTTTGATTCCAGGCACCAAAAGGTGTGCGCTAAAAACTGAAAAATACCTTTTTCCTTCTTAAGTTCTTTATTTTTTAGGACTTAGAATTTTTTCTAATACATTGTACTGTGTAATTTAAGATGATCAACACGATGTTATGAGACGCAGACAGTAACACGGTGGTCACCGCGAAGCAAATTAATGTATCCATCCCTATCCATTTGTTGCTGCTTTCGATGCTGCTGTTGTTTTTGCTGTTTGGGGGCTTTCCTAAGTACTTCACTGCATCCATTTGTATAAAAACGTCCCAAATGCACATGCTTTGACCTTTCATGGGAACTGATATTCTAAACTCAGGTCCCATTAGAAAGCGTAGGATGAAGGTTACGAAAGAACCACACGCCTTCTCAGGTTAGTTATGACTCACACTCAGAGCTGATTTTACGTCTAGCTGTCTCCTCACTTTCTCGTTTCACAATTTGAGAAGAACCAGCCCAAGAGAGATGTGCCTTTTAAGGCCCTCCTCTGTACCCAAAGAAAACCTGCTTAAGGAACTGCTGCTTGTACCTCACGAAGTTATGAGTCATTTGTGTAGAGGAGTGAATAGGCTGCTTATGTTTGTACAAAGTTGAAAGGAGGAGGGGCTGAGGCGTGGGTCAGTTCCAGGACAGAAATAAATGAGAGGACTCTCTGCTCCTCAGAACACTAGAGCAGACTGTCAAGCTGCAGAGACGTGCGTCCCCAGCGTCACCGTCCTCCTGAACAGCAAGTCTCCATCTACGCTTTCTGACTCTCTCACACCAGCAGAGATACTTTTGGGTCACAAAGTACTCTCTCCCTCTCTCTCCCACTTCCTGTTATTTTTACTTGTTCTTTGTTTCATTTTCAAACTTCTTTATCAGCATTTCTGTGAGGGGTTTCTGAAGGAGACACTGGTCAGCAGTTGCTCTGATAAATACACATTGTTGTCTCCTTTGGCCAGGATGAGAACATCCGGGGCAGGAAATGGTCACTGGTTTGTCTGGGGTGATGCAGAGGGGCGCAGCAGATGACACTGAGCCCTTCACTGGCACAGCCCCGGAGCCCTGAGGCACCTGGACAGCACCCTCGCTGTTCTCTTCCCACACCCGCAGCCGCAGCGCTGCTCCCTGGGCTGCCTGGGCTGCCTGGCGATTTTCGCTTTATCATTTCTCCTCACCCTTGACCTTTTTATCCTCCTTCCATCAATGACACATTCGAGTGCATAAACTAAAGAGCCACCATTTGTGACAACGGTGGGGATGAGAGTGTTTTTTGAGCGTTCTAGAATTAGGCCAAAGGGACACCCCAGGATATTTCATAACGTCATAAAAACAGAAAAGAACAGGAGAACAAGTGTAAGGTTAAGGCCGGTGTGGCATATTTTGAAGCAGAGTTACATATTCAATTTGCTGAAGTATTTTGCATCATCTTTGCAGATTCATGTGTCCCCAGCCCGTGGGAACTACGCAAACTACAAAAGTCACTGATGAGCGTCCTTTTAGGAGGCCTTAGATCAGAGCAGGAAGATGTCAAGTTGGACACTGGAAAAAGATTCCTTCCTTCACATGGGAGAGAACAGAAGACTTCAGCCTACTCCCTTTAAGCCCTGCACTCATACGTGGTCTTCCTTCTCTCCTCGGACATTTCTGCCCCCTGTGAGCACCCAGGGCTACTACCTTCTCTCATTTTCACACAGCTCTGAAAGAGCACCTCAGTTTTTACCCTCTCCACGAGGCCTTCCCAGTGTTTCCCACAGAATGCTATCCAGCTTCTCCTGAGTGCTGTGACATTCACTATTAAATTCCACACTGTGTCATCTGGAAGTTCTACGTGGGTACGCCTGGAGTCTAGTATCTTCTTTATCTTATACCCCTACAGCGGGTCCAGCTCAGTGACACATCCAGGGCATTCGCACATGGAACAAATGCTTACTGGTCACCCAGTGGGCCATAAATCAAACTTAGCTCTGAAAACACAAAGCAGAAGGAGGCAGCCCCTGTTCTGCAGAAGCATGAGGGTTAGTGAGAGAGGCACGCAGAGAAACCCCTAGGAATCGGTGTCCCATGCGTTCCCAACGGGGGCATGAGTCCGGCGGGGCCCCCGGTGGACTGCACCCACTCGGGGTGGGAAGTTGGGGAGTGGAGGTCGGGTGGGGCTTTGGAGCTGAGCCTGAAGAAAAGCAAGGTTTTACCAGGGAGACAAAGGACGGCGGGGAATTCCATCATGGAGCACGGTGGGCAAGAGCAGGGGACCTGTGAGAGGCCACGCAGTGAAGGGCGAGAGCGCTGAGCATGGCTGCAGGGCAGAGGATGCCAGAGCAGGGCGCGGGGCTCGTTGGGGTGGACAGGAAACACGACCTAAGTAAGCACACGCATAGACGCAGCCTCACAATCGCTTTCATGCGTGTTTATTACGTCTTACAGTGCTGCTCCTCTTAAAACGTGAAGAGTATTTGCTGGGCTATTTGAAAATTAGTCAGTTTATACTTCCCACGTCCTTGAAATACTTCCCTTGATCCTGAAATGCAGCAAAGGAAAGTGAGAATGCTCGCTCCTATTCATTTACTAAGAAACACAGAAGTGAAAATTCATTAAAGAAAGAAAAGCAAGTCCACTTAAAGAAAGAAAAGCAAGACAGGATGTGGTGCTGTCACTGCGCCGCTGAGAATACACTTTCCCAGGCACCAGATGCTGCTTACAGCGCTCCTGCTCGGAGCATGGAGAACGCACGGACTCCTAGGCACACCACGTTAAATTTCATACTTTACAGACCACTCACTGAGAACACACTCCATCACATTCTCTCAGAGTGCTTTTGTTTTATAGGTTCCTCTTTCCTGTTTTACAGCCCCAATATTTAATTCTTCCTCTCTGTTTGAAGGTAAGAAGGACTAGCACGGACCAGAAAAGGTTGTAGTGATTGGCAACTTTCCAGGTGGTTACGTAGCTCAGAGTATGTCACCCTGATGGAGCGCCATTCCTTCTGAGAATCACAGCTTGGTCCAGCAATGTTATAAATATTCGATTTTACTATGTAGTTGCTAGATGAGTTTATGCATTGTCTTCTTGACTGTTCATTCTTAGAACTATTAACACAGTATAATCAGTACTTGTTTGGCAAAACGTCCATAGAAAGATTAAAACAATTTTAGAGACTTTTAAACTATCTAGACTTAGCAGATGCTGGTAATCTATGAGAATCATGACCTAAAGTGATTTATATCTAAGCTGATTGAAAACGCCCCCCGCCTACCACTTCAAGGTCCTGTTTTGCTTCTCATGCTTTACATTCTCTCAGAGCAACCTTTCTCTTCACAATAATTTCTCTTACTACATGGTGGCAGGTAAGCTACAGATGAAGTGGGTAAATACGTTCACGTTCTGCTTTGGGGTACTCATACCAATTCCAAATTGTTTCGAAAACTGCATAAGAAAAAATGTCTGAGAGCGCCTTTTGAATTTTTTCACAGCAGTGTCAGTGACAGAAGGCAGCTGCAGCTCTGGCTTTGACTTGGTTTAAAGGCTGATATTTGACTCCAACTGCAAAACAATCATCACTCTTACAACTCAATCCGAAGGCACCATTCCCCCTCAGTGAACCCTACTTAACTGTCATCTTTAAAGGGGGCATTACTTTGAAATGCAGTTTCCCGTATGTTCTTTTTTATCCTCAAGGTACACCGCACAAAGTGCATTTTATCTTGATGAAGAGCAAGAGACTTCCTTGGGTGAACCCTGACTTATCTTAAGGTTAGGATTTCTTAAATGCATATTTCAGATAGTAAAAAAAAAAAACAGAGATTTTTACACTAGTTCCATAAAGTTTTTGTGATGTAACTTTTTCTGCTCTTTTAATATTGTTTTACGTGAGAACATACTAGTTGGAGGTGTGCCGCATCAGAGATGTTATTTTCTTTCTTTTTAGATGGAGGTTAAACAACTTGATGTCTTCAAATAGAATATCTACTCATGCCAAAGAAATTCTCATCACAGAGTTTGCCTCCCATTCCTGTCTGAATAGGGTGGCCAGATAAAAATATAAGTTAAATCTGAATTTGAGGTAAACAATGAACGGGGTTTTTTCCTCATGATGAATACGTCCCATGCAATATTTGGGGCTACATGTACTAAAAGATTATCCACTTGATATTTACCTGAAATGTGTATCTAACTGAGCCTCCTGTATTTTATTTGCTCTATCTGACAGTCCTCTGTCTTGGGGCATTTGAATTACGGTCACGCTTACATTATCTACAGACTGTAGGTCTGCACCATCCCAAGGGGCCAGGCTTCCCATGGGTGTGCGTCAAAGTGGAGACTGCCCACGGGCCAGTCCCAAAGGCCACATACAGCCATCTGGCTCCGGGTTTAATGGATCTAGTTGCTGGAGATTAACCAGTCCTCCCTTTAAGGTATGTTAAAAAGCTTTAAAGAAACAAAAATAATGCCCTTCATAGAGTGGTTGCTCAGCATTTCTGCTGAAATCCCTACTGTTCATTCGTGCCACTCAAGATGAACAGGAAGATAAAATATGGCGGCTTAAAAACCGTCCCTGTGCACTGCTCTAAATCTGAGCACCTGTCCTTCTGTGGCACCCGCTCCAGCTCTGCCTCCTGCAAGGGCCTCCCGGCTCTTCTCAGATGTGAGCTCTCCCCTGTCCCCTCTCCTCAGCAACTTTGCTGAATTTCGCTCACTTAACACATTCTGCTTAATAGGTTTGCCAGCCTTTTATTTATACATTTCCAAAGGGGGGCGTACAGGCAGTGTGGCAGCTTGACATTGTGATCTAGAGTGTGGGCCCTGGAGTCGGACTAATTTTACTTTCCAATGATCTTCTGCTCCATTTTAGGTTTGGAAGTCTCACTTTCTTATTTTTACCTCTCAGTAAAATGGGGGTAAATAATAGTGCTGCTGTGAGTATTAAATGAGATGATACATGTATATCATCAATTCTTAAACACTACAGTACTAAGTGCTGGGAGGTCATTATTATATTATATGGAATACAACATTATTGTCTCTAAATCACCCACCATATCTCTGGCTTATCAGACCCTGATAAGCAGAACGGACTGCCCAATCAGTGTCTACGAGTTGGCAGAAGCTCCGAATCCCAGCTGCCCACCGGGAGGCAAAGGGTGCCGCTGGACATCTGAGTGACCCTCACCAACAGGGGACAGACTTCACTCTCTTATTTTTCTGCTCCTCTGTGCTTCTTTAAACCTATAAATTTAAGCCACTGTGTTGTAAGAAGCAGGCAAACTCTAACTGCCGTACAGATTTGTTTCCTTAGGGGCACCGGACATGGTGAGCCCTCCTGGGACTCCGAGTCACCACACGCTTCCTGCCTCGCTCTTTATTGACTATTTGCTGCCTATTTATTTTTCTCTCAGTCACCAGTGAGGAAGTTGCATAACTTAAAAGCTAAGTGGGAGTTTCTTTACTGCAATTGAAGTCATACATATTACATATCCTTTTGTAAGATTTAAAAAAGAATGAGAAATGGAAAATGCAACAGGAAATGCTCTCATAAATGCGAAATGATTGTTTTGGCATGAGACTCTGCATGAAATTGGGTTTTTAACATTTTATTTCTGCTTGTACTACAATCAATGGAGTAACTTGAAGAGCAGTATGATTTTCTTAATATTGGGACTTGTGAAAAAACAAAATACAAGTTTCAAGTACACCCTGAATCCTCTAGCAGCTTTTTTCCAAAAACAAAGTTCAAAATGCTTTTCAGAAGTTAAAAAAATAAAGCAACATCAGTGCCATTCTGGGTCATTCACCGGTTGGCGTAAAACCATAGGACTGTGATTTCCTGGAAGGTTCCAGCTGTGCTTTTGCTTCTGTACCCAGAGCCTTTTACCATAGGCATCCCATGAGAAGTTGTTGTCTCAATTAATGAACAAGTATTTACTGAGCAATTAAGAGATGTATTACCCTGAAATGAGCTAACAACCTAGTGTTACTAGTGCAGGGGTCATTAATAAACAACAGCTTCACCGCGATAGTGTAATTCTGCCTTCAGAAGCCATGACCCAAACTACGGGAGCTGGGTGAGAATTTGCAGTTCCTGAGTGTTTAGACTTGAAGCCGTGGACCTTGCTGTTCCACTGTAACCCACCGAGAACAACATGTTCTGCAGCTCTCATCTATTCAGTTTTGACAGACAAACAACTTTAAAACCGTTTTGTATTTACCAAGACCCAAAGACGGCCTGGGTTTTTGCTTTAGTGTCAGAATTGGCTTTATGACCAAAATCCCATTCCTGTAGCGTTTGGTGTGACGCATCCATTCTCCGTCCATTGTCATTTTGGGACTAGGGTAATGCGGAGGAGGCCAGGCTGTACCCAAGGTTAGAGACCCCGCCTTTAAAATTAGTACATAGGGGAGAGTGGGAAACATTGCTTCAATTACAAGAATAAAACATGGACAACTATGAACCACTTGAGAAGCTGGATAGTAGTTGTCTTCCACCACAAAACCAAAATCACTGCCTTAGCTCTTTGCTTCTGCAGTTTAGTCAAGCCATTGATTGACTGACTGCTTGTTGTCTGGTCCTGGCTTTGTTCCTGAAGATTTCTCCAATCTCAGATACCTCCCCGTTAGTGCAGAACAGACGTGAGCGCAAGCACAAGGTCAGCACTGCAGGACCCGGTCCCTTGTGCAGCGAGCTCGGCTGGAGTGTCCAGAACTGCTTTTCAGGTGTTTCTCCTCTTGACTGGTTTGCATTCCCTGTTTCCAACGCACCGTTCCTGGTGTTTCACCTCATTTCCGCCTACTTTTCACCTCCACTTTCTCATTCAGTCATCTGGCCCCGTGTGAGCTTTTTTCTGGTGAATCTGGTGATTTATGAAAAGCAGACTACTTCCAAGTAAGCACAAGCTTGCCGGTGAAATCTTCCTGACGCAGCCCTCCCGGCACCCTTCACCTCACAGACGCCTGCTGACACCGACTGAAGCCTGGGCTGAGGGGCACCGCTGCTCTCCGAGTAGGAGGCGGGCCACACCCTGCACAAGCACACACAACATAAACATATCACAAGGGGCTGGGGATTTAGCTCAGCGGCACAGCACCTGCCTGGCAAGCTCCACGTCGTGAGTTCGATTCCAGGTACCGGAAAGGAACAAAAACAAACCAACAAAAAACATATTACAAGACACGTGGTGGCTGAAACACGGCACTCAGCGTCGCCGGGCACCACAAGTCCCCCTGAGCAGCCACTCTTGCGAACAGCAGCGCCCAGGCCCAGGCCAGCGCCCGGCCTCCCATGCACTTCTGCTGGAAGCCCAGGGTTGCTTCCTCTGAGGCTGCAGAGTGCCCACGGCACAAAAGGACACTTCTCTGGAAGGCGGGGAAGAGCGGCGCAGCAGAAGCACTTAGGGAAGAGGGAGACAAGTTAATTAACTTGTCAAGTCTTTGCTCTCAGCGTGAACGCAAGCGGATAACGAGGTATCACTTTCTAGGGCGCCGAGCTTCCGTCTTACAGCTGCTCTTCCTGTTCTAGCTCACCGTTCCAGAAGTGCCCGCCCTCTCCCCTCGGCTGAGCCCCGGCAGGTGCGCTGCGCAGGATGGCATTCTGCGGTGCTAACAGGCCCCACGAGTCACGAAGTTGAAAATGTAAGTATACGTGCGTGTGTGTCCAGGGGTGACACACACTTCCTGGGAATGGTCAGTATCGAATGCTAGAATTGCCATCTATTTCATTGAATAAGATTTAATTAAACTTTCCAAAAATGAAATTCCACTTCATCAAATAATTTTTATTTAAATTTCATCTTCACTAGTTATGCTTTGAATTTTACATATTATGTTTTTAGAAAACAAGATTTAAAAATTAACTTGCGAACACAAGAAACAATTCTTATTTTTCACATCTGTTTACAGCTGTGGCGAAAATATATTCAAATTGTATACGGTGAATAAAATTACATCTTACTTTCAAGATTTTGAAGTCTAAAAGTTAGATCATTACTGTCAATACCAAAATACTAAGAAAATTATTAGAACGTCATCTTCTGGGATTTTTCAGAAAAGGCAAAAATAAGTCTTACGAATTAATTAATAGCGTATTGTGTGTGACTCAATCTTGTTACTCATGGAAACATCACCAGTCTGACCAGAGACTATCCAAATGTGCAGAATAATAAATACCTCTAGTCATCATGAGTATTTTGTTGACTTCAAGAACCATAACTTTTATGTATTTTTAAATTTTTTTTGGGGGGGGTTGGTTTTTTTCCGGTACCGGGAATCGAACTCACGACCTTGCGCTTGCCAGGTCTGTGGCAGAGCCACTGAGCTAAATCCCCAGCCCCTATATTTTTAAATTTTGTCACTACCAGCATATATTTGTTCAGGTAGGATGACAAAGTATATTTTACTTAGCCATTTGTTTTCCTGATGTATAACTTAATTTTAATATTTAGACAGATGGTCTATACTTTTTCATTTGTTAGGGGCAGACCTTCTTACTTATTTTTCTTTTTTAATTTGCAGTAGTACTGTTTATTGTTTGTTTTCTGAACTATTTCCGTAAATTGATTGGTTTAGGTGCAACAAAATTGGGTTTCCCTTTGAAACTGAATACACTTCCCTCAATAAGCAATTTGGCTTGTAGATAGGAATAAAAGAGTGAGACACAAACATCAAATTTTTTGGTCTCATCGTCAGTTTTCTAAAGTTTTTTCTATTGGTAACTTATGTGTATCCTTTAATATGCTCTCATTTTATTTACAATAAGGGAATTGTATCTTTTTTCATATTTTTACATTATTATTTTGTTCATAATATATGAGAGAGTTAAAAATACAGCAATTTAGAGTCAGAAAACCTTAGGTTTGAATTATAATTCTGCCTAATCCTAGTAGAGTGATTTATTTCAACTACATGTGTAGGCTTCTTTTTACCCATGAAGTAAGGATGAGAAAACATGTAGCCATTGAAACTATAATGTTAAGCGAAGTGAATCAGATGCACAGATTTAAATATTGCACTGTGTCTCTCACGGAAGAAACCTAAAATAGATGAAGAATAAATAAAAGATAGATAATAGGAGTAGGACGATAGATCTTTCTCACACGGGAAGGGGATCAGGAGGTGGAGGAGGGGCAGGAAGGGCAGGGAGAGGGGAGGAGAACGGGATTAAACTGCGTCATGCAGGTGTATCCACTCCCCACGAGGAATGCAGGCATTATGCACCGCAAATGTGAACTAACAAAAGAAACTTTTGAAAAGATTGCAGGGAGGACCAGAGGGTGAATATACGCAACGGGCTTGGCAGATCGCCAGCAAAAAACAAGAGTGGCGGCTACTACCACACTGTTATACATTTGTTAACTCCTGAAGTATCAGTTTGTTCATTTCCTCACTAAAACCACTGTTCAAAATAAACCACTGATAACCTAGTGCCAGGGTGGACCTTACAGCATTCAAATGGCTCCAATTAACCCTTCTGATCTTAAATTCCAGCCTTCTCCCAGGAGACCTATACCTTCCTCTCTCTGTCTTTGCTACCACAATCTATTTGGATGGCTTCTTATTGTCCACCCCCAGGTCAAGTGGCGCTTCTTCCAGGATGCCTTCTTATCCTCTACGTCTAGTGAACGCTTTTCCCTTCTTGTTTATCCATAACCCTCGCTCTGCAGCTTTTTTATAAAGCTTTGTACAGCGACCCTGGTATTGCAAGTCTTGGGTTATGTGTCCATCATCTCCGCTACTGTCAGCTTCTCTGGGATGGATTGTGTCTTATTCACATTTGCACACGTCTGTGTATGACATGATCCTTGGTACAAAACATGCATGTGACTGAAAAACATGTAAGTTTGCTGATTTGCAGGAAAGGCACTTGGTTTAAACACACTTCTTATTGACAAACTGAACCCTGTGCTCTATTGAGCCATTTACAATAACAGACGACTTGTGTAAATATAGCGAAGGGATTTCTAATATTTAAGTGGTTTCTAATGTTTACACATTCTTTGCTTCTCCCTTCTAAAGGTGAAACGAGTTACCTTCCCCTGAGTGTAGGTCTGACGGAGCAATGCCTTTCCAAGGAAGAGCATAAGGCAGAGAGATGGCATGCAGTTTGGGAATTTATGTCATAAAGGACCCCACACCTTCCTTTTTGCTCTCTCAGATCGGGGAGGCAGCTGCCACAGCCTAAGAAAGCAGAGAGAGGCCCGCAGGGGGGTCTCCCGCCCTATGGCCCTTTGCCGAGGCTCGTGTGCCGGGGTGTCCCACCAGCAGCCACATAAGCAAGCTCACACGCAGGTGCTCTAGCCTCGCTCAAGCCTTCGGTTGGCAGAAGCGCTGGCAAGCAGCTTGACTGTCACCTCTCAGGAGCCCTGGCGCCAGAACCACCCCGCGCACTCGTCCCAGATACCCCACTCTGAGGAACCATGTGAGGCATGGTTAGCTGTTTTTTTTTTTTTTTTTGGTTTTTCTCCGGTACCGGGAACCGAACTCACGACCTTGAGCTTGCCAGGCAGGCGCTTTTGCCGCTGAGCTAAATCCCCAGCCCCATGGTTAGCTGTTTAAACTGCTGGTTGAGGTAACTCATTATTCACAATAGGTAAGTAATGCCAATGATATAGTACATTATAAACATTCCCACTGTAAGTACTGATGGTTTTAAATCCACGATGCTTGGTCTCTGAAATTAGCAGAACATTTTGAGCTGGTTACCACAAATCCTGTTATAGAACCCACCTGGCTGGACAAGACTGCCATTCATTTAGTCAATAATGTCTTTAACAAATTCTTATTAATTGTCTTTTATCAGCCAATCACTGTGCCAGGTCTTGGAAATATAAAGACAATACATGATATGTACCTGATGTAGAATATGAAAGCTTCCTATACTAGTGTCCTCTGCCATCTTATTTACCACAGATAGCTTGGGGCTTGAGGTCAATCTGTAGACCCCTTATAGCATAAGAAGTTATTTAAGAAGTAGTTTTTATAATGGAGTAAGAATTTGGGTGGAATTTAAGAAAAAGTTCTGGGTTTATTACAATTTTAATAGGTAAGATCCCAAGCAATGTCAGTCCTGACAAACAGCTTCAGGCTTTTAAACAAAAGACAGTGGTCTCAGGGTGGGTGAAAAATGGAATTTTGTGAAATGGTTTGTCTGCCTGTGAGTGCAATCAGTGCCAATAATGCCCTCCTCAGGGATGAGGGACAGTGACATTAATGTGAAGAAAAATATTCCATTAGTAAAACATCCTCCAATTAGCACTAATCTGTTCCCTGGAAAAGATGCTTGAGAGGAAAGATTTTTTTTCCCCACCTGCCAAACTGCCAAGCATTAATTTGGAAAATTTTCCATTTAGTTTCAAGGAATATTCAGAAGCTTCACTTAGCAAAAATTAAAAATGAACTATTTCCAAGCTTATATAATATATAAAGATAAGATCTTTTACAGATAAAATTAACCCCTAATTGAGCATGTCAGTTAAAAGCAGCTGAATTTTGCTATTCTCCGAGTTGATATTAACTGTCCCTCTTTCTTTATCATAAAAATGCATTTACTAAGTACCGAATGGCATGTAGCATCAGAAACAATGACAGATGTGGCCCTTGCTCCTCTAAAACCTTTAAGTTTAATCAGATAAAGTTAGCAGAAAATAAATACAAATTACATAAAGAGTAGTAAAGGTTGTCTTCACATCGTTTCACTCGGGAAACACTAAGAAATTTTAGGTTCAACTGAGGCATCTGAAGCACAGCGAACGTGACAACTTGGTAGTTGCGTGATGTACCGAAGTGCTCGGTGAATCAGGTGTGACGTCTGACTTGCTCTTATCCCCTCTGAGATTCAGCTTCCTCATGAGTAAAACAAAGACAGTAACGGCGTCTGGCCTCATGTCACTGTCACAAGTTTAAATGAAAAAATAAATGCAGTGTGCTCTCTGGCAGAGCATAAGTGCTTATTATTATTGCTATTGTTAATCTCTCTGACTTTACCAAGATTGCAACTCACTGCATACTCAGTTCTTCGAGGCGGTGCTGCTGTTGTTCAGGAGGGGAGACAGGGTCACCGCGCTTGTCCCTGCTGCCTCTGGGCAGGCTTGTCTTGGCCACTTTCACCTCCCGTCACGCTGGGGGCCTGGCCCCCTCCCTCTTGTATCGGCTAATTTCAAGCATTCTCTCCAGGCACCACAAGGCTGCATTCAGGTTTCCTATAGCACTATGGACGTACAACTCTTAAATTTCCTTGCTTTTCTTCCTCATGATAACACCCTGTTCTCAGGAGCCTCTCTGAAGTGGGAGGCCTTTCAGAGGGAGAAAAATGAAGTCATACTGAAAAAATGGTTCCACTGTGTTGACTTGCAAACCCTATGCCTCGAAGAGCCATGAACCCCTTGCCTTTCCTCTCAGGATGACTTCTGCCCCGACTAGGACAGTGTCTGGCAGGAACAAGGATGACCTGTCTCCCTTCCCCTTGGGACATTTTAATTTGGGGGATAGTTATTGACACTGGGGAAGTCCTCATACAAGCACAAGGACCGTTTGCTCAATCCGCTGGACCAGACCAGACAAGCCTAGTTTACAGAAGGTCCTGGCTGCCGGACCCTCACTGTATTTATAAAATCTTAAGAGTGTAATGTGAATTCCATTGCGGTGATGCTGCCTCTGGCTGGCGAATGACCATGATTTCAATTTGTTCATGAGCAATTCAGAGGTCTGCTGATACGGGCATGGAAAGTACTGGCCTATCGTTTCTGTAGCCATGTTCGTGCATTCTCTTGTAAAATTGTCGTTGATAGCTTTAAGTGTTATTCATTATTTTCTAAAAATATGGCTACTCCTAGTTGACAAAAAAAGTTCTTTATTATGTCACCGCCAAAGGTATGGCATTGCTTGAAGAATCTATAAAAATAAAGAGCTTTTATGGAGTTAGGGCTTGAACAGAGAGAAAAGAAAAAGCAGTTTCTCAGCAGAAAAATGCAACAAAGACTTTACTTCTTACCGAATAACTTAAGAATGTCTGAACAAAAACGTCCAGACCTGGTTAGTGCCAGAATTTCTCAGATAAGTCAAGAGAGGCAGAAAAACATAAATCCAACCCCAAAGCACCAAGAAATCTATGAATGGTAAAAGAAAACAGTACATAATTGAAACGTTGTTAAACATTTAAAGAAATAAATTGCAATCATTTCCTAGGAGTATTGATTATATATTTGAGCGTTTTCTAACTAAATTCTCGGGGAAATAACAGGCTTGATCCCGTAAAGGTTCTGCCTCCTCCTCCAGGAAGCTTCCCGGGCAGCTCTGGCGCCCCGCTCTCAGGGCTCCCCGAGGACCTGTGCGACCTGTGACAAGCCTTCCCTGCGTGGCCAGTGTTTCTCCCCAGGGAGACCAGGGCCCTGAAGATGGACGTCAGTATCCGGCATGTACCTCCATTGGCTGACTCACTTAAGAATTTACAAATGTTCTCTTCAAACCAACGGAGGCTAAAAATCTGAAAAAACAGTTCATTCCATTAGTGGAGAAAATAGTCTTTAATACCACAAATTTGCAATTATTTAAAGGCGTTTAGGGGCTGGGGGTTTAGCTCAGCGGCAAAAGCGCCTGCCGGCAAGCGCAAGGTTGTGAGTTCGGTTCCCGGTACCGGAGAAAAACCAAAAAAATAAAAAATAAAAAATAAAGGCGTTTATTCACTTTTTGAAGAAATTGTGAACTATCTGGGCTGCAAGGAAAGCTCCACGTTCACATAAGAGTTTGTCTTGTAAAATCACAGATAGATATCAAAGGCAGGAAGGTGAGTGGGGACATGGAGAGCAGAAATGCAGTGGTACTATGGTATCCTAGAGTAAGTGAAACCTTCTCTTAAGTAGGAAAGAATTATACGCACGATGTCAATGTGATTTTTACCAAGATTTTCAGAATTTTAATTCTTCAGAATTATCCTCAAAAGAATTATCTGAAAATTGAAGTACCATGAAAAGAGGATTTTAATGAAATATGGACTGTGCTCACTTCTGTAGCACATAAACTAAAATAAAATATGGACCATTTGATAAAAGTTTATCTTCCTAAAATATAATTTTCCTTTGTTCCTCTTTTAGAAAGAAAATCCTGAGCTACTTAGACTAAGGAGTGATGAATATGGATAGACCGAGTTAGTCTGGAGCAGTCTACCCTGAATATGATAGGATTTGGATATGACGACAGCAACATTTGTGCAAAAATTTTCAGTTTACAAAAACACAGTAAAGTGCATTAAATATTGCTTTCAAAATTTTATACATTTAAACTTTTCAAACATTTGTATATACTTATATTTATTTGTATATCTCAGATCAAATATTATACTTTACTTAATGTTCTTTTAAGGATGTATATGTATTATTTTTGCATAATTTATACATTGGTGTCTGATTTAGCAAAATGAAGTGAAGAAATGCTGAAAGCACAGAGCCGTATCTGAATTACTTTATAGCGTCCTATACACAGGGATGAAGATTATACGTCCTAGCCCCCTTTATTCAAGTGAGTAAATGAATACACAGAGGTGTTCAGTGATTTGCTGAAACGCATACAGGGACAACTGCTTCTCACATTTCCTGATTTCCCAGATGCTCACGTCAGATTATGCCGATTCTGTTCTGGCCAATGAGACCTATAGATAAATCCCCTTCCCCACACACACAGAGTTAGAGAGATCGACAGAGCGCCCAGGTCCTCCGGCTTCACCCACACATACTTCTCTGGGGTAGTGCTCAGCAGACTAGGGGATGATATTAAGGGTAGCATGATGTGGTATGTGTGGAATAGATTTGACATTTGCCTGGCTAATTAAAGCCCTACCTTTCCAGCACAGGGGCTTTGTAATAGATCATCATGCTCACTTCTGCATTTCCTTCCCTATTTAACGTTCTCATGGTCACATGAGATCACTAAATGCTCAGGTCCTGAGCTACACTTCCATGTTTAGTAAATCAGGAAATAGTGAAAGATGTATCTTGTGACACTTGCATTCCAAACTTAGACCAGGCGTGAGTATTTAATGACAAGTGAACAAGCATGAGTGAGAAAGTGCCAAGGTTTTTGATGATCTTGATTGGTGTCTATGATCACCTATAAACAAAAAAGCCATATATAAAGGATTTTAATAAATATACTTGTTTCTCTATCAATATTTCTCCAATTCCCAAAAGTAAAATGGGATAATTTCTTCTTTGGGATCCCACCACCTGTTTTCATGACAGAACTCAAAACACATTATTGTACTCTTTTATACATGCATCTTTTCAGTGTGAAATCCTTAAGGGAAGAGACTTCATTGTCTTCATCTCTGTATCTTTATTAACTCTTCTAATGCTACTAGACACTAAAAAGCTTATCTCATACATATGGAATAAATAAGTGCTTATGTAGCTGATGCCACTAAGAATTCTGCACTGGTGCTGTGCAGATAATCATCACCCAATATTTAGTGGAGCCTGCTATAGGAAGCAAAGGAAGGCAGCCACGAAAAGTATGCTGAGGATGTGTGAATGACAAAAAGAAGAAAACTCTAAATACAAGAGCAGAGATTTAAAAACAATCAGCAAAATGATAGTAAGACTTCACTGGAAACTAACCAACTACTTTAAAGCCGTGAAAGAGCGTGTCAGCTGGAAAAAAAGTTTGCCATCCATGGGATCATTGTGAGAGCTGCAGAATGATCGTGAAGTGAACACTTGGTGTGGAATAATCAGTGTCCAAGGAAGCACTGTGCACTGCTATGGTTAGTTCACAGAGGACAGAATTCACCCTCCTTGGCAGTGTACATCCTCATGACAAACATGCACCACTGTCTTGTTCTCCGAATCCTCTGACCATGCAGATCACTGGACATGCTTGCCAGAGTTCTGATGGCTATTACAGAACTAACATAGCTCACTTGTGTTAGCCTGAAGACTTCAGGGACAGTTACAGGAGACAGTGAACTCCACGGTGAGAACTAACAGACGGGCATCTTAACCAGCCTCTGTGAATCAGGTGAAGATGAGGTTGCTTGGTGGGTCAGCAGCGTGTGACATCCTGACATTTCAGTCACTGTGCTCGCGAGCCTGAGGGTCAGAGTTAACCTTCAACAAACCCTCCCCATACGGTTCTTCCCGTGGATGCCTGCGGTCCTCCTCCAGCGCCACATTCCCGGCTCTCCCATGACCCACGTGCCTGTTCTTCAAAGGGCTGCACGGATTCCACCCTCAACACTGCGCTTCAAGTCACTGCACTGATCCAAGACAACATATAATTAAGCGCGGAATTTTTTGGCACAAACTGAAACTGCTACAGAAATTCTGAGAGAGTAAGGATCCTTGCGGTGGGCATGTATCCAAAGAGTCCTTAAAGACCTATATTCTTTTTTAAAAACTTGCTTATTTCTTGTTATTAGCCCATGTTTGCGGTACACGCTTACATTCCTGGGTGGCGCTGGCACACGCACACGGCACATCATGGTTCCTTTATTTATCCCTCTCTCTTTTCCCCTTCTTGACGCCCTTCACACTGAGAAGGACCTCGCTCCCTGCTTCCTATTACCTGTCTTTTAGTTTTGCTCTTTATTTGCAGTTTGGGTTTCTCATATGAGAGAACCCAGGCACTCTTTAAGCCTGTGTGTAACTGAAATCACTTAACATTATGGACTCCAGGTGCATCCATTTTCCTACAGACGCCTCAAGGTTATCCGTCCCTGGGCAGAGCAGGGCTTCATTACGTGGGAATACCACACTTCCTGTACATCCCTGTAAACAAATAGGCCCTCTAGTTTCTTAAGACAGGACTTGACCTCCAGGTAGGAAGTGATGGATAGAAAGGACAAGACAGGCATTGCTCACAGGAGGGTCTGGAGCCGCAGATACGGCTGAGTCACACTACCGGAGTATTAGTACTGCAGATTAGATCAATAACCCATCTCCCTTCCTTCAGAATAAAGCACGAGGATTGCTGAGAAACATGAGAAATCAGCCCCATTTAAGCTGTGAACTGGAAGCATGAACAAGATAGAACAAAGTGAAATGGTACCCAACCCTACCACATGCGTCCTCTGAGGAGGATGTTAACCTTTTAATTATTTTCTTTCAGAGACTAAGTATTTAACGCTGTCATTAATGCAAGGAAAAACACTCATGTAAACTTTTAAAGCAAACTGAGAATAAACAGGCAATTTCCATCAGCAAGAGCAAACTAAGCTCGAGCATCAGAGCAGACTGCCTTGCGCTGCGTTTGCGCTGGATGCTAACATGGCCAGGAGGGCAGAGGCTCTCCTGTCACTGATTCTTACTAAAAGAAATTATTAAATAAAATTTGCTTCAAATACTGTCCGAAATCTTTACAGACACGTAGCACTTTTATTTTTAAAAATACAACATTTACACTGGAGCCTTATTAAGTCACTTCTGTGCTTTCCCCATGTGTCACAGCGGAAGGGGGAGGCTGGGAAGAAAGAGGAAGATAACTAAAGTGTTCTCTTTGAGAGTGACTCTGACGCGTGTCCTATTCACCGGCCATGTGCTCGGAGTTGGTGGCTGCAGGAAAGCGACACGAAGAGCGGTAGGCCGGAACGAGGAGGAGCACAGGCCCAAGAGGAAGCGCCAACAGGAAGCAGGAGCAACGGCACCCCGTCAGAAGAGCAGCCGGTGGGCCGGCACAGCCCGCGCGGTGTGCGCTGCCCGGTCTGCGTTCCTCGCCTCCGTTCACACTGCCTCCCCACTACTTCGCCCTTCTGTCCTCCCCTACAGCTTAGTCCTGCAGTGAGGCCAGCAAAAATGGTATACAATGCTTCCTGGAGGAGCGCTTCCGCACAACGATGAGGTGCACAGAAGAATCCCATATGCAGATAGAGAACACATCAAGCAGTATTAAATGGAAAAGAGGTTGATTCCAGGACCATTATTTTCATAGATGTAGGTATTCCTTCTGACTCCCAAAGATGTGTCTCTGTCTCTGTCTGTCTCTTGTCTCGCTCTTACTCTCTCCCTCACACATGCACACACACCCTGCAAATTTAAAAAAAACTTCAGACTTTCATGATCTAAGAGCAATTGTGCATAGAAATTCGAGGATCTTTAAATGTTTGCTTCACTGCCATTTCTTAACTGCTGTTAAACCACAAACTCTGGAGTCATGTTTCTGTAAAGGACACATACTTAGATTTTTAAAGGATTACTCAAGTTAACAACATCTAACAATGGTAATAGAAGCCCTGTGAGTGTATTTAACTTTTGAAAGGCATATAGGAACATAAATCTTCCATATTTAAGTGCAACAATAGTGACATAAGGACGATCCTGAAGAATGACTCTTCAAAACTTAAAAATTCTCACAAACAACATTTTCTCCAAAAAGCTATAAAAAGAGTCAGTTTTGCCTGAGTCAGAGCAATTTTATCTAACTAATAGGATCCTCTGGACCTAGGAAAATCCGACATTCTCCATGACAGATCAGGTTTGGGACATGGCCCATAAAGAAGCTCCCAAGAAGAATTCTAAGCTGATTTTCTGCCTTAGATCTGAAGCAAAGGTCAATAAACTATGATCCAGGGGCTAACTTTTGCCCATGAATTGTTTTTGTAAATAAAGTTTCATTGGAACACAGAAATACTCTTTTGTTTACATATTATAGATGGCTGCTTGGGGGCCACAAGGACAGAACTGAATAGTTCCGATATTAACCATCTGGCTTGCAGAGCATCTCATATTTACTGTGTGGCCCTTTACAGAACAGGCTTGATGATTCTTGATCTAGAAAAATGATTTTCTTCCTCTGTCGCTCCTTTTGACTAAAAGCTGGGATACTTGAATTTACAATCACTTCATTCTACCAGTGCGTTTCCATGTGACCTGAAGCCAAAGATTACTTTCCTCAGGGTTGACTTCTTATCTGTGAAATAATGGCGGGGTGCTGACCTAAGAGATCACCTTTTACTTGGTAATTCCCTCTAAATGTCAGTGTTCTAAAGGGATTGAGATAGTTCCTCATATTATTTTTACAAGGGTTTTAAATTAATTTAGAAAAATAGTCTTTTGCAAGATCCAGTTTACATTGAAATGCTTCGTATCATTTCAAATATTCAACAATCAAGTGATACCCCCTGCCACTACAGCGTGGTCAGAGTAGAAGCTGCATATTAAAGCCAGCAAAAGAATGTAAACAGCTGTAAAATCTGTTTCAACCCAGGCAGCACATCTGGCCCAGACTTTGCTACACTAGATGCACTGCACTGCTTACGCTAAAAATAAAGGCTGTTTCTGTCAGCTGTGAAAGTAAGCACTCTACGTCTGCTCAGCTCTGGGACCCTGGGGGAAATGGCAGGAGTCATCACTCCGAAAGAGCACTCTGAATTTGTGACAAAGGAAAAACTTCCTCGCTTCAGTAGGACTTGAACTGCTCACTGTCAAACACTTGTGCACCACTGGCATATGGTACATTATACATCCCTTTCATAGACGTATGACATAACCTGCCCAGTGAAAGAAATGACAGTACAAAAAGCACCATCTCCTCACTTCCCAAATCTCCACAACAGTGAAAGGATCTTTTTGCAACCGCTGCTCTGACAGAATAAAAGGTTTGCGATCTTATGTTACCTTAAAAATAAAATCACATAAGGGGCTTTAAAAAAGGGCAGAAAACATACTAGACTAGACCTCAGTGTTAATAACTGTGAATTCAAAACCTAACAGCTTATTATCTTTAAAAATAAACATTTCCCTATAAATTCTTTCTACCTGATAAATAAAAGTTGTGGGGGTGTCTTCGAGTTTCTGAGCTAGAAATGATTGGTCTTAGATCCTGTAGCAGGACAGTTTGAGTGGGAACATGGATTTCAGAAAACATAATAGATACTTATTTACTTTAAGACACTGTATCTCAAAATAGAGAGGAGTGCTTATCAAATGGAGCCACTTGAGAGTTTTTACAATACTCAAGGAGAACCAACCCTGCAAATAACATTCAGAGCTTAGTTACCATCTTCTTAGAAAACCTCTTCGGGGGTATACCACGTTCCCTGCACTTACCACACATTGTATAGCTTGCCTGGTACCTTTGTTCTCAGTAAGTGCTTTTCTTTGCAAGAAATAGTTGCTATTGAGGACCATCGACCATTTCTGCTAGATCCCCTTTCAAAATCGCAAAGAACAGCACTCTGCTTCTCTGCCTTTCTCACAGAGAAACCTCTAAACGTGATCCTAATATTCTGCAGACCAAGCATGAACGCCAAATGAATTCAAAAATCTAAGCTGGCATATCTGCGTCAGTCCAAGGAAGCACCACAGCGTTAAGCTGATTATCACAGCTCTGCTTCTCCCTGTCAGCGGCACCCCCTACCCCGTGTCTGCACTTCACATACTTTACCTTCTCTTCTCGGTCAGGCAGTTTTTTTCTCATTCTCTTAGAGACAGCAAAAGTCCCACGTCTGCCTTCGTAGTGCTTTGAGAAGAGAAGAGGCTGATAAAAATTGCTGGTTTGTTTTAAGAGTCTTTCTGGGTGAGCTCAGCCCACTCTGACCTCTCCTTTGAGACTTACTGCCTGACCCACGCACAAACACCTTATTATCCTTGTCTCTAATTGCTTGTGTTACAGAACACATTTCATTTTTCCTTAAAATTGTTTCATATGAGTTAATTTTCATTCTCCAGGTAAGGTATCAGCTCCTCAAGAGTGACGCTGTTTTCCATAAAATATAGCAAACTATTAGGCACGTAGTAAACATGCAAAAAGTTCTTTTCGATCACCTCTACATTTCACGTTGCTTAAACGGTGGTATAGCTTGCTAACTGTACCCTGGGTAACTACAGACTCAACTTTCATATCAAAAATAGCAATAAATTAATACAGCTGAGAGGCACAAAAGGGAAGTTTCATACCATGGAATATGAAGGCTAAATGAAAGAGACTCAGTCAATTGCGGGACAAAATATCCAAATATGTAAAGGGGAAGCTAAATAAACAAGGAATGGTATATTTAAAATTCACTTCCTATGGCAATGCCAAATTTAACTAATGGATCAAGCTAATGGATCAAAATGATCATAAAATTTAACAATTCATTCCCTCACTAATTCATATAATAATCATGTATTGGGTCTGGATGTGCAAATGACATATTTGGACAGCCACATGGTTATTTATAGCATGCTTACATTCTCTGAGATGCATAGATTTCCATAGTTTACACCTTGTTAACTATTTAGAATGTTTCTGCAATGAAAAATATTTGCTATGCTAATGTTTATCTCAACAAACACTTCATCTCGATGCATCCTGATAATAAACATCTGTTTTAGCTGAAAACATCAAGTGAGCTGACTTACTACACCGATAAAATTTGGAAAACTGTTCAATATTCTGCTATTTTCTGCCTGCACGGACATAGCCTAATGCTTTCCATACCACTAAATTAGTACATGAGTAGTTAAAATAACCAAAGGAGCTTTTGCGTTTAATATGCCAGCTGGTATTCTAAAGAGAATTAGACCTGAAATACCAAGCTCTGAGGACAAGCAATTAGCACAAAGCTTTAGCTGTTTAGCTGTGAGTTTCATTAATATGGAAGAGACAATAAAACTGTTATGTTCACTATTACAGTGTTTGTTTTAAGTATTTCATGCGAGGATACCTCACATATGAAATCAGTGAAGGATTTGTATGAAGGAGGAGAGCAATATTAAGCTCATCAGGCACAAAGCAAAGCTGCACAAAGGAATATTTGTATTACGTTTCAAGTCAAATAACACATTTTTTACTTGCAAGTGAGAGAAGATTTATTTTTTCTGTAAGTGGCTAACCTCTGGAAATAATTTGCGAGACCAGAGAAAAAGAACCCGATTTCTAATGAAATCTCCCTTGTGAGTCCAAGCCATGCTGTCTCCACAGCAGCATTTCCATGACTCTGTGGTTGTCGCTGTTCCAAACACCCTCACAAAGAAGTTTAGGTCCAACTCCTGGATCAATCCCCACCCCGCCAGAAGTCAGATGTCAGTGCAGCTCCTACTGCTGCAGACAAACCTCCCTTATAGATGTACTGTGTGGAGGTGGGTTTGCTAAGATTTCAAGGAGCCAGAAATCACTAGAAGAACTAAGTCAATAAATGTGAACTTATTCAAGAGTCTGGTAAGCTGGTTGGATAAAGAACCTGTTTACAAAATGGGGTAGAACATTACTGAGTCACTGACTGAATATCGTTGATGGAAACTTTTTGGAGGAACACAGCTAAGCAAGAAGGCATTTAAAAAGGGAATTGCTGAAGGATCATTGTCCTTAGAAGTAAGTAGTTGCTTTGGGCATCAGTAGGCTGCAGAGAAGACAGAAAATAAAGAGATGCTTTGGTTCAAGTAAGAAACAACTTGTAACGTGAGGACTTGGCCAAGGGGGCACAAATTCACCAGCCGGGGGTAAGTCACAACTGGAATTTTAACTAACATACAAATCACGCTAACATTTTAAAGTCAGGATTGGTCTACTGAACACTCACTCATACTTGAACACAAGGATGTGGACCGCTAAACCCTTCTGACCATCATAAAGTAAGTACTGTGCTATTCTCTAAATGTCAGCAGAGGTGAGTTTCTTTTCTTTTTTTGGTTTTTTCCCGGAACAGGGAATTGAACTCATGACCTCACCCTTGCCAGGCAGGCGCTGTGCCACTGAGCTAAATCCCCGGCCCCCAGAGGTGAGTTTCAATGGTTTACTATTTGGCAGGAGATAGAAAAGGCTCTAGGTTGCAGCGTGCTGAGGTAAATTTTATTCCTTCCTCAGGGTGAGGAGCAGGAAGAGCTCTTGACTTCTGCTGGAGAATGTCATGTCAGACCACTGCTTCTCTCAGGTGGTTTTCCTCAGGAGGCCTGGAAGGGACTGATGCAAAACCTATGGATATTTTGGTCACTTTTAAAGTTTAAGGGCCAATTCCTGAAACTTTCAGAATTTGGGTTTCTTGAAACTGAGGCTGGAGTACACCTTTTCATGATTCAGATTTTATACATGATTACGTGTTAATTCATGTATCTTGAGGTTTTTTTTAATGTTTCTCATTTTAAGGTACAGGAGAATCAAGAAAAAAAGAAGTCAGAAGCCCTGGTTTAATTTGAGGACTACCACTACCAAGCATCCACTTGGAGCTTCCACGCGGAGTCTGTGTTTCATCACAAGAAACCAGAATCGTGGTGTTTACGCCGCTGAGCAGAACGGTGGGCATATCACTGAGTAAGCGGGGCACAGTGGCGCACCAGGAAGCCCTCACATATTAGTGTGGCTCACTCTCTACCTTCCCCTCCGCCCGCTACTCCCTGCCACACACAGGCTGATCTGTCTGTGTGCGTGTGTGAGTTTGTGTGTGTGAGTGTGTGTGTGTGTGTGAGTGTGTGTGAGTGTGTGTGTGAGTGTGTGTGTGAGAGTGTGTGTGAGTGTGTGTGAGAGAGTGAGTGTGTGAGTGTGTGTGAGAGTGTGTGAGTGTGAGTGAGTGTGTGTGAGAGTGAGTGTGTGTGTGACAGTGTGTGTGTGTGTGTGTGTGTGAGTGTGTGTGCTGGGAACTGAACCCAGGGCCTCACTTGCCCTAAGCATGGGCTCTACTGAGCCAAATCACAACCCTTCTCAACATTTCTGAGCTGCAGTTTTCTTCCTGGTAAAATAGGGAAACCACAGATTTTGAACAGGGGGGTTGTGGAGTCCACTGAGATTAAGAGAATGTTTCTCCTTACAGCCTTTGCAGGTATCATCGTCATCAGTAATAGTTTATAAGGAAATATTAACCAATACATTTTTCTTTGTGGCTTTACAGTACTTTCATTTATGATCTATACCCAAAGACAAAAAACAAACCAAAGCTACGAGTCTGTGCCTTAGAATGCTCAATAAACATTAAAACAAACCATTTGGAAAACTCAATTAGCTTTTATACTGTATTACTCCTTCTCCAGGTTTTCCTCACATACAAAAATAGAAAATTTGGTGTATTTTTCACACTACTAAGAAAAGCTGATGAACTGTCTGTGTCAGTATTATACATTTAGTGGAGTTATTATTATTTTTGCAATGCTTTGGCATAGCTCAATTTTAAATGCAATTACCACATTATAATCTTGGCAAGACCCGCTGTTCCAGACAATTCTCTGATGTACAAATGAATCTTCCTACCAAATGAAAACTGCCAACGGAAAGGTACTATTGTATTATGTAAAAATGAAAAGTCTCATTGAAGTGCAGAATAACTATAAATTTCATTTCAAAAGCATACACTATATACACACAAACTGAAAAAAAGTTATAATTAAGATGTCTAATTCTCCTGAAATAGCACTCTAATATATAATAATTCACTGTAGGGTACGCAGGCAGCCTGGATCAAACAGCATCTCCCTACACTGTGAATTACAAACACTATTAGACTCAACATGTTGAAATATTTCAGTAAATCCTTTCAGAATATAAATGCCAATTGCAGTACGGCCAGAAGATTTTGGCATCATTTGATCTCTGAGTTTTTGTGAGATAAAGTTTTAGAAAAACATAAAAATATATATATTTATAAATGTCTTAAATAATTTATGTTATTTTCACTACTTCTGCCTCCCAATAGTATCATACATTATCTTTTCAACTCAAAGAAAGTCTTGCTTTGCAGAGAAACAAACTTTAAAATGCTGACTTACACAGACTGGATTTTATTTTCTACTAGGTGGTCCTTTTGGGCAGATAAATACATTGCTTCCATTTCCAACCTCTGTTGAAAAAGTCTTTTGAAACCATGTGGGAAGCTGCACACTGATCTTTTGTGGCACTGGTTCTCAGCAGAGGTGATCTGTCCCTTCCGCTCTCCTCCAGGGGACATGTGGCGATGTCTAAGGACATTTTTATAGCTATAACTGGAGCAGGGGATCTCTTGACACTTAGTGGGTAGAGAGAGGCTAGCAGTTTAAACATCCTACAAGGCCCGGGACAGCCCCACACCGGAAGGACTTGTCAAGTCCGAAATGTCCTCAGTGCCAAGGGTAAGAAGCCTTGCCCTATTGGTTTCTCTGACAGCATAAAAGATCATCAGTGTTTCTTGGACAGTCCTCATGGCCAAGGTCAACAGAAGGGCACACTCCAAGCCTTTCACTTCCTGCTGGGGTCTCATAAAAGATGCCCCTGCCCAGCTCCACCCCAACAGGCCCTCTTGGTTTATTTTAAGGGTTGTAGAATTTTTAAAATTCCAGTTTTGCTGTGTTTAATGATTTAGAAAATATGTAAATACCATTCTGATTTGGGTTAGTTCATTTCGTCTGTTTTTGACATGTTTTGGGTAATGTGCAACATTAATATTTGGTTTTTATTTGACCCAGTGTTAAGTGAGTGGCATTCTGGCATTTGGCTGCAGTTATGTAGTCTATGCCTCTGTCTTAGTACTCACAGGGGTACGAGCAGAGCACAAAGCTAAGGCTCCTCACTGCGTGGTCACTAGAGTGCTCGGTACTCCGCAGGAGTTACGTCACCGTCTTCTACCCAGTGCTGCAGGCAACTCAGAGTGCACAGAAGGCAGGGATTCCTCACTTTGTGGCGTGGTTTATACTTATAAGACTTAATAAAGAAAAGTAGTTTATTCCATATCATGTTTATGAGAAAGTACAGCCGTCTCAACATTTTAAGTCTTCCTCAAATTATTTACTTCAGTATACTGTGAAGAAACAAAAAAGGGGAAAAAAGTTCTTACAACTCTCCAGAGAGTTTTAAAATGCCCATTTACCCTTATTTTGCAATGGCTGTGGTTGGGAAATCATCAGACTGAAAGTACTGGGGGAGTGGTGAGGGTGGCTTTCAGTGACAAGATTTCCTCAAGGCTGTAAACAAACCAAATTCGTTGAGAGAAAGAAACAGAGGTGGCAGATTTCATCACAAAACGAGAACGTTTTCCAGCTGAATTGTAGGTACAGCACAAAACACAGATGTTTCATTTTTTAAAACTTTAGTTTCTGCAGGCTGAAACCGAGCATTTCACTGGGCTCGCCATCTGCACCTGCTCACCAAACAGCGAAAAGAAGAAAAACCGTACCCAGGAATTTAACCGTGCGAACAGTAAGGGACAGCCTCCGGCTCCCACACTGCCAACGAGGGAGAGAGAGGAAAGGGGATTATGATTTTCAAATTGCCAATGCGTAAAAGTCTCAACCCAGCACACAGTCTCACCTCAGTTTTACCTGTGGCAGCCACACTAGCTTGCCTGCTCTGGTTGTATGTTTAAAAGTTAGGCGATGAAACTTCAGTTATATGGGTTTTTCTTTTATGTAGCCTAGGGTTGAATGAATTACTAGCAGGAAACTTTAGCTCATGAATTCAATCAAAAATCCTTTCATTTGTCAGAGCTGCTTCCTGCCTGTCTCCTTTAAACATCTGCTTCTCCAGTTCAGAGAAAACAACACACACACACACACACACACACACACACACACACAGTTTCTTAAAATAATAAGCAACTATCAAAACTTCCCTTGCAAAAGTCACAGATTCTCTCTTACACACACACTTGCTCCCAGTGGAGTTTATTTAATATATCTTTAATAGCTTCCTTGTTCTACCCGCTGCCTTTCCGCTTTTAAATTCTGGAAAATATCAAGCTGACAAAAGAAGACATTTTTAAAATGCGAACCTTCGCAGGCAGAAGCCCGGCCGCCTCCGGGCCAATGAGCAGGAGGCGCAGCAGGGAGGCGGGAGGGTCCTGCAGGCGGGAACCGCTCTCCTTAAAAGGCAGGCACTTCCTGCTACAAGCTCGGCACAAACAGAAGAGCGCTGGAAAGAAGGCAGGAAGCATTGCTCAAGTTTAAAACCGTCGCTGGTCTGCACCCACCCCGGCCTAGCAGGACCTTCTTTCCCACTGGCCATAGACTGGCGTCTACCTAACGCTGCCAACAAAGACCCAGATGTTGAAGCTACTAGAAAAGTGGCAGTGTCTTCTGCACAGCCATTCTTTGCGCCTCTCTCTGTGCTTAGGAACTTCTCTTTGTAAAATTGACTCAAAGGCTGCCTTCAAGTCCCTTATTTCTTTGCCTAAAAGTCGTGCTTACTCCCTCCTCTAAGAAAGTCTAGGGTCAAAAGTAGTGCTGCCTTCTGGTCTCAACTAGACTCCAGATGTTGTAAAACATTACTCCTTTCAGGTCCTCACTGTCAGCACGGAGGAAAGCTGTCTGCTTTAGGACTCACCTAGAATGTACACACATCTTAAAAGCATAGAGTGATGCTGCTCTACTGAGACAAGGAGCATAAATGCAACCAGCTGTTTCATAGTGAGGTGTAAGAACGCTGTATCTGATTCCTAGGATTCTGTAAGGTCGTAAGGAGGCCCCAGGTTGTTATACTTTTCATCTTATTGCTAGAAGAGTTTGAGGTGTAATGATGAGAAAATTACTGTTTCTCCCAAGTGAACTACAATGAGTGCATTCATAATTTGCATGTGATTATTTGTCCTTAAAGGGAAAAAGTAGGTTACTTGGGTATAGCTATTTGTTGTTATGTAATAGTAATAACAACAGCTAACATTTCTGAGTGCTTCCTATGTACTAGTTGTAAAGTAATCTTCTTCACATTCATTATTTCATCTCATCTCCATAAACTTGTAGAACTACGACTGCACTGAAGAACTCAGAGGTTTATATCACTAGTTTGCTGTAGCCCAGACAGTTAGTTGAGAGTAAACCTCAGACTTGAACTCAGTACCGAGACTCTGAAAGCATACACACAGTTTACAGCTGGGCAGCCATTCAAATACCTACCGTCCATCCAAAGTGAAATGCCTATTATTTGGAAAGAGAGTCAAGCAAAAGAAATGAGATGTATACAACATACTAAAAAATTTTATTTTATGGAACTGAAACAACACACATATCTTAAAATATCAGATTTCAAGTGTCAAATTAGTAGCATATCCTTGCTGAGCAGGAGAAAGAATAAACAGTACAAACAAGAAAGAAAAGTCAATGAACCAAAAACAAATTCCGTACTTCTCTGACATAGAAAATATAATATTTATAGAATCTCTCAAGAGATCAATTTTCCAAAGAATTTATAAAAATAAAGAACCATTCAGAAATAGCGAGTTTCCAAAACAAAACATGCACACCTAGATTATTTTGTCAATTTTACCATTTTCTCTTTCAGTGGAAAGTTCATTGGCTATATGAAAATTTCACCCTAAACAGGATATGAGAATGTTTTCATAAGTCACAATTTATGGTGTATTAATGGCATGTGAAAGTTTTCTTTCCCAAACAAGAGTCCACAGGAAACTTGGATATTAAGCGTTAAATAAACCTTTCCTACATATCTTTAGGCCTCAAATTGACATTTATCTGCAAATAATTCCTGAGTATGTACAGAGAAGAGCTTGAACTGTGATGATTAGGAAATTCAGTTTAACTCCTGAGAATGCCGGGTGAAAGGCTGCATCTTGTACATAAACTTTCCACTTTGGGCTATATAATTTTTACATTCACCTGAACCACAGTACCATACTTAATTCCTGGCCTTTCTCATTTAACAAAAAAATGTGAAGGATTATCATGTGCTAAGCATGACCCTGGACACAGACATCAAAGTACACAAAACACAGTTTGAAGCAAGTTTAGGCCCATGAAAAATGCCAATACGTAAGTATGTTCCAAGGGTTGGGTCAAAGGCAAAAATGAAGCACAAACCAATTATATAGGGACTCATAAAGAAAAAAGAATGATTAATTCAAAGAAGGCTTTCTTCTCTACAAAGCATCTCATTCATTTCATCAGTAGATACTCACTGGATTTTGAAGTGTAATCCTGCACTATATTCTGATGGTTGAGGTCTACAATGGTCTGTATATATGCTAGTGGTCTCATAAGACTGTATCACCTAATGACATCTTAACCATCTTAGTTTATATAAATACATTCTATGGGAGTCATACGAGGATGAAATTAGCTAATGGCACAGTTCTCAGAGTCCATCGCTGCCGTTAAGCAACCCAGGATTGTGTAAGCAGATATTTAACAGTGGGAAAGGCAAAAGAATATCATACACAAAACCCTAAAGTTCTGAATGGGGTCTCACGTTCTGAAACTTGACTGAAGTGCACATGAAATACAAGGAAAGCACAAGGCATCAAGTGATTGTTTCTGCCTAGGGTGTCCTGGAAAGTAACAAAGAAAAGGCATGTCATCTACTTCCTGAATATAGCTACACTGCCTTTGTAAACTGCTAATTCTCAAAGCCCTCTAAGTCATCATGCAGATTCATCACTCGGTTCCTTTGATATAAAACCAGTGAGTAAATTCCTGCACTGTTTTGGTAAAAATCTAAATGGAGTGAAATAGGCTTATTTGGCAAGAAACAATGAACCCTTCCCACTCCCACAGTAGAGAAAGTTCATGCTGCGCTTACTGCAGTGGCAGACTCAGGGTTGCAGCTGCTTATGTTGACTAGTCAATATCACATATGGAGTGAGAGGTCTGCTCTGAGAACACCCTCGTGGAAATGCACAAAGTTTGTCAATTGAGAACAGAGAACACCTCCTCTCTGACCAGCATTCTCACAGACTCCTCGCCCTGTCTCAATTGTTAATTCCAAGTGAAACAAGGACATGATTCATACTCAGTTGCTTTTCTTTTCATGTGCAGCATGATCAAAAGAATAATTATACAAAGAGGAATTCTGCAAAGACAAAAATTGCGTGTGATCCTCCTTACATAAGGACCTCAGTGTGTTGTTGGAAACCCTCTGATTTGTTCTTTTGACTGGCAGCTTCAGGTTACAAGCAGAGAACAGAAAGCCTTCATTAATTTCTTGGGAGCCTCCAACAAATATAGAATTAGCTCAGCACACTCATTTAGTCTTGACAAATATACACCAGATTCAGACCATGCAAAAATAATAAATCGGTTTGATGACTTGCAAGGAAAGAGAAAGAGCACATACAAGCTCAGTTCAGCTGACTCTAGAGAAAGAGTCTGTGGAACTTGCTAAGAGAAAAACTCAGGAGTTTCGTGGCTGGGAAACAAATGTTACATGCTTTTAAACTCTTCCTACACATTCTTGCTTAACAGCTCATGCTGCCACCGCCCACCCCCCAAACCCAGCTCACAAAGGGGAAAAACCGAGCATTTCTGTGCGAGAGCCTGGCTGTCTTCTTTGCCACTCCCCGTATCTTTGTCTGAGATCAGGCCCTTCCCTCCCTGTGCCTTTCAACCTCTTCCTCTCTCTCCACTCTGCTCTCTCCTCCTGCAGTTTCTCCCTCTGACTGTATCATTCCCATCTGCTTAGAATCACACTACTGCATTTCCTATTTAAAAAAAAAAAAAAAACTCTTAATTGACCACATCATTACTCAGTTATCACTTTATTTCTTTATAGAATAACTCCTTAAAAATATACCTACTGTCTCCAATTCTTCTCCCTGTATTTATTATAAAGCTACTTACCAGGTCCCCACGGCTGTGCGTACTGGAGCTAGTGACAGCCAACTGTTAGCTATGCAAAGATTGTGCAAGCTGGCGATAGCTTGACATGGAGCACGATGGGAATATTTACACGATGGAAATTGGTAAGCACTACAAATCAGGATGCTGCTGTTCTTACTGTTTATCAGATTGCCAGCTTGTAAGCACAACACGATTGAGTTACCCTCATCCGATACGATGCTCACACCTCAGCTTACCTAATTTATTTACAGCATTTCACACAGATAGATGCTCTTCTTAACTCCTTCCTTTACCTGCCTTCTTATTTATCTGCCTCTCACTAGACCCTCCTTCTCTGCCTCCTTTGCAGGTTCCACTCCACCTGCGTGGCCTCTGCACACGAAAGTTAGAACTCACTCCAGACACCTCTTTTCTTTACACTACTTCTCTTGGTGTATTCACTAAATCTTATGGCCTTAAATACTCAAATATATATTTTTAAGCCAGACTTTACTCATCAATTTCAGCTTACTTATCTTCCTGTCCACTTGACGTGTCTACTTGGATGTCTAGTAAGTGGGTCAAACTTTGGTCCAAAATGGAATCTGCAATTCTTCCACCTCTATTCCTAGACACCAAACATGATATTCTAATAATATTCCACAGCTCAGTAAATGTCAAATCCGCAGCATAGGTTATCCATTTGGAGTTATTCTTGGTTCTCCTCTTCCTCTGACTCCTACTGCCAATGCCCTGGCAACCTTACTGGCTCTATCTTTCCAATGTTTCCAAAATCTACTTTTCTACTTTTAATGCTACCACCATGCTCCAAGCAACTACCATTTTTCAACAAGGATAATGATATACACTTTTAACTTAGCACTCTGCAAGGCCAGAGTAATCCTTTAAAATGTAAGTCAGATGTTACTATGCTTTTGCTCAAAACATATCACTTCCTATCTGAAAATAAGTAAATCTTTTTAATGGTCCACAGAGCCCCGTAAGGCACTGCTACACCACTTTCACATAGATTGCGCGCCGATCCAGCGATTCCCTGGTCTTTGACAGAGGTACTCCGAGGCTTAGCATGTGTTATTCCCTGTTCAGTAACTTTTCTCCAGATGGTTGTAAAGCTTGTTTTTCGGCCTCCTGCAGGTCTGCTTTGTAGGAAGTTAGTTCCTTCCATGGCACCTACTGCCGTATGACACCCTATACTGTTACATGTTTGTGTACCTGTCATCTCTCTAGGCTTGGCAAACACGTTATGTGCTTTCCATTACTATATACCTAGCACCCAGAAGAGTGCTTGGAACACAACATCAGCTCGGCAAATATCTGTGGAATGAATGAATACATTCATGTCACCTTACCAGCTTTGGATCAAGAAAAAAAGAGAAAGGATGCTAATGTTAGCAATTCTTCTGGGAAAGGCGTTAAGGAATGGACATACACTAAAGGGCCAGGTTCCCGGCGTCTCCTTAGGGCTCTTGCTGCCCAGAGACTCAGTGAGCGGGGCCTACTGGGCTGACAGACAGCTGGCCCTGCCTTGATTCAGAATCAGCAGTGATGAGCGATTACTACACGTGAGCCGTCACGGTCCCCCCTTTTTTATTTTTGTTGTTCTGGGAATCAGACGTAAGGCTTTGCCAAGCTGGGCAAGCCCTGAACTACATCCCCGTATTTCATTTAAATACCATCTTTTGAGAATGGAGCTTTCTTCATTTGAAAGCCCTCTCAATTGCGCCATAGAGGCACCTTCAGAACTAGTCAGAGACAACTGAAATTCGCCTCCAGAAGCACGGCTCTGGCTGATCGGTGGGGTAGTGGAGAGAGTTAGAGGCAGCACACAGGGCAATAAAACAAACGTCAGAGGTTTCCACAGTTTTCTGTGACTCACAAGAAAGAAGCCCATGGGCACCTGCCTGGCAAGTGCGAGGTTGTGAGTTCAATTCCCAGCACCAAAAAAAAGAAAAGAAAGGAACAACATCTACATACATCATAGGCACATGTCCCTAAAACCCTCTCCTCCATTAAAGGTGCTGGGCCGCAAGCTGAGGCAGGCTTCTCATCCCCTGGATTTTCATGGCGGGATTTTGGGATATGTTTCTGTTACTGTAGCTAGAATCAGAGCACGTCCTGCGAATCTCCAATGGCCATCGGTGTTCTACGTGACCATTTAGTTTTTTTCTCGAAGGGGATAATGAGGTAGGCCTGAATTTTAATAATCTCTTATGGCATCCTTCTTAAATGAAAAGTATATTAAGAAGCAAAATTCTTGCTTTTTGATCTGGAATTTTGTGACACAAATTACTTATAAATTCGAAACTACTTGTATTACTATTACTAAATTAGACTCTCAAAAGTTAAATTCAAAAGCTAAGTAAGCTCTGAATTTCTACAGTGGTAGGAACTGTAAGCAGTGATTATTGCTTTTGATTTTCCAAACATGTTATAAGGGCTCAGAAGTTCTATCCATGGTTGAAACTGCTGAAGAAGCATCAGTGAAAGAAACACAACACAAATATGGAGAACAGCACTTTAAATGCCAGTTGCAGTTGGTGGTACATGCCGTAAACCATACACTCTGTGAGGTGCAGGCAGGAAGACTGCAGGTTCAAGTCCGGCATGGTCAGTTTAGTGACTCAACAAGACCCTGTCCAGGTAGATAGGTAGGTAGGTAGATGATAGACAGATAGATAGATAGACAAGCAAGCCAAATGGAATAGTAAGAATACGTCTACGTAACCTGGTCAGCTTCGACTTTGTTTTGTCCCGTATGTTCATGTTGTTTAGGTTACTGGCAAATATGTGCTTCCACCTCCACCCTTTCACTCTCTCTCTTTCCTGATCTTTTCCTCTCCAGTCGCACTCCCCAAAACACCGAGAGACGCGGTAGATAATGAAGTCAACTAACGTTTACTGAGTTCCTGAAAATGTCCTGCGCATTGTGCTGTGGTCTCCTCTTAAATTATATGATAGGAGCTACCGCCTACATATTGATCAAGTGTTTCACAGTCATTACGTCGGATCATCACAATGAAAGCAAACCTCTCCATAACGCTTTGTGCACACGCTGTTCTCATTCTGTTATGCTTATTCATCTTGTAAGATCTGTAACAGCCCTTCAAGGTGGGAAGCAAGCGTTAGCATCACTGCCATCTTCAGAGCTAGCAGCTGAGGCACAGAAAGATTATATGAGATGTGGCCAAGGACATGTCAGCTATAAACAGTGTAACTGGGATTTAAACACAAGCAGTCTGGCTTCTGTCTAGTTCTTTACCTTTCACAACCTATGAACAAGCATCATTATTGTCTGCATTTTCTAATGAAGAACTACTTCAAGGCCTTAACCACTGTATAAGGTTTCGTCATTAGCAGACATAGGTGAGATACAATCTTAAGGTGCCAACATGAAAGCTTCATTTTCACAATAGCACAAAACGCTCACTATCATATATTCTGTAAGCAAACATTCATTCCTCAAGGTTCACCGGTGTGCCTTAAAATTCATCTGTATAATCCCTTAAGTATAAAAATACCCAACCTTCTCCACAAGCAGGTATTTAACACAGGAAAGAGATTCAGAGTGATTTTTGCATTATATGTAAAGCTTACAAACAGAACAAAACGCCACTACCCACAACACAGCTTCCTTTCATTTGAGACAGCTCTACAAAAAAGTGACTTTGATTTTCCAAGGCTTTTGATTTACCCTAGTAGAGGAAAAATCGATGCTGAAATAACCATCGAAAGCCACCTAAGAGGAGCTGATGTAACGTGACAAAGGCTAAGGAATTTAGACATGAAATTGATCTTGGAATCCAAGCTCCCCTTCCTTCATGACAACAGAAGAGGAATTACAAAATCTGCATGAGGAAGAAAGTGCTCGTGTACTGACGTTAGAGCCTATCATCTGCTAAAAGCAGGCAGCGCATCTCCAGGGCAATCTTGTCCACGAAGCAGCTAAGGTTCTCATGTCTGTGCCCAAGCAAGCTCTGCCTCGGGGCGTCACCGACTGCAGGGAGTTTTGCTGGTGGCACCTGACACCAAAATATGTCTGAAATCTCCAGAAGCTCATTTGGCTTTTTTTTATTATTATTATTGAGAGAAAAAACCTGGGATGTAAACCTGATTGGTCCTCCAGAAAAGGCCAAGCCATCCCAGTTTATGTTTTAAATGGTTTACATTATCTGACAGTGGAAAGATGAATTCTCTCGCCAGATGTGTGGTATAGTTCTCAGCCACCTGAGACTTGTTTATTCCACCTTGTCTCATTGCTCAGAAAATGACAATGAGACCTCTAATGGGTGCATGGGGTACTATGGCAACTCCAGAGTTTTTCTCTGTGAAAGTTACCAAAGCTCCTGGACCGTCATCACAGCCTCTTCTGAGCATGGCACTAGAAAGCAGATTCAAGGAAGAAATGGGAACTCTTTGAAAAGGCACCAAACAGTCAACACGGCACACTGAAAGAACTGTTTAAACATTGTTCATGAAAGCTAAGTTGTGTGAGACTTCTGAAGGAATTTTAACAGAGTCTAAGAGAATATGGTAAAAACATAAAGGGAAAGTGAGTTGAAGTTTGGGTAAATCTACACAAAGACAAAAAGGCCATCTGAAACTTTCACTCCTGAAGAAGTTCTGCTAATTCTATGCAAACAGTAATGGCCCTTTCTAGAAAGAGCTCTAAAGTCAGTCACATACACAAACCTCAGTAGTGGCACAAAACATCCTTTGTTGCCGGATGTCAGAAAAACACACACACTTCTAAAAAAAGCCATAGGAAGGAAGTGGAAGAACCTCAGGGGTGAGTGGGGGTGTGAAAGGAATGCTGCAGCTCTTTTTTTTTAACGTGTAAGTTTGCTATGGCTCTTAATCGTAGGGCAGCCGTTCAGTAAGTGAAGTAAGATCTTCGTGATTTTCTTTCCTATCCTGTAGGTTTAGTATCAGCCAAATGGGTTTGAAAATCTGGATATAAGTATGTTGATATTCCAGCATTAAATTGCCCTGAGTTAAAAAGCTCTTTAAACAAATCAAAGGAACTCAGAACACCTGCGTTTGATTTTAATTTCACACGTCTCAAAAACAACTGAGGTTGCCAAGACAAAAATTAAGAAGAAGAGCTAAGAGCAAGGACAGGTAAGCAAAACATTGTGCTAAGTTTCCAGTGTAACAGAACAGGAGATATCTGTTGGGAGAATAAATTGAAGGCTCTTTTGAAAACACAAATGCCATCATGTCACCTCCCTTACATTCCTTTAATACCTTCTCGGGCTAAGGATAAACAAAGTTTTCAATAATGCGAAACCGTCAAAGCGTCACATCAGAGCTCGCTGGCTGAATGCTAAGGATGGACTTGCCGTAGAATGACTTCAGTTAACCTGACGGGCACACTCTGACGTGGAGACCCTGATCACCACGTTTTTTACAACAAGGAGCTGTAGGTTGAGCTGCTTGCCTAAGATCAGGGACCGAGAGTGATGCCCTTCCATACGCTGTGCAATCCCCGCTCGCTTGCTGCCTGCGTTATCAGGGTTGGGAGATCTACACACTCACTTCCTTTCCTTCATCATTAGTTGGGTTCTGGCCGGTGACGCCACGGCATCACTTTGGCTTTCTGGACAGCTTTAAAGCTTTCTGATCAATCAACTGGGCTTTGAACATCTCCTCCTTCCTCCGGGCTGAACTGGGCTGGTATGCCTGGGGCTGCAGTGGCCACCTCCGGAATGAAAACACAACAGGCTGGAAATGCGGGGCTGGACCTGGACAGAGCCTGGGCCTGGGTTCATCTCTCTGAGCCTCGTTAACCCTGGAGTCTCTTCAGACTTCCTGTTTTGTGCTGATAATTTCCCTTTCCGAAGACTTTATATTCTGTAAAGTTCACCAAGGAAAGTATATTCATCTGATACTGCCGGGAACCCAGGACTGCAACTCCGAACTCTGACTCCAAAGCCCCTGAGCTGGGCTCCGTTCCTCCCTGTCATACTCTCCCTGCTGTTGCCTTTGCCCCACGGATCTCAAAGTTCCTGAGAAGCAGCGGGCTCTGTCCTGCTCAGGGTCTTGCTCACACCACTGCCTGGCCGAATCTTCCACTTAGCCCTCAGAGCTCGGTTTACACAGCGCCTCTCAGGGAAGCCTTTCTTGATCTTTGCACATTTTCTAAAGTTGCTTCTATACATGTGTTCATAGAAACCTGTGCTTGTCCTGCCATTTTATAAGCATTATAAGTACACAAACATTTACTGCCTGTCTTTCCAAGCCAGCCATGAAGTTAAGTACTGTGGTTCTTGTTGTACATAGTAGGCACTCTATAAATATTTATTACGTGAATGAGTAAATGCACTCATTGCTCATCCTAAATTAGTTGTTGAGCTAGATAGAAGATAGGAAATTACTCATCTTACACATCCAAAGCCACATAAGCATATCAGCCTGGGATACATCATATCTGACTTAAATGCTATAAATATCTCAACAGAAAGGAAGGAAGGTGCACTAAAATCCAGACACAGCCATGAAGGCAGAGGACATCCCACTTAGATAAGAAAGGAGTACTTCCATTCCCGAGGCAGTGGCCATCCCAAAGGCAGACACATGCCGCTGCAAGAAGCAAACGGGAATGACAAGATAGGAACTGAAATGAAAGCAGGGAGTATCTTTCAAAAATATAATTTCCTGTAGGCCAAGTATAAGGCAGTATTTTCTGTTTTTCATTTAGCATTTGAAGGGCTCTTCTGTGGGAAATTTCATTGTGGATTTGTAGGAAAATGTTGCAATTTATATAAACTTTGTTTCATTGCCAAACTTCTAGTAGCCCATCTATTCCCTGAAGCAAGAGATAACTGGTTTGCGTCCTCTGTTTAAAATCACAGCTGTCTGTGCTTTTAGAATCTTCTCTTGTTTCCTTCCAATTCATCTTTTTATATTCTTTTCTTCTCTTTTAGACCAAATTCATGAGACCAAGGCTCTTGTGACTTCTGTAATTCTGGCTTTTTAATACTGAGCATCGTGCTGGCACAGAACATGAACGCACTGTCTACTTGGACTGTAAATAAGTAAACGCAGTGCGCAGGCATGTTAAGCACTGAACAACACACGTCGAGTTAAATCTTCCATATATGACTTGGAATTACTTTCTTTTCAAGGTATTTGTTCAGTGTGCGTAATTACAGAGTGCGCAAGCCAAGAAAGACTTCATTATGGAGAAAAACTAGAAAAGAGCTTTTGGCTTTTCAAGACAACCTGAACGGAAGTGGCAACCCCCTTTTTATCCTCTGCATATTTTCATGTGCAAGAGCAGCTCAAAACTTGAAACAAGAAATCCTCTGACGTTCCTTGCTCACCAAGCCTTGCGACCCGGTGTACTGCGTCTTCATGGCGTATCCTGGGAGCTAAGTGAGGAGAGGCAAGGTGAGAACGGAAGACCAGACAGCCGGGACAGGCAGGACAACCAGCAACAGGAAGGCAAAGAAGGCACTGGGAAGGGAGGCGAGGATGGGAATAAAGTAAAATACAAGAAGGGAAGTCAGACTGCTTCCTTTTCCTTAGAGACATCAGCGATGTCTCTCACTTCTCCAGTCTCTGGTAAGAGTGCACGCAGTGTGGCTACTTGATACTGATTTTATGGCCTGCTCAAATGTCTCTTATTCATTGCAACCATCAGCTAAACCCAAAGTACAGCAGTAGAGTTGCTTTAACACCGTAAGAGATGGGGGATGCGATCTATTTTCATAGAAAGTGAAACGTCTTTAGGGTAGCTGTAATCTGCCTAATTTGCAAATATATCATTTTTTCATTTGCATATTGTACCGATGAAGTACATGTTGGTGCTAAGTCAGGTAGCTGAGTGGAATCCAGTCTTCACGGGATAAAATGATGGTAAAAACATATTAATGGTAAGAAAAAAATTTTTGGCTTCAAATACGTGGACTCATTTCTCTAGCGCCTTAAAAAAGAATGAAACTGAAAGAGGCAGCTTGAATAATCTTACATGTGCTTAAAAGCCACATCCTGTTCTTATCCACCGCCCTGGCATGGAGGGGTGGGGAGGGAGACGTGCTCGTTAGGGTCCCCAGCAGCTGTGATTTGTAGTGGGCTTCTCTAAAAAGGGAAATCACATTCATTCATGGGGCTCTGGCCCAGGTACCCCATGAATGAGCATCAGGTTTTGAATAAACATTTTAGACTAAGAAAACAGTGGTCTAACCCAGAGCCCCCAGAGGTTAAACGACTCCCCGTGCTTTCTTTCAGCCACTATGAGCAGATTCTAAGTCACCACGAAGGCTCATCTGCCTGGACCCTAAAAGAAACGACAATAGCAAGAGGACTAATGGGGACCAGCCGGTAAGAACAAGCATAACATGGTGTACTCTGACTTTTGCTTCTTATTATTTATTTGGTCAAAACACATGTGCTTGTGGCTCAGGGGGCTGTTAGTACCCTCACACTTCGTACAGGACGCTAGAGGAAGAGGCACTGTGAGGTAGGAGCAAAGAATGTTTTATAATCCAATGCACTTTTTGTAGGCTCAAGATTTTTTTTTCAAAACTAACACTATTCAGAATTCTTTCAAAGCGTGAACACAAATCTAACAATGCTACGGTACAAATAATTATAGAGTTGTTTTAAGCTTGTATCTTGAAGTTCCCCCTTTATGTTACTCTCCTCAGCCACCAGACTCTTCTTAACGGCTACCTGTACGTCTTTTCAGTTTTCTAAGCGAAGACCAGCCCCCTTCAAGATGTTCCATCAACTCATTCCTGTTTTCCTTGGACTTTGTTTCCTTTGCTTCTTCTTTAAAGCATGTGTTGATAGACTACAGGGAATAAAATGAGATTTATTTTTTAGACAGTGTTTTCCCCTTGCAACTGTAAGTCAGCCTTCCTTGGAAGGGAAACTGGGCACATGATTGTACTGCATTTGCTCTGAAGCTTCCCTCCCAATAACCCATTAAATGAGGACTGTGGAAAGTGGAGTGAAACCTTGCCTCCATCTGGAAGCATTTACACACAGAGGTGTCTTCAGCCTCAGTTGTTTGTCTAGAATTTCCATTTATGAACCGCTTTGCTTTTCTCCTGTGGGTATGCTGAAGACAACTGTTTGCAAAATCCATTTTATGCAACAACTCAGTCTCTTTCAAACTCAACCAGGCTGGAAAGGCACACCCTGACTCATAAGATCCCTCCGAAACACACACACACAGGCAGAAGTCAGGAGTGAGGCAATCTCCCTTGCTGAGGGTAGCTGGGAGTTTAACTGAGAAGTCCGAGGATGATCATCAAGCCAGTTTCCTGCTTGGAAGACCTGGCCTTTCCTCTGTAAAGGTGTCAGACCCTCTTTTCCTGAGCAATCTCACTATGAGTGACAGGGCCTATGTCCAGCGGAAGACGTCTTTACTCTTTTTTAGGGTTGAATACAAAAGTTTAACAAAATGAAGCTTAGGACATACTTTCAAGGTTCCGACATGTGCTTTTCTTTTAACATCAGTATATCATGTTCGGATCTAATCACTGCTGTGGCTTGTATCTGGACGTTCCCCCAAAGCCTCATGCGGTCGCAGGTGGGGCTTTCTCAGAGGTGGCTGGATCTAGGGTGTGCGGTGCTGGGATTAAGGGTGTGTGGTTACTAAGTGAGTCCTCTCATTGGCTGGCATAGTTCCGGGTATGAGAGCGACTCACCTAAGAGCGGGTAGCCAGAGAGAATGTACACGGACGGAAAGGAGCTGCTTGCGACTTGTCCCGGCTTGCTGCTTGCTGCCTCCTGCCTGGCTGCCTGCTCTGGGATGCCTCTCTGTCCTGCCACCCTGCCTTGGAGCCAGCCAACTATGAACTGAAACCTTTAAAAACTGTGAACCAAATATACCTTTCCTCCTTTAACTTTGGGTGTCGGGTAGTTCTCCCAGCAATGAGAAAAGTAACTAAGACAGTCATTGTTTAAAGAGGCAAGGAGGCAAGCTTGCTGGACACCTGCGGAGGAAGCTCATTGAACAAGACAGTCTAGAATCCCAGGAGGCCTGTGCCACCTTTCCGGGGGTCGGTTAGCTCAAGAGGTCCCAAACATGGAGAGCCTGTCTGTCTCGCCTCGTAAGAACAGAATTTCCCTTTGTGGTGTTGGAGGGAGAGGGAGGCTCACAGGGCAGCAGTCAGGAAGGCTGGTGCAGACAAAGGAAGACAGAATACCCAGACGTGAAGTTGTCCCACGTGACTGACACGGTGCTCAGGTGGAGCAGAATGACGGAGGAGGAGTCCCTTCCAGGACTAAAAGGGCGGCAGACTGTCAGCCACAACACACGCATTCTCATCCTTCCTCCTCTTTGCTGATCTTCAAGTTCAAGCAAAGCATTTCCTCCCGCAACCTCTCTGGTTCTTGGAATGGAGGCCTGGCACAGTCCTGGGCAACGAGGTGGACAGCTGGTGGGGGAAGGGCATGCTTGTGGGAAACGTTCCACTTTTCTAATAAAAGGAACACCAGCATCGATCCCAGTTCTTCTCCCTTTATTCTGCTTCGAATGCTACTGTGCTGTCTGGAGTTTGACACTGGGGGAGAGAGGGCGGGGGAATCGTAGAGACGGCGACCTGAGCCTTGACCTTCCTGAGTGATTAAACTACTACTACTCACGAGCCATCTCCAGAAATATCAATGTGAGGACAAAAGAAAATCTGTATTTGTGATCATGTTTCTTTCAAATGCTGTAGCTCTCTGTGGCTCGAAGCAGCAACAAGGAGAAACAGTCCTACATGCTTCAGCAGGGGAGGCAGATCAATTAAGAAAGCACGCTTAAAAAACACTTTGGGGGTAAAGGCAGCTTTGAAAAACAAGTGAAACTGAATATTCTTTTGAAGCTACAAACCAGCTTACCATATGGCAGAACCTCGTAATTGATTTTATATTTTATACCTACAACATCTTAGCATCATTACGCCATGCACTGATTCAAATGATTGATTCAAAGAACAAGTCGTATTCTAGAGCCACAACCATACAACTGCTTTGCTAACTGTCGGTATTTCTGTTTTTACAAGCTTCTAACTTTATTTTTCTATGAAGCAAAGGTATCCGTTAATGAGCTACTTGCCTTATTTGAGTCTTTTTGAATTATTATTGCACTATTTTTTAGAATTTTGAATGCAAACATCAGAATGGCTCACTCGGTCAGTAGCTAGAACATGACACTGTACAAATTATTTCAAGTCCTGGAGCCTCATATTGCTTCTTATAAAAGCTGGGTGTGGTAGGTCTTTCAACTTTATGTTCTAAACGGTTTGATTATGAACAACTAGGTTATCTAACAAAGATAGTCTTTTAATTCTTTTTTTACCTATGCATATTATATCAAATTTCCAACATATCACCATGATCAAATTTAAAATTTACACTTGATATGGTCTTAGTTCATAAAACCAATTGAGTTATCTGGCTTGAAGGGCTATTTTACTCCTTTTTTTTTTTTTTTTTTTTTTTTTTTGGTACCAACCATTGAACCCCCATGCCTGGCTCACTTAGAACTCTTAAGAGTGACTCTATTCACTTCTTCAAACCTAAAGACCTACAGACCGCAAAGATTAAACTTTATTGAATGTAAAATTTTAGGAAAATCATGCATTAACCTGCTTGCCAAGCAGGCACTTGTGCCACTGAGCTATATCCTGACCTTCCTCCTGACTTATTGTTCTCTGTGTTAAAAGGTGAAGTTGTTGTGTCTTCCTGGGTCCCAACTAGTATCTAGGGATGGAACCCAGAAATATGCATTTTTCACAAGTATCCTGGAACATTCTAACACACAGTAAAGCTTGAGGACCATCAGTGATCTAGAAATCAGTATTGCTGAAAGTTTACAGTTGAGAATTTGGTAGATTATATAGAGGTTATTATGATAAAACAAAGACTTCAGTTACAAATATAGTTCTTTACTTCTCTAACTGTGCTACATTAAGGTCATGCATAATCTCTTAAGACTTCAGTTTAACCCTCAGACAGTGTTGTTATTTCTTACATGAATAAAATTCATAAAAATCAAAGTGAAACACTTGAACTTGGTAATTAGAATGACTGATCTGAAAACAATATGCAGTATAAGAACCCCTGTTGAACTCCTACCATTTTGTATGGTGACCCTCTGCATCATTTCCAAGGTTTTCTTTTAATTATTTTTTTTTTTTTTTACCTGTTACTGTCTTTGATTGTTCGATCAGTTTTACATTCTTATGTCTACTGGACTGAGCAACTTTGTTGAAGATAACAGTATGTAATGTAGCAATCATTGTCAATTTCTATCATTGCTTCTTGAGGTCATGTATCATTTTTGTTGTTTTTGTGTTGCTTTGATTTTGTCTTCATTGTTGTTTTGTCAGTTTTTAAATCTTTAAAATAAAAAAAACAAAGTGAAAAAATTTCTTGTAGGGTTTGGATTACACCTCAGCTCATTTTGTTTCTGCCTGTTTTTCCCTTTTCACGGCCATTTGTTCTATTCTTAAGCCATCTTTTTAAATCTTGGCTTCAACTTTTTGCTTCTTTAATGAGCAAGATGTGGTAAGTTTTAAGTCATGGCTTAGTGTAATCTCATCTCTTACACTTTCTGGTTTCTTTTCAGTCCTATACTCCATTAATAAACTAAAGGATTCATGTTTACTTTGCGTCTATTGTTTATTGATTTCCATTTGGCTTGATCTGATAGTAATCATTACACTATTCTCTATTAGTAAACTGTTTCCCCCAGCAGTTTTTTTTTTAAAGTTCAGGAATTTCTAGTTTATATATTTGGTTTGAGTACTGTAATATCTATTGCTATTTCTCAAGAATATCTCACTCACCCTGAGTAAGTGTACCATCATCTCCCTTGTAATTGTGATTTATTCAGCTTTTCTTTTACTCCAAATCAATAAACATTCTCCAAATTGCTATGTCTAATGTAGACATGTTTTGAATATAGTGTTAAAAGTAGGAAGAAGATACATGAGAAAGACCAACATTGTTAATGTTTCAAAGTCAATAAGAAAACAAAAGTCAAAACAAAGTCAAAAGAAAACTAACTCAAAAAACGTTAAATTCCAATTTTTAACAGCAATATTAGTCATTGTTATTTCATCACAATAATATGCTCAGCATTTCTAAAATGTTTCTTGATCAAAAAAATGTTCCTGTATCTTACAGAACATCAGGCTACTAACGAATCACACACACAGTACCTTAAGAGGAAGTCAGGTGCCCACTTTGACATGATGACCACCGAGCAGATGACCACTCACTGATGACATTCATTCAGACACAGGGAGGGCTAAGAGAGTCCCGAGAGCAGGCCAAGGTGGAGCAAACTCTTGACATTTTCTACATCCCCTAATTCCCTTGGTTTGGAGATCATTTTTTCTCTAGCAGTATGCAATAATCAGAGTTTCCAGGTTACTGAACTGGAACTTGGACCCCTGCATCCTTCTGAGGAAGGGAAATTCCTTCTGAGTCTGAACCTGTGGGTGGGAGAGGGGTGCCCTGTGGCCACAGGGAACCCTGTCAGTAGTAGAAGTAATATCTAAGTATCACTAAAAGAGAGCCCAACTGGAGTCAAAGGACCCGAATGCATGGTCCGTAAGCTTACCTGTTAATTGTGGAGCTCTGGGCTTTTCACAACCTCCTGAAGCCAGTATGTGTCTTCAGAAAAGATCTAAATATCTTAAAATATCTTCTTGGGCCTTTGTGAGGAAAACCTGAGATGAATTACAGAAATTTCTCTGATACAAATGTTTGTCGTAACGACAATTCAAGTAAGAGCTGCGTTACTTTTCTAGAACAGATCACCTGCATTCTGGACAGAGGTACCCAGCCTCCTCCCCTGCCAGGACTTCTATGCCACGTTTGCTCACAGTTGCTTCCTAACTGTTCAGGTCTGAGTACACTGGCTGGGGCTGTCTTGCCGGATGCAAGGGTCCAAGTTCCATAACTTTTGTAAAGCCCCCACACAAACCAAGAAGTCCTCAGCAGCTGCAGCGTTATTTACAAAGTGTAGAATCTATTGGTTTTTTTTTGTTTTTTAATAAGGCCCAGACCCCTATTCAGCTCAGTGACCTGGAAACTCTGATTATTGCAAACTGCTAGAGAAAAAATGATCTCCAAACCAATACCTACCTCTGGCAGGAATGTACATTGGAACAGACCTAGGCAAAAATAACTCACTGGAACACAATACATGACAGTGTGTACAAATATGCTTCATGGCTGAATTTGAGTTCTTTCTGATTGTTAACACGCACTGTTCTTTTGTGCCACCCACTCAAAAATGTGTTCTATCAGGAGTCAGATTCTATTCCTGCCTTCTTAGTCATACCGAGCAAGTACTTTTCATTAACCTTAGCTTTATTTTATGGTTTTGGAATTTCTCCTTATCCCCTCCAACACAGGGAAGTGTCAAGTTGTAGCTTACAGACTTATCCAGAAGGGTCTGCCAACGAAGCATTAAAAACTGTGCTAGCCAGTGTGACAGAGCAGGGTCTGTGACAGCAAGCTATTTCAGATTCTCCTGAAATGACAAGGTTGAAAATGTTACCAAGTCATTACTTCGTATTCTGAAAAGCAGCCAGCACACTTCTCCTCTTGCTTCTGCAAGGGGCACTTCTTCGATTATGGAGAAACACACTTAATACACTAATGTGCTTATCTCCAGTCACACGTGTACTACATTCTGGCAGAAGCCGAGCTGGAGCAGCAATTCTGTGTTTCAAACGGCCAGCAGATGGCCAGGACTTAACAATACGGAGGCTACAACATTATCCTACAGAAATCAGTACACTTCACATTGTCCGTGACTGCATCCTTTACTCTTTAGCACACAGGACATGTCAGGTGACTGTCATTAAGAATTTGGCAGACAGTTATAGAAGAGGAAAAGCAGTGCAAAAGGCCAAGCAACTGTCAAACACACACGGGGTCTGGGGTTTTCCTTGCCTCATTGCCTGGAAGAGGAAGGCACAGTCGGCCAAGGCAGGAGACGTGATGGACAAACGACAGAGGATTTCCCCCCGAGTTACTCCTGTAAGTGCTGTGACCTTTTAAGGGAGGAACTGGACGAGGACTGCTGATGCAGCTGTGCAGTGCTGAAGTCCCCGGATGTAGCCCTGTTCAAAGACGAGGACCGCGCAGGGCCGCCGGGGAGAGGCGACTCAGCCGCTGAAGAAGGTCCCCGCCCTGTCAGTGCTAAGCTGCACCGCCTGAGCACAGCAGTCCTTCAGAAATAAGTACATTGGTGTGATGCTGAGTTCCGCCAATACAATGAAATGGATCGTGTAATCTTCTAAATAACTAATTGTATTTCAAATCGGTCCACTCATTTCAAATATTACCCTTGCCACAAACATGGCAGCAAAATGCGGACTACTATATTCACACCTAAGTGCTCAAGTCAGGAGGTGCTTGTTCTAGGTTTCTTGTGCCAGGCTTTTTACCTTGGGTTGCTAGGTATCCTTCCAGGGACACGCCTCAGTGAACACGACGCATGTAAATGTGTATAACCATGAGCCCCCCTGGGAGGGAGTTAATACGTCCAGTATACTAACTCAGAAATATTTGAAATTTACTAAACCACAGCCTTACTGAAAAGCAAGTCCCCCACTATATCTTCATATATCCTTTCACAAACAGATCTCCAGATAATTTTTAAAAGAAGGCGTACATGGCCAAGCAGCCTGAAGAGAGTCTTTCACTTGTACATCCTTCTACGGAAGGGCATATTCCTAATCTATAATTTCACATATACGTACAGCCTAAAAGAAAAAGAAGTAGCTCTTTGCAGATGCAGTGAACTGATCATCTACTTGGACTTTCATGGAAAAATACACGGTGTTTGGTGAAAAACCATGCAGGCTGCACGAAAGTGATGACTGAGGCGGAGAAAGGCATTGATGCACTGCCTTAAATAAGCCCCAAGACAAAAGAAAAATTACATCTCCATTACATGAAATTTCCGCCCCACATATTAACATGGTGGGACAAAAGAGAGGAAATGCATGATTACAGATGCTTAATTCAGCCAACACAAACACAGCACATCCACTTCAGCACGATGCGGGGTTGCTCAGTTTCTAGCGAGGGGAGAAAAGGATCAGAGGGAGGAAGAAAAAACCTTTCCTACAGCTCCCCCAAGGCAAGCAGCAAGTGAAACTTAATTAAATAAGTGAAATGTAATTACCTACTGCTTCCCGCACATGGCGCTGATTTCGGATTCTAGGCGCATTATGAACTGGCGGGCGCTGCCGGAGGTAGGAACAGAACTGTGTGACCATTGGTGGTGAGCCAGAGAGGAAAGCGCTACCTGTTCTGTCCTCCCAGCGGTGGCTCCGGGCCTCCGGGGCCGGTTCCAGCCAGTCACACTTCCGGCGGGGACTGGAGCTGCATCTGTTTGTGGAAGGGCTGCCCCTCGAGCATGGCGGGAGGTAACCCACTCCCGCAGGAAAGCTGAGCGCTGCAGACTTCCCAAGGCCTAGGCATGACGGGCTGCTCACTCAGCCTGCCTGCGTGTTCGTGCGCTGCCCTGAGCAACTCCGCAGATTCTCTTACACGAGGCGGCACTCAGCACACAGCACCTGCTGTAGCAACGCGCACCGCGATTTCCTCCTGACTCGGGAAACAGCAGACAGCCCTTTCTTAAGGACGGGCACACACACTGAGAACCGGCAGGACGCTGCCTCTGCTATCTGGGAGACCAGCCTGCTGTGGCCCTGACGCTGTGGTGTATTTGGACATCTTTAGTTTTCTATCTCCTCTTCCACCTGAGTATTCTTAAGCATACAGCTTTCTATCTGCGCCGGACTCAAGAAACAAATGTTGAAAAATCAAAAACCTGAAATGGAAGTAAAACGAGTACGTAGGTCAAGCAAACGCCGCGTTACTCGAACGAAGACTGTTTGGGTTTGGATAAACCTCTGAAAACTGAAACGCATACTCAGAATGTTATGAATTAGCACCGTACGATGCTGGCATATCACGATCCTCTTCATTCACGTACCAGGGCAATGACTTGTCATTTTTATTGGAGCAGCTAGCGGAGTTCAAAGACACATGAACTAGTCAGGAATCTGAAATTGCCCCTTACTGAAAATGATTTAAGAAACTGTTGGATGGACTGCCCCGTCTCGAGGCACATGTCTGTAACAGCTACTCAGAAGGCCGAGGCTGGAAGACTGCAAGTTCAAGGCCAGTCTGGGCAACTAAGAAACCTTGTCTCAAAATACAATTTGGAAAGGAGCTGGAGATGTAGCTCAGTGCTACAGGGCTTGCCTAGCTCGTGCAGGGCCCTGGGTTCAGTGCCCAGGACTGAAAACAGAATAGTATTGGAAGACTTTGTGGGGGAAATTCTACAGCAGGTGACACTGAACCGGGTGTCCGGTCAGGTCTTTCCTGTGAACATGAGATTTCCAAGGCGGGGAGTCCGATGAGTCCTCAGCGCGGGCATATGCTCCAGCTCTCCGTCCCGGCTCAGGGCTGTGGTGGGACACACTCCTGAGGCGGCCCTTACCCCCAGGGAATGAAGGGACTCGGGCCAGCGCCTCCCTCCGCGCCCTCCTGTTCTCTCTGGCATTCCTGGTAAGTACACAGAACCGACGAAAACCTCTCTTTGCATTTATCTCTGCTTGAAGTGAATTTTTGGTTTAAGCCCTCCTCCTCCCTCACTTGCTCCTCTTCCTCTCCGTCTCGCTGACTTCTAAGGGGCACAGCTCCAGGCTTCAGGGACCTTGCACTGGTCTCATGGCTTTAAGTGATGTGCATCGTTCTCATCATTCTGATGTCTAACTCAGACAGCTCCCCTGAACTCTGGATTTGCCCCGTTTCTCTCTCTCTCTCTCTATTTATATATATAAATAAATGCCATGTCTTCTTAGACTTAACATGTCCAAAACTAAGCACCTCATCTTTCTCCAAAAATTGATCCTCCTTTAGGTCCTTGCTAAATGCCTTCTTGGTGAGGCTTTTACGACCTTCCTGTTATCATCAAGAAATCACCCAATAACAACTGCTGGAGGGCTGTGGGGAGAAAGGAACCCTTCTCCACTGCTGGTGGGGTACAGACTGATACAACCACTCTGGAAATCACTGTGGAGACTCCTCAAAAAACTAGGATTAGAGGTCTCATTCGACCCAGCTGTCCCCCTTTTGGGTATTTTTCCAGAAAAATTGAAAACATCGTACACAGCGATATATGTGCACCCATGTTTATAGCAGCGCAATTTGTCATAGCTAAATCTTGGAAACAACCCAGATGCCCATCAACTGAGGAATGCATAAAAAAGACGTGTTATTTTTATACAATGCAGTATTACCCAGCTATAAAGAAAGACAAACTCAAGGCTTTTGTAGGTAAATGGATGCAACTAGAGACCATACTCATAAGTAAAATAAAGCAGACTCACATGTGTAAACCTTGGATTGTCTCCCTAATGTAAGAAACTGAAAGAGTACATAAAATCTAAAAGGTACAATAGATACTGGGAAAGGGAAAGAAACTGCTCAAAAGGAAAGAACAACTGGGATGGAGGAAAGGAGAAAAGAAAGAAAGAAGGAAGGGAAAAATATATATATACACATAAGATAGCTAAGATCATTATACTACTAATTTCTGCTGGTTTATTTTGCATGACTATACCTGGTAATCTGAACAACTACTTTGAAGATAGCAATATACAATATAGCAACCATTGTTAATTTCCTGTTATCTTGTTTTGAAATTCTGTATCATTTTCATTGCTTTTCTCTTATTTTTTAATTCTCTTTAAAATAAATGAAAAATAAATAAATAAAACTGAGCTTATCCGCTGACTTTCTTTGTTCCACAGCACTTCTCACCATTTGCCATCCTATTACCTTACTTTTGATAATTTTTTGTTTTTTCACAAGATTATAAATTCCATGAGAACAAGGATTTTTGCTTGTTCAACATACACCAAACTCCAAGTGCCTTGCACACAGTAGGAGCTCAATAAATACTTGACGAGCAGATAACATTCAAGTGCACTTCAGGGTTGGTGGCCGCATGTTAAAACACCTGGGCTCACACATCTCGACACTGTACTTCCACATAAAAGGCCTCCATGATTTCACGGGAGGCACCCACTTCACCAGGGCCAGAACTGTCAGACAGCTTTCAAAACCTAACTGGTCAACTGCCAGAACCTACAAAGTTTTGAGAAAGTAGGCCGCACTGTGAGCTGAGCACAAAACAACAATAACATGCATTTAAATATCTTCCAAACACAATCGCAGAAGCAGACTACCAAGTTTAGAGACCACATACTTGGCCACATTATCTTGCAAAGACTGGAAACATAAGGCAGCTCTGGAAGTCAGAAAACACCAGTATCTGGCCTTAAAATGATTTAATACGCACAGAAATGGCACTGCGCCTTTCAGACCTGGAATGCAGCACTACAGGTTTTCTCCAAAACAGATTCATTTACTTAACATCACTCCGACCCTTTAACTTCCAACCTGCTGCACAATTAAGCTATTTAAGCCTTCGGCTTGCTTATACAGCTCTCTTTGTGCTGCAATCTGTGTCTAAAGTGAAGCAAAACAGCCCTGTGCCTTTCTGTTTTGCTCAAGTTTGTTCTGACCTGTGAAGATGTGAAATACGTAAATTCAAACCCGATAACTGTTTAGCATGCAATGTTAAGAGTGAGAATACTTCTATTTCACGCTTTCACTCAACAAACATTTACTCAGTCCACTACTGTGTGATATCAGTCACACTGAATCAGTTTCTTTTTCCTTGACTGTTTCTGTGAAAAAAGTTTCTATGTAATGCCAATCACGTTAAAGTCTGTTACCAGGGAAACAAGAGGGCACTCACAATAGACCTGGCATCACGTTGCACTGAGAAAGTATAGCTATGCTTGTGACAGCAATGAATACCAATCCGAGCTCTAAACTTTTTGTAAATCAAGGCAGTGCTCTTGTCTCTTTTACAAGGCCCTTACTTCCCCATAAAAATTGTAAGTGTTTTTGGAAGAATAGTTTATTTACCTCTTGAAAAGTGTTTTTAAAATGATTCAACTTACATTTAAAGGGACCAGATTTATTGGGTTTTGTCAATATTTGACTTGGGAAAAATTACTCCATGCCAAAATAATAGTAGTATCATGCAAATGAAAGTAACCTACTCCCCTTTGCTTAAACAAATGATTGTTACTTTGTGAAGTTTTTCCTTCTTTTGCAGCTTTCATCTCTTTCCTTTTGCTTATTTTATTTTCATTTTTCCTTTCTATGCCCCACAGAGCTAAAAAAGAAAACAGAAAACAAATGAGGTGGACTTTTGGGCAAGGGATCTAAGTTTGTTTTGTTTTGTTTTGTTTTTTCCAGTACTGGGAATCGAACTCAGGACATCGCGCTTGCCAGGCAGGGGCTGTGCCGCTGAGCTAAATCCCCAGCCCTAAGTTTGAATCCGGAGTGTCCCATGTGATGTGATGAAGGCAATGTGACTGAAGGCAAGCTACCTCACGCTGGGGGACTCGGTCTTGTCATCGAATGTGACGCCCATGTTCCCAGAATCGCGGGCGTCTCAGTGAGACAGCGTGCAGGGCGCCTGCCGTGTGACAAGCGAGCAGGTGGACCATCTCACATCAAGCGTGCGGCACAAGGTGGTCCTTGCCTTCGGGTCTCACGCGCCGTGCAACGTGCAGATTCGATTTTTTTCATCTGCTCAATTCTCCGGACTGTTTTGGGGGCCAGAGCCTCAGGTTTACATTTTGTGACACGTAATTCATGTTCCTGACAGGCAGAATAATTCTGTCTCTGTCGCTTTCTTGACATTTTCATTTATTTTTAGTTCTCTTTCAAAATATCTCTCTTCTTCTCCTTTCCAAACATCTTTAGGCACACCCCTTTTTCCGTACTGTAATTTTTCTGTAGTTTTACTTTCATTTTTGTTACTAACCAAAAATTTAGTGTATGTCATTTACTTTTCTTATTGCGTATGGATTATATAGTTATTTATATTGTGAAATTTAAAAATATTAACCTAGGTCACCTCTCAATCTTCAATACATTTTTAAGATATAGACGTTTTCTTTGTAAATATTTAAATACTACCAGAAGGTAATAAACATTTGAATCGAAACACCTAGATATCACTACTATAAATATTTTGGTGAACTTCTCTTACAAATCTCACTGTATATATGTATATACTAGATATATGTAATTTCACATAAATAGATTCAGATTTTACATTATGTATGTAACCTAATTTCTTGCTTAATACAGTGTCTTATTAACTCCGTTAATGTATATATATTGTCTCAATTTTAATGGTTGTATGATATTCCACTGTATAGTTTTTAGTTAATTTCCTGTGGGTAGATATTTAAGTTACTTCTTCCTTTCTACAATTATGAAAATGCTGCAGAAACTAACCTTTACACCCAGATCCCTCTGAAATATGGCTAAGAATATAGCTGATGAAGTACTTATTTTTAAAGTTTTTTATTTATTTGATTTGTTTGAAGAAGGGTCTCACTAAGTAGTTCAGGCTGGCCGTGAGCACCATCAGGTAGTCCAGGCTGGCTGCGGAGGGCTGACAGCTGGTGGTCAACTTGTAACCCCCAGCTGAACTGAATCTGCATGGTGCTGGGTGTGGAAGTTCCACTTGAGGACTGCTGCCAAGAAAATAAAAAGGAGAACTAGCAGACGAGGAGGTGCTGTGAGAGGGCTGTTGGTTCTCCTGAAGGAGCTTGTCATGCTGGATTTTCTGATATGAACTTCACTGTTCTCATCGTCAGAGGAGCTCAGGACCTTGTTGTTGCTGAGAATGGCTGCGGTTTACTTTGGGGGAGCTCTGGTCCTTACTTTGAACATCACTTCCTATCTCTAGAGTGGAAGATGGCGCACTGCTCAGTGTCCTGCAGAAACTCACTGAGCTGGCTTTCCTGATGGGAACTCGGCCGTCCTCATCATCGGAGGAGCTCAGGACCTCACTGTCGCTGAGGACGACTGTGGTACATTTCTGGGGAGCTCTGGTTCTTACTTTGAGCGTTGCTTCCTGGCTCCAGTGCAGATCCCTCAGCCTGCTGGCACAGACTTTCTAGCTTGCACCGCTGACCTTTGGGCCTTCCAACAGACTTGCATGAGACATTGTCGTGGGCTCTTGGCCTCTAGTTGGACTCGAGGGGGCCACTGTCATGGGTTCTAGGTCTTCAGCTGGACTCATGCAGGATGACACTGCTGTGGGATCCAGGCTCTCAGCTGGATTCCCTGGATCTTTAGTGTGTGGACAGATTTCCTGCACTCTCTTTGTATTTGACTCTTTGAGTGACTACTATAAATAATCCTATAAATTATGTGCCCTGTATTGTTTCCCTTGCAAACCCTAAGTACAACACTGGCCTTAAACTTGCAGCAATCCTCCTGCCTCAGCCTCCTGAGTGCTAGGACTGCAGTCACGCAGCACCAAGCCTGGCCAATGAATTAGTTCTTAAATGCATCTTTCTTGCAACATTTTCCTCTATATCCAAATTCTAAGGAATTTTTTTTCCTTGTAAAACTCAAAGCATGTGTCAACTGAAAGTGAAGTTCAGGATCAGTGCTGCTGTAGGTACAACTACCAGATGGGACCCTGGAGAAATGTAGAAAGACTATTTTCAATTTATCAGATTTCCCTAATTTAAAGATTTCTGTCATACAAACAGTAATACTTATACAAAAATGTTTCCTCATGCTATAAACCCAAAGCAAAGACTTTCTCTTTCATTTTTACACCTGCTTTAACTATGTAATAGGATTATTATTAGCAACATCAGTGTCATTAATTTCTTACTATGGGTAGGAGCTAAACATTTCACCCAGAGAAGATTCTATATCCCAGTCCTTCCTTTAGAAAGAAGTTGAACAGTGACTAGAAAGTGTCTAGCATGGTGAACACCTTAAGAATTCGTAATGTTCAAGCAAGGACAGCAGGGAAATCAGTTTGCACAGAAGATTCTTATGCCTGAGGGCACGCTGATATTTCGCGTCCATGGAAATAGGGGTAGAATCCACAAATCTTGGGGGCGGGTGAAATATTAACAAAGCAGCTACCAGTTTCTTGGTCTATTTCCCATTTCCAGAGAAAGTGATTAACTGGGAGTTGAATATAATGTGAAAAGACTTTGTTCCACTTTTCTCCTTCAGATTGATCAATTCCCTGGGCAGAAGCTGCCCGTGTTCCTCTGCACGGCCGACAACTCTGAGTGTCCTGTGACACTTTCGCCATTTCTCGTGGTAGAAAGACGGCCTCTCAGTGCAGAAGAGTCAGACAGCGAGGACAGTCTCCTACGCGTGTCAGTGCCCAGCTCTGAGTTACGCTTAATCTTGAAACCTAAAACAGTAAAATCATTTTTAAGGAAAAAAATATCCTTGTCTGTCCTTGGACAGAGCAGCCTCCAAAGCGAGCACGGCACTTCGCAGTGCTAACCTGCACTGCTGCCCACAGTTCCACGGTCAAGCTGCGGCCAAACCAGGGTTTGTATTCGACAGAAAGAGTAAGAACCAGCTTCTGAGGAGTACGCAGTCACACACACGTGAACGTCTGCTCCTTTAAAACTGCCACCACGCTGGGGTGGCTCGAGAACCGGCTACTGCAATAAGAAAGCGGGCCAGCTGTGGCCAGGGCCCCGTCTCCATAGGTATTTCTCCCCTTTCCTCTCCTGAGAACATGTGTTTCGGCTTCTCAGATCTTAGAAAGACTAAGTCCCACTCTCTGTAGTTAGAATACGAACCTAAATCTGCACAGTACAGTGGTAAGTGTTGTAAGAATGATTAATGCATCTCATATTTGTCAAGCTCTTGACTCCTATGTGCAAGTACAACCCAAAGCCACGCAAGGCCGTGCACACAAAACAGGGTCCGTGCGCGGTAAAAGCTCCCACTCTGAGTCATAGGCCAGCTGCTCAAGTATCTCTAACATCAACACGATGTATTCAGAGTGTCACTTCAGTGACAGAGACTGATCTCTCCTCGAAAGTGTGCAGAAAAGATGTGTGGAGGAGGCATCGTTCTACCAAGCCAGGTAGATGGCACGCTCCACCTGCTGTAGCTAAAACAATTCCAAATGGAGTAAAAGTTGTCTTGGCATAATTAAATCTTGAAGCACTAATTTGGTATCCTGGAAAAAATTAATGCAGTAAACATAATAACTGGCTCGGCAAAGCGTAAGAGCTCTTTAAATGTTGATGCCCTTCCATGGATGCTTTTAGGTTTGTTTGCTTTTTTTTTTAAATTCCCAGGGCAGTGGTTCTCAAACTAGGTATGATCATAAGGATTACCCAGAAGGCTTGTTGAAATAGAGCTCCAATTCCACTCCTCAAACTTCAGTACTGGGGTGGGGTTCAAAACTATGTACAGAAAGCTTGGGGTAACACTGCTGCAGCTGCTGTTGTGTAGATCCCCCTCAGAAAACCAAGGATCCGATTCTGTGATCATTTTATAGATGGGTCCCAGCTTTCCAATTGTCCTTTTCTCCCTTCCACTTTCCCTCCCT
>NW_004955412.1:1114134-1137001 GCF_000276665.1 Chinchilla lanigera
ATTGGAGGAAAGGAGAAAAAAAAAATAACACCACTTTATATAGTCCTGACCTTTTGGTAGGTCTGGCAACAACTTCCCATGTGGAGTAAATTAATCTCCTCTGTGCATGTTTTGTGAGCTGGAAAACGTAAAACAGATTCTATTCAACGTTTCCTAAGTGCTTGTTCTGTGGCTGGCCACCGTGTTAAGCTATCAGAACTGGCTTCTGCCCTGAAGGAACTTACAGTGCAGCTAGGTGGGCAGCCCAGCAAATCAGGCATTAGAGTTCATTATGTCAGGTTCCATGATGCGTGATGATAAACACTATGATCAATTAGGTATTATGAAGAGGCAAAAAACAAGCTCAAGCTGGCAAATTGGAAAACGGATCACAAAGGGTTTCCTAACAAGGTGACCCATGACTCACTAACTAGTGGAAGATGAATAGCAGACGATCCAAGAAGAACTGGAATGGCATTGTGGGCTGAGAGACAGCACACAAGCATCAAATATACTTCACCTCTGGGGCGTTTCCGGGAGCTTTGTTCACCAGCACCAGCTCAGAAATGTCTCAGCATGCTTTGCGAATGGGTTTGAACTTTATCACAAAAACACGTTAGAAACGTCACTTGGCAGCTGGCCATGGAAAAGGATTAGCCTAGAGGCAGGGTAACTGATGAATTACCTTTGTAGCACCAAAAGTGAGGAAATCTAGAGGAACTAATGTTGTGGCAGTGGGTATAGAGAAGAGAGGACCAGAAGAGACGTTTTAGAAGCAGAAAATATAGGAAGTCAGTGATTATAAAGCGGAAAAGTGAATGAGAAAGATGAATCCATGGCAAGTCACAGATCTCTAGCTGGGGTGAAAGGTCATCATTACCTGGCATAAAGAATATAAAAGAACAGAAAAGATTCGGGGTGAAATGGTGTGTCATCGAGGTGGACATGGCCATTAGACAGCTGAGTATATAGTCTGGGGCACAGGAAGAGGGTCTTAAAATCCTGGGCTTATCAGAAAAGCACCCAGGATAGGACCAGAATGAGAAGGTCCATTAAGGGCAGACTATGAACACCGTTTTCACTGAAAGGTGAAGCAATACCAGAAGGGTCTCCATTGCTGGGGTGGCCCTTTACAGTATGCAATGGGTAAGTTTACAATCCGTCCTTACAATGACCTCTTGTTCTTTCCTGCAGTCAGGATGCAGAAGGACACAGGAGATTTTATATGTCAAAGTCTTCTGCAAACTACGAAGCACTGTAGGAAATGTAAGGAAAGATATGTGGACAATAAAAGAGGAAGGAAGGGAAAGAGGACAACCAACAGGAGCTTCCCGGAGCTTAGACAAGGACTAGGGTTTGAATCTAGGCCCTCCAGGTCCTCGGTCAATTTCATACTCTCCAGTCCCCTAGTAGGTTTTGCATGAGAGCATGCGTCTCCTGCTGTACATGTGTCATACCTATGGCTCCCCTCTGTCACTGCTGACCTACATGGACAATCTGGCAGCATAAATCCCGTAGAGCTCTGCAGGCTGCTGAGAAACGAGCAGCTGACTCACAGGCCTCACCACGCAGATGAGGACACGTTATAACCCACAGAGCGTCTGTGTCCCTGGGTGAACCAGGCACTTTAGAACGGAGTTCTTCTGCATTTCAAAAAATTAATAGATTAAGTAGTAACTGCAAGAGTTCATTTCTCTTGTTTGGGTGAGTATTTTATTTAAAATATTTTTATTCATGCAATTTTACCATAAAATCAGTTCAAGTCTAAATGAATTTGACGCGTTTAAAATACAAATAAATTCACATAGAGATATAGCTCTACACAACCACGAATAGACTCACATACAATCAGTCTTTTATTCCAGGTGTGAACTGCTATGCTATTTTGCCCAGGTCAGACACAGGTTGTGGGTTTTGCAAACTAATTTTAGAAAGCACACAGAGTGCAGTTGGTAGGTGGAGCAAAATGAAAACAGAAAAATTAGTGTGCATTCCACTTTAATTGGTCTTGTGGCTCTCATAGAAAAGGGGTAATAGTTGAAAATTATTTAGTTTTTAAAGCACAACTTTAAAAGAAAGCAATGAATTTCCAGTAATTTCCCCACCTCAACTCATAGCAATTTGTTTCCTGCTGAGTGAAAACCCACAGATCTTGAAACTGCTACTGAACCTTCTTTCTCTTGACTTGTACAATTCCAAGATTCATTTCTTTCTTTCACTTTTACTGTTCGGGGTGGTTTGTTCCATTTTTGTGTTCTTTGCTTTCTTTTCCTTCCTGGGAGATCAGGGTTGACTTCATGGAATTATGAGAATGTGAACTTGAACGGGATCTAGAACTTTAACCACACTGTCATCAGCAGTGTGGCTGATGTTCTAGATGTTTAAAAGTTCATGGACTTGAATTCTCTCCGTAAAAGAGGATTCATTACCTCACTGACATTATCACTACCTGCAGACCACCATTAAATGTTCAGGGTGCTACTGTATTTACAACATGAATTAGAATATTAGTTAGGTCATCATGATGAGTGATAGCTAAAAGTACTTTTCTTCCTGAGCTTAAAGCAGCACCAGGTTTAACTGATCTGCATGATGTTATGTAGGTATAAACCTTCTCATTCATCATACCCAAATTCCATTCTCAACCACAAACTCCAAAAGGGGCAGGTACTTCCTCTTCATGTCAATACCCTAAATACCTAGCATATCTTTGGTACATTGTGAGGATTCAATATACATGATCTTCATTCTCAGGCAAAGGAACTAGGAACTAAAACTTCCAGTGTTTGCTCTCAATATAGTGAGTACATTAAGAGACAATAACATTAAAATGAAAACTAATATACTTCACTATGTTCAGATTTTCGTATCACATACATTTAGGAATTAAAAAATGTTTCATAAAACTGAATGTTCAACATGGTTATCATGAGGAGGGTACTTAAGATATTCAACAACCTCAAATAAGATGGTGGGAGCTGTAGCTCTCACCAGCAGAACTGGGGAAGTTACTCCAGAAGAGGGGCAGTGAGCCGAGGATTGCCACAGGGATAGAGGGTAGGTAGGGATGTGCAGGAATTTCACAAGAGAGTCATAGCATTGCTGCAAGGGGTGTATATTTTTTCCAAGATCCAGGTACATTCTGGCTAGGGGAGAAGAAGCAAGCAAAGAGGGGCTATAGAACTCAGGCTAGGCCAACTGGTACCCACGCACGATTTCCTGGGCTCTTGGGCAGGGGAGTGGGAGGTAGTGGTTAGGGGAAGATGAGCAATAGCCTTTTCTCATGTTTATCAGCTGAATTAGCAACCCTGGCTACAAGAAATATTAAAATGCGGCTGTGATTTCTTGGGATGCATTAATTACTTTGCAGTAAAATAGAGTGGGTCCCCAGTTTAAGACCTCTACATCCGTTGAACAGAACTTTAATCAAAGATTGTATGTTATGTGCAGTGGGGAATGACCATCAGAAGGCCTTCTCCACTGTGAAAGAGGATTCACATCAGAATTCTCTTAACTCAAGCAATTTGAATTGGTGTAAATTACTTTCCATTCTGAAAATTCATGTCAAATACCACTTTTCAAGGATTAGATCTACTAGTTAGAACAAAGGATATTGATGTCCACCCTCACAGACCAAGCCAAGTTTTAAGATCAAAGCAGAACTGAAGTTTGCAGCAATTTTCCTGATTTTTTTAATCAAAAAAAATTTTTTTTAAAAGCTGCACCTATTTAAATTACTTTTAAAAGCTGCACCTATTTAAATTACTCTATGTTAATGTTAGATTACATGACATTTTTTTTTGGCCTGAAATACTTCTTTAATTGCATAGGGAAAAGTGATGTTTCCTGGTTAAAATTAGGTAGAAAATTCTGCTTTGACAATTTAGTCAAGGTTAGATATCACTTTCCTACAATCTGTGATCTTAATGAATTTCAAATTTTAAACCTAAATGATCTCAGAAACTTTATAAACATTTCAGAAGCGATTGGAACTCTTTTTCATGAAGATTAATAAATATTCTTCAAAAACTGGAACATGATCTCAGAAATCCCCCTCTGCCCTCCTCCCTGTTTCACTTCAGCTTTAAAATACACACTTGCAAAATTTCTTCCATTTATATTCTCCTTTAAAGGCCACTTTTTAGCAGACAATTCAACTAGCTGCTGTATTTTTCCATATATGATGCCAGGGAATAGAAACAAGCGAGATAGTTTCTTATATGATATAATTGTTTCCATTAAAACCCAGGAAAGCAGGAACCAATCCATCAGCAAGGGCAAACAAAAGATTGTGTAATCTACAAACTTTAACTTTTGGTCACTTATAGAATTGAAAGTTAAATAAGCCATAAACTAAAAAGATGGTAACTGTCAAGGTGTAGGGATTTCTCCCCCTTTGTTAAACTATGGGCCTCTCTGTTCCAAGCCAAAAATGTGATCACAGTCCTCTTTACTTGCTCTAATTCACCTTAATCAACGAGAAATTCTATCTACACAGTCATTGGGCAGCAAGTTTCTCACGACTGTGTGAGTTTGTGCTATTTCCCTCAATGCCGACCCGAGGCCTTGGCATGGATAACAGAAAGTGAATAGCAAGGAGCCAGGAGATGTCCTCTCTTCCTTGCCTATAGCTGAAGCAAAACCACTTGTCCACTCATAATCTCAAAATGTAGCCATTTCTTGATGTGCCGCTTTTGACTCTCCATCCCCCCAAAGACTTATGCTTAGCTTTTAAACTCTTGTCCCTGGATATGGATACTTCCAGAGTCTCAGGCCCACATTTTCAACTGCCCAGTAAATATCTCCGTCTGGATATTTCACCTGCTAATATCGCTAATGAGATTCCTTATCATACTTATCACCATCTTTGGCTGTTTTCCTCCCCAGCGTTCCTATTTATTTATTTATTTATTTAATTATTTTAAAGAAAAAAGAACAACAACAAAAAAAAACAAAACAACACAAAAACTATAAAAATGATACAGAATTTCAAAATAAGATGATAGGAAATCAACAATGATTGTTGTATTACTTATTGTCACCTTCAAAGTAAGTTGCTCAGATTACAAGATATAGGTATGCAAGATTGATCAAACAATTAAACATTAACTGTTCCTTTCAATAAACCAATAGAAATCAGTAATACAATTATCTTAGCTATCTTGTGTGTGTATGTATATATATATATATATGTGTATATATATATATATATATATATATATATATATTTCTACCAGGAATCAAACTCAGGACCTTGCACTTACCAGGCAGGTGCTTATGCCACTGAGCTATATCCCCGGCCCTGTATACATATATATATATATGTATTTTTTTCCCCTTTCTTTCTTTCTTCTCTCTTTCCCCTCATCCCAGTTGTTTTTTATTGAGCAGTTTCTTTCCCTTTCACAATATCTATTGTACCTTTCAGTTTTATTTACTCTTTCAGGTCCTTAAACTAGGGACACAATAAGGTGTTTACACATGCGGGTCCTATTTATTTTAAAGGTTTCACCTTTACAGATGAGTAATAGTTGTTCTTTTTTTTTTTTTGATCTTCAACACTGAATTGCGAAGCTATCTCTAAAGGTGAGATGTGGAAGTCTAACCATGAGCCTGCAGTGCTTCTTCAGGACAACAACGGTTCTTCTGGCTTTTGAGAGTCAGCACCAATGTGCAATGCTAAGTACCTAGGGCATTACTTAGTTCAGTCTACAGTTTCTGAGGCACTGCTATGCCCGATCAGAACTCCGCTAGCAATACAGTCTAATTTTTCAGAAATATTCACACCCATGGTAATAGAATTAATAAAGAACAAAACACATTTGGATCAATGTTTTCTCATTTCTGAAAAATTTCCATGAATACACTTTGTTCATGAATAATCAATCTCAGGGCTGGGGGTGCTTAGTATGAGGCCCTGGGTTTGATCCCAACACACACACACACACACCGGTAGATTTAGTTACTTTTGCACTTTATAAAAGGAATTATCATCTACTCAGTGCTTCTAAGGTGTCAGACACTCCCCAAGCACTTGCAAAGTATTTCCTGTTAATCCTCATCACTGCTGTGCGGTACCATTATTGTATCTATGAGGCACCCACTACTGATTCTTGAATGGTGCTATATGTGGACGGCTGTGTAGAATGGTACAGTGCATAGTCTATGCCGTCATACCTCTCGGTCTTGATAATACTGAACCACACAGAGAAGTTAAGGAACTTGTCCATAGTCATAAGGCTGCTACGCCAGGGGTGGGTGAGAATTCAAGCCGACATGCTGTTCTCTGCCCGTAACCAGCAGATGTCAAACTCCTTCTGCTCCTGCTTCTATTGCAGCGCAAGTCACAAATGTTTGTTTCTACACTTATCTCTTCACTTAGAATGTGAGTACCATGAGGGGAAGCAGACGTTTCAGTTCTTATATTATTATCTTTAGTACATAAAGAGGCCATGAATCTGGGGTAGAGTAGGCATTCAATAAATTGCATTATTCATCATTTGTATTGTAAGTCTGTCACAGGTAAGTATTAATTAAGCTCTGTTGAATAATTACTATGTTAATTCCCTCAAGGTATGTAGGTGACCTGGAGGCATGGAAAGTAATTTTTGTTCCATTGGCATCCTAATCTGACCTGTTTCCTAATCAGTCTCAGGGACAGAAATTTACCCAGTCATTCTCATATGGAAATAAGCAATCTCCCAGGGATAATATATTAAGTCAGTGCCCTAGGTGTGGCCCTCAAACTTTACAGCGCAGACACTGGTGTACTGCACAACGAAGAGCAGCTTGGTGGGCTGTGCCAGGAAAACGAACTGACCAAAATGGAGGGACTGTGCAAAGAGAACAGCGGCCAACTGATTATCAGATCAGGAGAAGAAACAATGTTAAGTGAACATACAACAAATAAAGGTTATTGTCATCTGATAGTTCTGTAAAGCGCCTTCAGACAACCTGGTATTGTGAGTGTTACAACATAGGAGAAGTATATTTGATTAATGACATCTGCTAAACTTCTCTTTATCAAATGACCATGACTAGAAATATATACGTCCTGAAGAGAAGCTGATGGTAACTAAGAGGCCCTTTGGGATAAATTCATTTGATGAAACCCCTCCCGAGGCATATAAAGGGGATTATATGAATGCATGCGTCTACTTCCCGCCTTGGATGGGATAATTTCTTTTAAAGGAAAGTTCAAAGTTTGATACTTTATTTGTAGACTGTGCTTTTTTAATAGTCTTGTGACCAGACCTAGCAGTCAAAATAAAAAATTAAACTCAGAAAATTAAATTTCATATACATACATCATGAACATGTTACATTTTGGTTTTTGTTTTATAGTTTTCAATTTTAAAAAAATTTCTCATAGAATGTGGCACTTTAAAATATAATGTTTTATTTTAGAAAAATATATAACTGGAATGACCCTACTATAAAATCTAGTGTAAGCAGATTACTTTTCAGTAATTGAGCTAAGAAAAGAGTCATTCAGTTCTCAAAGTCGCCTCGGTGAGTGGGAGACTCAAGCTCAGATGTTATCTTGCACTGTTCTTAACGGCAAAATGCTCTTCTCATACGTTTTGCTGCTTAATTCCTTGTTAGAAGGTTAAATGGCTAAAACGTTAAGGGAAAACCAGTCCTCTACTTTCACACCAACTCCTGGAGATGTGTAACAGGAAGGGCTTATCAGTGGGATCATGAGGTGCACTTCGCTTGCAATTTTGTGGCACCGAGACCCTGAATCCTGAAAGGGCCCCACGTGAACTCTGAAGCTAAATAGAGCAAATCCTGATCCACTTTTAACTGTGTCACTGAAATGTTTGCATTGGACATCATAAATCTGAGTGACAAATCTTGGAAACCACCTGAAAAACCACAGGAAATATTGTATCCTTGTACAACATATGGAAATCCTTGATGGGGAAAAAGAAAGAGAAGAATGAATTTAAAACTCAGTGCAAACGTACACTCTCTACAGGGTTAGGGTACTATTCCTGGAAGCGTGATATTTAATGGTTCGTAGACGACAGTAATTGGCTACAGTCCAGAACAGGAATAAAACAGGTCAGCACATTTGCCCACTGACTTGCACAACGAAAACCAAGCTACTGAGCAGGAAGCGGTACTACTGCTCGCGAACTATTCAGTCTGACTCTTCGGCAGCCTGAGTTTAATCAGGACGCAAGGCTGGTAAACACGTGGCACGCTAGAATTTGGTATCATAGCCTTGTATTAATTCTGCTTGTTTTCAGCAATTTGGCAAAACCCACAAGCCTTTCATATTGTACACACAAATGAAGACACTGTAGTTTGGGGATACTGATACCTCAACACAGTGGCTAAAAACACACTTTTCTTACTAATAAACCAAGACAATATGTACTGAATTCCCAAATGTGTGTTCTGATAGTTAATTTTCTTTTGACTGCATGGTTGTGGCCATGCATTTGGGGTCAGAAAGCTGTCATGGGCAAAGGTGGTCATAGTATGGATTACACTTGTTTCATTTTCTAGCCATCTTTGAGAGATACATTTAGTCTCACTGCTTTTAGTCCTAAAACGTAGAATGATAGAAAAAGACTTGGAGCAATATCAAAGCACTTAGTTCTACCTGACACTTGGATTTTGACCATGACCGAGAATACTGCTATACTCTGTTAGATCGTAGCTTTGAAAAATTCTTTTAACTATGCAGAGTCCAAGTAACATCACTCTTATTTAACTCTGAGTCTGTTAGACTTCAAGCACAACTATACTTTCACATAAGCAGCATCTTACACAATCCACCAGGATATAACTACTGTCACTGTCAAGAAACAGATCCCTGTATTTACACAGCCTAGAATCTTCACGGGCACTTAGGGATTTGTAGAATCCCATAAAACCCATGAATGAGTGAGTGAATGAATGAGTGACCAACCTACAGCTGCTGACAAATTTGAAATATGCAGTTCAAGTTTTTAATGCTTTTATAAATGCATTATATTGACTTCTTTAGATCTCTAAAAGCACCAAACTGTGAGCACAACGTGACGTATTGATAGTCATTAAACATATTTGCTTAAATTCATAAAAATTCATAGACTTAGGTAACTTCGGACAGCTTTGAGGAAATTCGGAGGACAGGAAGTATAGGCAGAACAGGGTAAATGGCTGGCTTAACTTTTGAAAGCAGCTCTTCTATTTAGCATCAAGTATGTACTTACTGTGCCTAACACCCTCGGTAACCGGGTACACACAACTGCATTCTTTTATTTATTACGCTGAAGTATTTTCATGACCATATGTCCCTTTCTAAAAATTTAAAACTACTAAAAACACTTGAAGGAGTCTGGGAATAAGTCCTAGCTAAATTAAGGAAAATTAAACTTACAAGCAATGTATTTTTATTTACTTGTTAGCTTTTACCCAAGAATGATATCAAGCACCGCTGGATCATCTCTTCTTTTCTGATACTAAGACTGAACTACATCCCTACACTTTTAATTTGTGTGTGTGTGTGTGTGTCTGTGTGTGTGTGTGTGATAAAGTCTTGTATGTCATTAAGTTGCGCAGGCTGAATGCAAACTTGTGATCCTCCTGCCTCAGCCTCACAGTCTGCTGGACTTACAATCGTGTACCACCACTCCTGGTTTCAGTTGCCCCTTCCTGATGTTTGACACCCAGTGTGTCCTACAGAATAATGTGGCAGTTGGTACTTTTGGCAAAATCTAACTCCCTGGAGACACAATGTTTTATCTTCCCCAAAGCCTCTCCCTCTCAGGTAATAAGCTGAACTCTGAGGGAGACGCAGTTACTCTTCCAACCCAGAGAATGCCACATGACTTACCACTCTACTGCACAAAATGGAGCCCTGGCGGCTTGGAAGACACGGTGGGGACACTGTGACTCAGTAAGGAGTAACTGAAGTTGCTGCTACTGCTCGTGCCAGCGCTGCTGCCAAAACAGCCGCACTGCTTCTGTTCTTCTTCTTCCACGAGATCAAAAACAAGCTCAGCTCATCCCCATGGACAGCCAGCGGCCAGGCGAGCCCAGCGGGAGCACGCAGGGGCCGTGCTAAGTGGTGAGGAGATCAGGACTTCAGAGTCTCATGCGCTCCCCCCGCCAGAGCCGCACTCTACCTCCTTACTTCACACTTGCTATAAATTGTCACAAACCTGTATAAAATACAGTTTCATGTAAGTAAAATTTTAGACATTTGATTTGTACTCTTTAGTACCAATTTTTCTTACTTTTAGAAATTGGGATCGAAGCCCTTGTGAAAGGGTGTAACTCGCTACCGATTTTGCAAAGAGTATCTTTACGATAATTCCACCTACACATAAATAACTCGGAGTCGCTGCCGCGAAGAACAGTGACTGCGCCGTGCCGTGTGACGGCCAAGCCCGCAGCGGCCACTCTGCACGCAGTGCTACGTGCCCAGTCTATGGCCATTAGGCTTTTTCTGCTTTAATCTGTTTTTACAACCTTGCTGACTTTTTGTCTTATCGGGTTTATCACTTTTTATTTGCAGTAGTTTGATTTTATATGTGAATCTGTCTACATTTTAAAGGCAACGAAACTTAACTTCTTGAGTAAGTAACAGCTCAGAAATTAGAATGAGGGAGTTTTCTGAGGGCCATGTGACATCTGTGTTAACTCTTCACAAGGTTTTTGTTTATTTTGTTTTTGGCTTATTGCTTGGTTTTTAACTATATTTCGTATTACTGAGATTCCAGAAAAAGTCATGTCTACAGGAATAAAATCTTAGTTTATGTAACCAAATACTTTATTTTTAGTATAGTTTTTTTCCTTCTCATTCTAGAGTTGCTATTTTATGTTTTATGGGTATGCGTTTATTGAAAGCCTCTTTGGGTCTTTTTGGAGTGAGATATTATAAACTTACACCTGCATTCTTATTTTTTTGTATATATATGTGATGTCTGTACATATACACAAAGGTGTGCGCGTGCCTGCGTACATCAACATTTCAGCACAAAATAGTCAACCGCAGTGTCTTTGAGGGTGATTAGTGTGTCTGTCATTACAAAAGAAAATCACCTGTTATTATCCTCATCTCGTGGGTGCTTGTCACCCTTAGCCAGGAGCTCCTGTAATACCAGTGGCCAACTTGAGGATGGAGGGCTGTCTCCTGCCATAAATTTGTGTTCTGTCGTACACCTGTATGCACCACAGTAAGTCTCATTTCAGCACTCACATATTAAGAAAAGCATCATTCTTTGGTGTTGTTATGGTTGATACATTGTGTCAACTTGAAGAGTCTAGAGGTTTGGCTGAGTGACTCAGCAGGAAGCCAGGGTGCTTAGTTTGTATACATCCTGAGCCTGTGGAAGAGGAGGGCATGGAGATTATGTGAGAACTACACGCCCCTTAGGTGGGGGTAGCCTATTTACAAAGTAAGGCAGGGAAAGAAGCTGCTTGCCGCAGTTCCTCCGGTTTGCTCTGGCTGTTTGCTGTTCGGCTGCCATTCCCCCTTTGCTCTTGTTGCTTTGCTACCTTCTGCCTCGGAGCCAGCCAAGTATGGACTGAAACCTCCACAAACTGTAAGCTAAATAAACCTTTCCTTCCTTCATTTTGGGCGTTGGGTATTTTGTCTCAACAATGAGAGAAAAGTAACTTAGGCATATTCAGAAATACCTACTAAGTTTGCACATCCTTCGTGAAGGTGTAACACGTGATCTCTAGTACACTGTTGTCACCACCATTTTACCTGGGAGCACAGAACTGCTGCTGTCCTCTTTGTTCAGCTAATTCCTTCTTCCTCCAACTGATCATAATTTGCTGTTGATTAAGCAGTGTGCAACGGAATTGGTTCAGTCTAAAAAAATTAGCTTTGCTGGGCCTGGTGGTGCACGCCTGTCATCCCAGCATGTGGCAGGCTGAGGCAGGAGGATAGTTGCGTGTTCGAGACCAGCCTGGGCTACAAAGTGAGCTCAAGACCAGCCTGAACCGCATAGGGATACACGGTCTCAAAAAGACACAAAAAAATTTGGCTTTATCATAGACTCATAAAACTTTTTTTTGCAATGTGCTGTAGGCGATGGGTGTACCCAGAAGGGGAGTCACATCACTGAGGGGACGACCTGGGAAGAAGGTGCAGCCTTGTTCCAGGATCCTCCCTCCCTCATACACTCTTTCTCCCCCCACCCTTCTCAGTGCCATGGAAGGGGCAGCCGCTCTTGGCCAGGCCATTCCACCATGCTGTTTCTGCCTCGGAACCAGCTGCCTCTGGCCGGAACCCGCTGGAAACTGAGCCAAATAGACCTCTCCTCCTGAAAACTGCAGATATTTGGTATTTTGTCCCAGTGACAAGGAAATGACTAAGACAGAAAATTGGTACCAGAGAAGTGGGCTCACTGTTGTGACTGTACCTGAACAGAGTAGTTCTAAAGCCTCTGGAATTTGTTTGGAGGCGTCTGAGGTGGTTTAAAGATGCTGGCTAGAGAAGCCTTCCAGTACCGTAAGTACAGACTGATGAGAGGTTCTAGTCAGAGAGCAGAAGGTCAGAGTGCTGACAGGCACGTGGACAGGGAAGGTGAGCCTCACGAGGTTTCACTGGGGAATGAGGACTCAGTTGGCAACTAGCCTAGAAGCCACGCATGCTACACTGTGGCAAAAGTCTCGTCTGCATCTTACCTGTGCTCTAAGATTTTATGTGACGCTGAATTTAAAGACAGAAGGCTAATTATTCTGGGAGAGGAAACTTCAAGGCCCAGGTACTGATGGCTGCTTTCAGGCACATGTACGATAATAGTCAGGAGCAGAAAGCAGATGTGAAAAGTATGCAATTTCTCCAGAAAGGAGGCGCCTGACCAGCTGTGGCCATGAAGAGGGCAGGTGCTAAAAAGATTAGTCTTAAAAAGAAACCAAGTACTTTGCTACTAGACAACAGAAGTAATGGCTTGGAAGCATCTCAAGAGTCAGAAAGACACAACATCTGCAGGGTCCGGGGTGCAAAACTGCAAAGCATTCATGTGAGAAGAGAAGCCCTAGGCCCTCTGCCCAAGAAGAGCTGCCTGAGATATGGTACCTGGGAATTTCCTTCACATGCTTAGCCATCGACACACTCTGAGGCCCCTGCAGTCACGGTCAAGGGGACCTGACTACTGCTCAGCTGGCACCAAATCTTGGTGGAATCCACTTGGTGCTGATTGTATAGCTATGCAGAACATAAGTTACTGGGCCTTGGACACTTCCACCCAGGTTTCCAAAGAAGGTCTGGAAGGCAAAAGCATGTAGCAGGATCACAGTCTTTGTCAGGAGCCCAGGAAAAGGTGATGTCTGAAGCTGTAAGAATGAAACCAAAGGTGCAGTGACGATCCTCTAGAAGATGCCAGGAATGTGCAACAGCTGCGGAGGAAAGCTGCAGGCAATGAGCACAGCCAGCCTAACAGAGAGGCCATACAGGCTACAAACAGCAAAGCCAGGGGAGTGGGCCGATTTCACCCCAACCTGCCCTGGGTGCTGGACAGGGAGCTACGAAGTTAACATCTGACTGCTGGGTTTTAGTCCTGCTTGGTCCCTTCCGAGCTATATCGCTATTCCTCCCTTTTAGAACGGAAATATTTACTCTGTGCCATGTACGCTCGAAGTGTTCAGTTTTCTTTTCTTTATAAGGACTCACAGTCGAGTTTTCTTTTAGTTTCAGAGGAGATTTTGGACTTAGACTTTTTAGCAGTGCTGGAGCTCTTGAGACTTTGGTAACTCTAAACACAATGTATTTTGCAGAATGAAAGGAACATGCACCTTTTAGGGGCCAGGGTCAGAATGATACACTTTAGATCTAAACTGTGCCCCCAAATGTCCAGAAGTGAGGCTTTGGAAAGGTGACTGGGTCACGGAGGTGCTGAATGTGCTGTCCAGAGGTAGAGATCTGATCAGAAGGGGTCACTGCAGATCTGACCTAAAAGGGTCAAATTATTGCCCCTGGCTCCTCCCACTTCTCTCTCTTTGCTTCTTACTTGCCGGGCAGTGAGCAGCTGCCCTCCATTATGCCCTTCCATCGTGCTTTCCTACCCTGCAGCCAGTTGACTTTGGATTAAACCCACTGGAGATTTTGAGCCAAATGAACCTTACTTTCTTTAAGTTGCAGGTATTCGGTATTTTGTTCCAGGCACAGGAAAGAGAATAACACACACACATAACAATGTGCCCCCTCCAAAGAATCTTGAATGAAAGTGGATATCATATTACATGCAGCAACCACCTACATCTTCACTGTTACAGCACCCATAATTAACAGTTCTGCCCAGTTGATGGAAAATGTTGGGTACACTGAAGATCTGAAGCATTTCCATTCACTTACTCAGTGTGTGAGTCTGTGTCAGACTAAGACATGAAAGAAAAACAACTCCATGTAACTAGATCTTATAAAATTATGCTATGTCTTTGAAATCACTCACCAGGCTGAGTGACTCTCCTCACTCTTTCATATGGTCAAAGGGGGTAAGGGCACAGCGTTACATTTCTGGTCATCTGAAGCACGCTAAATCATACCAATTTTTGATGCATATTAAGATAGGAACTATAAAAATGTCCAATGCTTTACTAAAAGAGAAGGTTGGAAGTACAGCACACTTCAAGGAAATAGCAACAGTAACAACAGCAAAATATCAACTCTGAATACTCAGACAGCAGATATCCTTAAGAATGTCAGGCTGAAAAACTTAGATACAGCCTAACAGCCCACAGAAACAGTAGACAGGGCAATAATCACTTTGATATCATACTATTTTTATGTAGCAGCTGAAGCTGAGGTAGTTAAAGTGAAACAAAGTCACACCTAAACAGATGCATTAAGGTTTTACATAAAAGTCGAAACACTGAAGTTTTATATATGTAGCAGAGAAGAAAATTATGGAAATACCCAGCGAACTCTGAATTGCCTAAACATCCAGAGTCTAGAAGTCTAGGGATTGGCTGAAAAACTGCTTAGTCCTTTATTTAACCTTGGCTTTCCAGGCCAGAGCTGACTATTCAAGTGCAGCTAGGAAATAAATGCTGAATGCCCAAAGTTTTGAAATTACTCTGGAAGGAGACCAATGAATTTTAAGCATTATTTTCAGCATTAGCTTAAGTTTTTAATTTTAAACAGGTCTTCAAAAGGCTGATGTGTGCGTTCTTAATTATCTCTGCCCCAAAGCAGCCTGTACCCTAGAAATAAGTACAACATAAAGTAAACTCAGACAAATGCCAAGCTTAAGTACTTTCCTTTCGCAAACAATGCTGGCTCCAGACCGGACACACAGCTGGCATTGTGAATTTTCTCTCCTTTGGAACAAGAATGTTCTCATATCAAAGGTAACCCACGGTGAGGAAATATTTGCTGATTTGTTTAATGTACCTCACCAATTGTTATAAAGATACAGTCACCCAGAGCACAAAACAATGTGGTAATCTTGCGATGGGAGGAAAGAGGGAATCATTCTGTGAAAAATCTGTTTATCGCCATCAGCTGTACCTGAAGGATCAGTATTTTACTATAAGCAGTGTCTGTACACACTGTGACGAGAAGGTCTGTAGAAAGTGACAAAGGAAAGAAATAGCAGCGTCACTCTTCTAAAGAAAGCTCGCTGTGTATTCAGAAGTATGGTCAGCAAAGTCTCACACTTAAGGATTCTGACCTCAGGCATCCCAGAGAATTTTGATAAGAACAGATTCTCCTCTGGAATAAACAGAGATAACTTTATAATATCCTAGGAATTACACTCTGTCCTCCAAATACACTGTCTCAATTCATAGATACTATAAAGTCCACATTACTACTACCCACATTTCACAGATGAAAAAATGAGACTCAGCGAGCCTTACAAAGTTGCTGCCTGCCACGGAGCTATTAAATGACAGGCTGGGGTTGGGGGACTCTGGCTGTCTGATTCCAAGGGTCCATGCATTTAACCACCAGGAAAATTTACTAGGAAGTGAAGTACTTGAACACCATTACTCTTGTTCTCTTTTGTTAAGAAGAACCAATTCACTGACATGACCCCAACACCAATATAAGAGCATATGTAGGCATTTCTCCCAGTGCAGAGACACACCTTCAAATGATCCAGCCCCGCTGAACTTCAGTTAGACGGCTTCATCAAAACCGAGGCAGCAAGAAGTGACTGAGACTCTCATTTAGTTTGAAATTAACTTTGAATTGTGCCCATTTATTTTCTATTACTAATTCACTTCTGATATGGTCAGAGTTTTTCTGAAAACATTGATATTTTAAGAGGTAAGAGAGTGTTAGAAAACCCACAGGTAAATAAACTTTCAATAAAAACAGAGACAGGATTAATATGCTTCACTATATACAGAAACACGGAAACAAACTGCAATTTTTCAAATTAATTTGTAAGTCCAAATTTACACCAAATATATTTCAAACTGCTTTCTCCATGCAGTAAGCAGGAGCAGACAGATATGAAGACATTCTGCTGGTGGCCTAAGTGTTCTCAAAAAACCACACTGCGAGAAGTAAATCTCTATCACTTGGTAAGTGTCATCCCAAGACCCTCAGAAGCCTACATTAACTTGGCTGCACAAGTAATTTAAATATGCAACCATATTATTTGATAAAATCCCAACTGGGTATTAAAGTATGTTTTTCTTAAATCAAATTATTACTGCTCTGCTGCGGAAACTCTCTGTGGGGGTATTAAAAATGATAAAGCAGTGACCCCAATACTAATATGCATGTAAATTTCTATAATCATTCATCAGTAACATAATCTTTTATAGGTTTCATACTCCCTATAACTGTGGCTTTCAAACTTTTTTTACTATAACCCACAGCTTATAACACGCCTGGTATGTATGCGCGGGCATGTGCACACACACACACACGCACACACACACACACACAAAGTTTCAGAAAATAATCCTACTGCATGCAATGCACTTATTTCTTTTCTATTCTATTTCAGTTTTCAAAATGTTAGTAGGAATTCACTAATGTGATTTCATGAACAACTAATGGGTTATAGCCAGTTAGTTGAAAAATACCACATTCAAGGACTTAAGTTCACGGAGAAGTATAAAGTGAGAATAGTAAGAGAGATCTGTAGGGCAGCTACGGTTAAACTTCAAGTACATTTGAAGAACATAGGCTTGGGGCATGTTGCTCATTGTACTGCGTTCTTGACAAGCAGAGAAAGGAGCTCTGGGTTGGGGCTCAGGAATATTCAAGACATCTGAGTTTCCCTTGAGTAACGGGAACTCCACCTGATGGATACATCCACCTGGTGGATAGAAAAGCTGAGGACAGGGCACACACACCTTGCTTTCTCACACACGCACTACCTAGTAGAATCCTCATATGAAGTGAACCCTTAGTTCAGCGCCCTGAAAATTCTGCCAACCTTTGTACAACTGAACAGTGAGCCTTTCCCACGCACCTGCACACGTCACAGGTGCGCTGAGCCGGTCTGGCGTAGCAACGTTAGGAACCTAAGTGACCGCCTCAGCATGGGAAAGGCTGACGCCAGGACCCCGGCTGCGGACAGAGAGTGGAGAAAAGGAAAGCCCTTTCCTAGAGTGACTTCTAAGGACTTGGCCATTACAATTTTCCATTTCCATCTTTAACTTCCATTTTTAAATTTAAAATTTGACGTAGGGGCCAGGAGGATAGCTCCATAGTGGGGTGCATACTTACTATACATAGGGCCCTGGGTTTGATTTCCAGCACAGCATGGGTTAAAAAGGTTTTATTCATTTAAAATTTTAAGTATTTGAGATGTCAACTACAGTAGAGATGGTGGATATATCTCTAGCCATTTCCCTTTTATAAAGATTAATGAGAAAAATTCAAACATTCACAAGTTAAACAGAATTGTATTATAAACCCCCATATACCTATCAAAGAAAGTCAGGAATTACCAAGATTTGGGGACCATTCACATTCACCCTCTGTGTTGTTGCTGCTAGTATTTTAAAGCAAACTCGACATAATTTCACCCCTACTTACATAGCACGTGTGTCCAGATGTATGATGTTTTCTTTATATAACTACAATGTCATTATTGTGTTTAAAAGAATTAACAACCCTTTGTTACCCTCTAAAACATCATCATATGCAAATTCACCAACGTGCCTCAGAATAGCCTTTTACAGTTGGTTGGTTAGATCGAGGGTCTCACACGCCTTTGGTCACGCGCACCTTCAGTTTCCGTGGCTTAGAGCTACACGACCTCAGGCTTGTTTTCATCATTTGACTTTGACTTACTGTAGAAATGTGGCCAGTTCTCTTGTAAAATGTTCTGACTCCAGATTTACCTACTTCCTCAAGAATCATTTAGCACACTGCTCTACCTCCATATAGCCTATGACCTAGAATTTAACCTTAATTGTTTGACTAGATAGAAGTTCAATGTTTTTGCAAGAATATCAATTGTGCTGCTTCTTATATCATATATATCATATCCTATCACATCAACAGGCACACAATGTTCTTTGCCCTGTTTTCTTTGGAGCTTTGATTGATCAGCAAATTCAGGTGGTGGCAGCCAACCTAGACATTACAATGTTTTTACTAACCTTGCATCTAATAATTTCATTCCCTGATGACTCTTCCTGAATTGTGTATTCCATAAGGGATTACAGAATGTTGATTTTCTAATGCTCCCCTCCAAACTTCCTAGCTAAAATTCTTCTGTGAAGAACTTCGTCCTCAACCAGGTTGTCTGGATACTTGGAAATACGATTACTAAAGGAGAAGCAGACAAATGCTTTGATTTTCCTCTTTAATGGCCAACGTTCAGATTCGTAATTCAGAGAACAGTGAGTTTTTTGCTCGCTTTGCTTACATTTTAAATGTTTATACATTCACTGTATGTCATAATCTAACCGCTGCATCTTCAGCTGTGTCCCTTCACAGTGGTTTCTATGCCTGTTTAATAAGACGTCACTGGTCGTCGATGCCTTTCTTGTTCACTGGAACAAGATCAATAAATATTGTTCATTTCTGGCTTAATGTGTGGAATCACCTGTTCTTCAAAACAGCCCTGCTAGTGAGAAAGCCCTGCTTTGCTTTAGTGAAGAATAGCAGTAAGAGACGACAGTCTAAAAATGAGGACTGCTCATTGCTCCCCAGTTGCCAGAGTGAACAGAGGTACTATTCTGAAGAAATAATGAATTCCAGCTTAAATTTAAGGCCACAGGATTTTCCGATTTACTTCTGGGTTTAAATCACGGTTGCCAACCTCTTCATGTAAGTATTAGCTTCACCTTACGGTATCTACTATAAATGAAGTAAATAGTACTACTAAAATGGAAATAACGAATACAGTTCCAGATTTCTCTGCAGGTCAATTTGATTTTAGACTCTATTCCATTGAGAATGCCACTTGAATCACTTCTCTTCTCTGTATTAACCAGTTTTTTAAAAACAGTAAAGAAAACTTTTCCCTTCTTTTTTTCCCTCCTTAAAAGTATAAGGCCTGTGAAAGTATAGATGTGGTCAGTAGCGGAACCCAAAGGTGCGAAAATGCTTCGTCCCTTCCCAGTGAACGAGAGCCAACGGCACCGCCTTGCCGTGAGCACCCGGGCTGTCGAAGGCCCGTCCACCCTGACTGCCCGCCCTGCGCCCGGAGCAGCCTAAGGCGGACCCCCTCTTCCTGCTTCCCTCTTCTCAGCGTCTCTGCAGCGCGGCGGAGCACCGACAGCGCGGCTCACAGAGGCGGCGCTCCGTGTGCGCTTGCAGAGTGAAGAGCAGCATCCCGGCAAGTCAGGTTTTGAACAGGGACTGATATCGCCGGTACGCTTACTCAGGACGGACCGCGAACCCCAGGGTAGGTTTTACGTACGGTCTGTCCGTTCAGGTTTTGCCTTCACAATCCTAAAGTTTAAACATTTTATAAGAAATATTTTTGGAATGTGAATGATGTTGGGCTTTGCATAAAGGGAGAACTCCAGAAATACCTCACCTGGCCCCCAAACTTTTTTTAAGAGTAGTAACAGATTTTCTTTCTCTTGACCTTTAAATACTGCAGTCACACTCCCTTCCTTCCCTCCTTGTCCCTCCTCTCCTACCCCCCGTTTCCCAGAAACTCCTATTTAGGAAACACAAGATATTCCAGATTGGCAGGACTGTGCTGAAAATGACACGACTTTCCACAAGCCCGACGTCCGTCTTGGCGAGGACATGCTGAAAGGACATCATCTGTTGCTTCAGTGAATACAATCCTCTCTATATGCTGAGCGGGTGAAAGCAAACAATGAAATATGTACGTGTCAGGTGACTGCAATCAGGGACGGAAAGCTCTTTGCAGAGAACTGCTGGAGACAGGAAGGCTGAGGCGTGCGGAGGTGCAGAGGCAGAAAGGCCGCCCTTGAAGAAGAGAAGCACCCCTTCTCCTAAGCCTCAGGGGATACGGCCCGGGGCAGGGGGCTAAGCAGCTGTGGACATAACAGTGACGGTCTGTTTATTCTGTGAGAGACACCAGGAAAGGCCATTTGCTAAGCGTGCTTACAATTATATAAGAGAAGATAACTAAATGAATACAGAGCTCAGCTCCTGCTATGTGTCAGGCGCTGCACTAGATTATAAATCTATATTATATAAAATGTTATAACATATAGATATCATATATATAATCAAAAACTTATAACCAAAATCCACATCAGTACCAATACCTGGATTTTACAGAACAGCCAGTGCGGTTAGCGAGGCGGCTGTTACTACTGTCTGACGCGGAGTCCCGAGGGATGAGCGGGACAACAGGTTAGCAGATCAGGCACGCACTTCTGCTCCTGCTCAGACCAGAGGGCACGCATCTGCACTAACGCAGAGGTACAGTCAGAAGGCGGCAGCAGCGGTCAGGCCGCGTCCAGCCCGGGAGCGGGGTTTCCCGGCCCTTGCGTGAAGCGGGCACTGCCAGCACCCAGCCCGTGGCACCTCCACACAGCCGCTGGGCTCTGCCTTCTCCAGCCGTGTGGGCAGGGCCGGCCCTCAAGGGGGGCAAGAGGTTCTGCGGGACGCAGTCACCAGGAGCAGCTCTGCACTACGGACGCAGGAATGGCGGTAGCCGCACCCCTGCGCTGCCCTGCTGTGGTGGACAGCGGCCGAGGCACGCCCCCCGCAGTTGCCCGCAGCTCACAGGTACTGCCGTCTAGGTGCCCTCAGCGGCACCTGCTGCCCAGCACTCACTGCAGTGCCTCCCTGCCCTCCGTCTCACCCCCGGCGCCTGCAAGTGCGACCCCAGGTCCCGGACGGAACAGGCCGCTGTCCTTAAACAGTCTCAGTTCACCCTGGGGACTCAAAACCAAAACAGTGGAGGACGGAGATGTGAAGCCAGAGGACCAGAAGTGCTGGGGAGAGGAACTCCGCCGCCGACCAGGGGGCCGGCTGAGGTGCAACGGAATTCAAGTCACAGGAGGAGGAGAGGGCAAGGAACGGGGCAGGCCAAGGCCGCTCAGGCTGCAGAAGGGAAATCAAGTCAGAGAGGAAGGCAGACAGGTGGGAGTCGGGAGAGCAGTCCGCTGCGTGCGCTGGGAGTCAGGGGCAGGACGGTGTGCGGTGATGGCAGGGGCAAGGGCAGCCCGAGAGCGTCCGCTCCTGAGTGGAGAAACACCGAAGAAACCGCAGAACGGTGCAGCCAGTGGCTGGAGCGCCGGAGTTCTCCTCCAGGAGTGCTGGTCCGCTGCGATGGGGGCAGGAGCTGCGAAGGGGAGAGGCCAAGACCACCTGTGAAAGCGTGACAGTGAGCTGGACGCAGGTCCGGCCAAGCGTGACAAAGGGAAAGCCTGGACGGTGACGATCTCAGAGGGAAAGGCAAGTCTGCAGGGACGAAGTGGAAGTTGCTCCGTTCTGAGGTGCGCCAGGCTGCCCCATCTCTACGGAGGAGGAGGAGGGAAGAGCGTGTTCCTAAGGGAAGGCAGCACGTTACTGGGCGGCAGAGGATGCGGAAGGGTATTTATAATGGAAGAGTTTTCAGCACACACAGGGGAAAGAGCGGGGAGGGAAGTAATCTAAGGAAGACAAGCCATTGGGAGAGAGGGAGGACTTCCGTATCAGTTAAGGACCTCAGGGGCACGGGGCAGTGGCTAGGAGGTGAACGGGATGCAAATAACTGAATAAAGGCCAGGAGGGCGACAGCATGACACCATGACAAGAGCAGCACCTCTGGAGTCAGACCTGGATTAGTTCTGGGATGTGAAACTGACTCTAGGATCTGGGGAACAGTATATAAACTTCTACGTCTCTATTTTCTCATCTGTACAATGGGAATAGTTATTTGGTGTTATTTTGAGGATAAAATATGAAATGTTTAGCCCCACTCCTGGTTAACAAGAAGCATCCAATACATGTTAATTCTTGTTTATTACAAGTGGCTTCACGGTTTTGAATGAATCCCTTGGTATAAAGAAATTTAAAATCAGTTGGCCAACGGTCCCGGCTATTGTTAAGATTCATGCATTCTTATATTTGTCAGGTAAAAACCATGCACACACAAATTCAGATATGTATCAGTCTAAATTATTTCCTTTTTCCTAGAAGGTAAAATTTCTAAGTCTTTGTATATGTCCAATTTCTCTGTTACCAGAACTGGGTCCACGGTGCAGCAAGTGAGACCAGCAAGACACAGAAGTTAGAAGCCTCAGTCAGTACACAGCCGGAGCACCAGGACCCCCGTGAGCACCCTGCGCCTGCCTTGCCTCACCACAGGCCAGGCTCTGCCAGTAACTCACGGGGGCCGCTGCTTAGCTCCGAGAGCAGAGCTGTTCCTCACACAGACCCGGTTACACGGATCGGCACGGCGTGCGGACCTGCGAAGGCAGAGTCACTCTCTTGTGAGTCGTGGATGCTCCATAACTAATTGATCTGAACAGATATATTTCTCAGACTTGTTCACAAGGTTTCATATTATATCACATTATATATATATATAAATTTATTCCT
>NW_004955412.1:1137711-1173222 GCF_000276665.1 Chinchilla lanigera
AAAAAAAAAAAAAAAAAAAAAATACAACAGGAAATATTGCTGTCTTTATCTAAGAGAGAAAAATAAATTCCACCATGTATTGTACCTCTGTTGTTCTGCCTGCTCAACATCCGTTCTTTCCTTCTCCACGTACAGGATGCCCCCTTTCCCCCAGTGAGCCCCCTTCCTCTGTGGATGGGCTGGATGGGGCTGTTCACCAAAGTTCCCCTTACACTCGTCACCAAGTGAGCAAAAGAACCGAGACAGAGCACAGGGACTCTCATCCTTGGGCAGGTGAGGAGACACCCGGCAGACACCAGCAGGAGCTGATTCTCCCGAGGACAGGACTTTCCCAGTTTTGTTACCAGAAGTCTGAAAGTTGTCCCAATTTCTTAACTCTAGACTTGGTTATTCAGACTCTTCTTGGACCATACAAAAGTTTCACGTCCTCGTAAAAACTTCTTTCCCTGATTTGCCAAAGCCTGTGTCTGCTGCATGTAACCAAGGAGTAACAGTGATACGCACAGTTTAAACTCATATAAATTCCATTAAATTTATATGAATTACTCTCAAGGGCGGTTCGCATTCCTGTTTTACACAGGTGGAATTCAGTTCTTTTCTGGTTGTGTATAAGGGTCATACCAAGGGCCGTCATTATGACTACAACCGACTCTGCAATGCTTATGGTTTCTTTCATGCATATCAGTTTTTCCTTATTTTGGATTCTTTCCTCCCAGAGATTCCCAGCAGGGAAATCAGTGAGGCAAAGGACACAGATATTCTTACAGCTCTTGAAAAATATTGCAAAAATACTGTCTAAAAGGGATCTGCCAATTTATAATTAATTCAAGGGCCCATTTTAGAAAATGAAACCTCCAGTAGCATTGACTATTCCCATCCATTTGGAATTCTGCTACCAATATTTTCTAATGCTCTCATTGAAAAGTGAAGCAAATGGTTCACATATCCTTAAGAGATAAAACTTCTTGCTCAGGCATCCTGAATTACTTCCCCCAATAGTGGTATATTCTATTCATTAACTTCATAGAAGTATCACATAATTTACCAAAGTAAAAATTGCTTTCGTGTCAAAATTATACTGTAATCTCAGAGTACAATTGATTCCCTTTTCTTTGCTAATTCTGCTAGAATTATAGTAGTCTTTGTAAGGAAATATAATATTTTCCCTATGGAATGGGTCATAGAATAACAGTGCAGGAACAAATTTCCCATGAGTTCTAACTAATTATATATGAATGCAAAAAACTGCCGAGACAGCTCTTTTAACAATGCCTACGTGAGCCATCTAAAACTTTGTACTTAAAGGAAAGTAAAGAGGTCTAATTCCTTTCCCTCTTTTGAACTATTTTAATGCCTAGAGTACATTTTAGCAATGATGAGTAGGTGACCAGCCCTTGGACAAGACCGGCCAAATACAAAAACTAAAATTAGTGTCTGTAAGAACAGATCAGAGAACATGAACCCTACGGGGACGAGGGTAGTCAGCAGGTAAGGTGCGCTGCCCTGTCCTTGCTTGGTACCTGCAGAAGGCTGGGGTACATCCACATGACTCCTGGGCTCACCCTAGGAGGTGAGGCTGACACATTTCCTGTTGTGCTTGACCTCTGTCCAGAGTATTTGAAGAAATAAAAGGAGCAATAGGCTGAATAACTACTGCTATGGGCCAACCAACCTTATTTAGGAACTAGCGCTCTGCGTGCAAGCAAGGGGGCACCAGGAAACAGAGTATCCTCAGCCCTCACTGATGTGTGCGGCAGCTCCTCCTCCTTCTCCACCCCAGGGGAGGGATTGGAGCCTTTAATACACTGAGCCTTTAATTCTCACTGAATCTGTCCAACTCATCCTCCTTTGGACTGCAGCTCTCTTGGGCACACTGTTCAGGTTCTGAGGAAGGGACACCGACACTACTGCTGAGGCCAGCTTTACTCTCTCACTTGCAAATGAAAAGTCAGGCTGACTTCCTTCTCAGGCAGGATTCTAGCAACAAGTCTAGAGTCCTCCCGACACTAGGTCCACAAGAGTTAGGGTTGGTTAGGAGGTTTAGAGTTGTAGGCACAGGTAGAGAGGCTCATTCAAAGATGATAAGTGGGAATCTGATACAAAAGAGTTTCACTGAAGATATTAAACTGGCAAAAGCATAGAGGACAGAGCGAAGGGATAATAAGCCAGTTTTAAGTACTGCAGCGGCTGACACAGGTTGGTAAACATGGCCAGAGTGGAAGGAAGAGAGAGAGAGACAGCTCTCAGGAAGAGAGAGAGAGCTCTCTCTCGGATGAAAGATCACCGAAGAGAAAGGAAATGCAGTGGGTTTATGTGTTGTGCTGGTATATTTTATTCTTTATGCTTCTAGCCTACTGACTTAATTACTTTCTGAAAATTCCAAAGTCTTGAAAGTCATAATTCCACTGACTGATAAAACATTCTGAAATATAATTACTAGGTCAAGAAATTCTCATCTGTAGAAAAGGAATTAGAGCTGCACCATTTGTAACAACTTCTCAATGCTAAACCACAGTTCTGAGACCAAAAATAAAAACTCCACTTTTATGCATTTGTAAGTAATTTTCAAGTCTTGGTGTAATATTCTTAAGTTAAAGGCATAACATTCTAAAATAATAGGGAGACAATATGAACATCAGCAGTTCCCAGAAGCTAGAAGGGAGGAGAAAACGAACAGGCAGGACATAGAGGGCTTTTAGGGCGGTGAAAGTACTATGTATGATACCGTAATGGTGGACACATGTTATTATGTTTCTCAAGAACCCACAGAAAATACAAAACCAACAGTGAACCCTAATGGGAACCCCAAACTCTGGGTGGTAATGTGTCGTGTAGGATCAGTGATTATAGCACATGCACCCCTTTGATGAAGGTGCTGATAACGGGGGAGGCTGTACTGGTGGCAGGGGAGGAGAGAGATGGGAATTCTCTGTACTTTCCACTGTTTTACTAGGAACCTATACTGCTGCCCTGTAGTCTATTTAAATAATAATATAAAGAGATAGTATTTGTCCTAGGTTAAAATATGTGTAAAACCATACTAAGTGGAAAAATTATGAAAAAAAACTTATCAACTGTTTAATTCAAAGTTCTAGATTCAAATATGCAAATGAAGTTTTTCTATATTAGAAAAAAATGCCCACAGCTTGCACGATTGACCATTCTGAATGTTACCAGAACTTGCAAATATAGTAACTGGAAATTAAGGCAGATGAAAACACCTGTCTCTGTGCAAAACATGGCCCCTCTCAGGTCAGAGTGGGTGAAGATCAATAGCTAAGATGGCGACCAAATAAAACTGCAAGGTAACAAAAACAATTATAAACACTGCGCTTCCCAAAGACAAAAGGAAAGTACTAGAAAGCGAACCTTAAAGTGTACTGTATGAAATTTTTACTGTACATTTTAGAATATGAAACATACCCTTCTTCATGTTGTGATGCAATGCATAGCTGCTTCTTTTATCTGATATATATATAGATATATATATATATATTTTTTTTTTCCCTATAAAGGTGTCAATGAAAATATATTCTCGGAAAAAACACCCGAGCACTTTAACGGTGCCTCTGCCATCACCGCGCCAGCCCAGGCCCACAGTATCGAAGGAAGAAGAGCTAACATGTTGACATCTGTTTTAGGCTAAAAATGGAAATTGTGAAGTTCTTCACTCCTCTTCCAAGAGTTCCCTGGAATGGATGAAAAAGCTTCAAAAGACTTGGCTCCAAGGGAAGTTCTAGGCAACGTCTACACAGCACAAAATGAAATGGAGACTTGGCATCCACCTAAATAATTAGAGCTGTGTTGACTACTGCAAAAAAAAAGTGGCAGTGGGGGGGGCTAGAGCTAGCTCCTTTTGTGACTTGAAATCATAAAATAGTTCACAAAGCTCCAGAGTTTTCCTTTGTGTGAATGAGGATATTAAATTTTCATATAACTCCTTCAAAAGCTCCTTGCCTTCAGCAAAGTTGGACAATGAACATTAGTGTAGGCCAGGTAGTATGCTGCTCAAAGGGGCACAGATGGCTTTATCTTTCAGAAACATGAGGCCACAGAATGTCTGGAGGCTGAATTTCAAAGACACCCATCAGTAGTTTTTTTCTAACACTAGATCGATTTAACCTGTAAAATCATGATTTTCTCAAGACTGAGTCAAGACGAACTACCATTTGTTACCATCTTTACGTGGACTGGTCGTGTGAGAACACACCATTCTTTACAAGGGTTCTTTTTACGTAAAGCAGAAACACTTTTGTTTTGCTTCTTAGTTGGAGTGAGCAGGAGGAACTGACTTGGTTTTCCTCCAAAGTTAAAAGACCAAACCCAGAGACTACCAAAATGTTGGGTTTGTTTATCATTTCCAAGCTGAAATAAAGCATAATGTGAATACGAAGTCCTCCGTCTTTTCCTGATTAAAGCGATCCTGCCCTTTGAATTGCTGCATAAGATCCTGTTGAGTGTGCTGGCTCACGGGCTGCCGTAAGTCACAACAGTCTGGCGTGCTGCCCAACAAAACACAAACTCTCCTGAAGTCTTGAGCTTTCCCATGGCAACATCACAGTCACCAGCACAGCAAACAATTGCTCCTCTCCCCACTCCCACTCCCCCTTCCTACAGCAAAGGATATCATTGCAGCGGCCTCCTAGAACCACGCTAATTATCATCTGTGAAAGGAGATAGCAATGGAGATCAAGTTGCTCTCTGCGCTAAACTCTGAATGAGATCAAAGGCAGAATAACTACAAGAGCACAGGGAAGTTTTACTTAGACTTTCCCTTTAAAAGAAAGGAGACAGTCTGTATGTAAAGTATATTCCTTGAGGATTAATGTGCCTTGCTTCCCTGATTACCAAGTGGCCCTGGCGCAACCACAACCTTCACACAGAACTCCCATTCAGGTCTAGCCCCGGGACTCTCCAAAGCAGTGTGTGGGGGTGCCCTCTTAAAGGGGCAGCTGCAACTCCTGCCGCTGAATGGGAACCACTTTGAAACCTTAGGGGCTTTCTCCAAGAAAATGATCATCCTGCTCCTGAGTGAAGGCCCCCAAAAGCAAGCAGGGTGGCGGCTCTCTGTAACAGATTAAAGCAGCACCTTTCCTTTATGACAGTCGTTTCAGATTCCAGTAACACCCTCGGAGTGACAATCTCTTCTCATGAGATGTGTCTGGGTTTCCATAAATACCCTGCAATGTTGAGCTCTCCTTGTGTACTGACTCGATTTTCTGTCCACTGATGGTCCGTGAGAGCCCAGGAGCAGAACTGCAGAACTAATACCAGCCCAAGGGACTCTTGTGGGATACCATTCACTGGGGAAGGGAACCCAACTTTATGTGCTCTTGAATGTTGATTGTTGTACTCTGGAATTATGTCAAAAGCCTGCACATGCTCATGGGAGATTTTGGCTTCTTTACAATTCTAGACTCAGCATTTATACAGTACTCTACGTCATATTTGGGATCACTCAATCTTAGCAATCCAATTAGTATTTCAGAGGAAGTTTCATCTCAGCATACCTAAAACCTAGGTAGGTAGTCCATGTAATTAAAAATGTAAAATGTTAATGACAGGATGTATAAACAATTAAAGCAAGATATTTCAATGATATCCCAAACCAGGGCGGGGAGGAAGGACCTCAGTGATTTGCTAAACAATAACAGAATTCTGAAGTGTAACTGAAGCCTTTTTAACATCCTTTTAGGTGACTGCTATGTCATTTAAGATTCTATATATGTTTAAATATTAACTTCCAAAATCCTTTCTAGTGACAATTTAATTAATTATGGTATTACTCTAAATTCGGGCATTAACTTTCACTTACTATGTGTGTAATTAGGCTTTATTCTCTATTATCTAATCATTTCCTAGAACCCACAATCTGTGTTTTAATTTTTATCAGTAAAAAATTTTACTTTAGGCATAATATATTAGGTTAAAAAGAGAAAAAATAGAGCTATGGGTTAGAGTTGCTGTATCATCTCAGAATATACTTCCCAAAATTATTTCCATAGCTAATTCCTACTCCTTTATGTCTCAAAGCTGAAGAAAAAAAAAAAAAGACACCATTATTAGTGTTATTTTAGATGTATATTTGTTTGCCTTTAATATGTTTGCTTATTAGAACATAAAATCCTAACATCAGAGACCAAGTATCTAACTTAATGTACTATATACATGGATACTGATCAAATATTTTTTAAATAAATACATCTTTCATTCATCTATATATAGTGAAACACATACTTTGTGTACTTTCTACTCTCTGTGCTCCTGTCCAAATATAAAGATGCAACATAAAATAATTCACTGAATGAAATAAAATAGAACAATTCATTGGTTAAATTTAATAAACCATTGAGCTAAAAGAGAGAAAGAAAGAGCCCCAAGTGTCCTTGGTGGTGTTAGCTGACAGTGTCTTCACTGGTACGTCTTGGAGGTTCTGCTTGAATGTTTCTGGGGTTTTCGAGAGAATGAACTCCCACCAAAATGCAAAATCCACTGTTGCTGCCCGACATCAGGCTAAGATTCGGAGCGCCCTGCCTTTGAGTGTGGGGTGCTCGATAATGCAGTCGCAGTCAGCGGCCAGTGCTTCCAAACTGCCTTCAGTCTAGCCCTGTACATGTGATTCAGTAGCGACTCTAGTAGCCGCATGATTTAAATTCACCATACGTTATTCTATTCATGATTATTATTGATTCATTCTTACAACCATGGGGGCCATGTGGTCATAAACAATTAAAGTTACACTCAAACTCTACCAAAATTCCTGAGAGATTATGAATGATGATGGTGATGACGGTGATGATGCTGCTGATGCCAGTGACACTGGACACCACACCTACGCCTTCTCATCTAAGCTTCCCACCATCGCTGCTGGGCGTGTTCTGTAATATCACCATTTGCTAAAGAGTGGATTAAGGTGTTAGAATTAATTTACCTCACTTAATAAATGGTAGAGCATGGACTCTGATGCCCAAGCTCTTAACTACTACGATAATCCACCTTCCAAATGGAAGACTTTCAAGACTCTTAAGTTTCCAAATTTTATATGATGATATACAGATAAGAGCTTCTTGCTCTTTTAAAAACTAAAGTCATATATGGAACCAAGAAGTCAAAACTAGGATTCTATTTACGCTATAATCATGTCCAAAAGGGAATTCTGAACCAATACGCAAAGGAGGCTGCCCTAGAAAACAGCCTCAAGTACTACTGTTGTGTCAAAAGTCAAAGATTTTTTTTCACCAAGTAATCTAAAAATCAGTATATGGAAAGTCAGAGTCAATTAAAAGGGTAAAATATTGAAACAACCTTTTAGATTTATTTTGCTTAAGAAAGTGCTGGGTTTTCCACACTTTTGTCAACATGATTACTTAGGGGAGGATAGAGTGGGACAAATTTCACTCCACTGAGTCCTAAAGCTGCAGAAGCATGGGCTCCCTGGAATAATTTTTCATGTTACCATGTTGTTGCACATGAGTTGAAAATGTCCAACAGAGGAAAAATGAGCACTCCAACCATGTTCACAAAGCATGTCTTCTCGTACGCCTTTTCTAACAAGCAACTTATTAAAGCAGGAAGCACAAAGCCTTTCCTCCCTAGTAATCAGCTTGGCAATATTATTGTATTAGGAAATTATAACACACTTTTTCACAGTCATAGCAAGCAAGTGACTAAGAATACACAATTTGACCCTCTGCTCTGCCCCAGTCAACCCAAACCAAGCCACTGCACCTCTGAGTCTGTTTCCTCGTGTGTTAAGAGGGAAAAATATTTAGCTTTCTAACAGGGTAGTTATAAGGTTGAAATGATAATTTGCTTTACATACTATACCTTGCCATGCATGAGGTTCTTAAACATGTACATATTTCACAATATTTTTATGTAAATATAAATGCATACATTAGCTATATACCAGAACAGTAATAATAAATAGTCTAAGAAACATACATCAATAGAGACGGCTAATATTTAAGGAGTCTCAACTATCTCTGGGCGCTAAACTACATATTTTACATGTATAACCTCATTTACCTCTCATGATAACCCTATCTGTGCTATCACTCCCATTTTTACATAGAACACAATGTAAATCAAAGAGTTTAGCTGCTTTATTCAGGAGTTCATGGTGAAAAGCAGAGCTTAAACTCAAAGCCAGGTCCAAGTGGCTTTTTACCACTCGACAATGCTACACTACGTTTACACTGACTAGGCGTTTGAGAAATTGTCAGAGTCCACTCCCTGCACGCAGCAGAATAACGAGGGAAAACAAAAAGAAGCTGAGGTGTAGGAAGAGACAGAAGCATCAGTGTACTGGTCCCAAAATATCAATGACCAAACCGCAACATTTGAGCCCCAGGTTGGAGCTGCCCAAGGTGTGGTGGTACCGAAGCGGGATTTTCACAGCTGAGCTCGGCGAAGAAGTCTCTTGATTTTCCAAGGTCCACACTGAAGTTCAACACACAATGCTGTATGTAGAAATTGTGCTAAAGTAAGCTACATGCCATGTTTCACACAGTTTACTTACAAGCTTTTGGAATCCAACGTGCCTATAGAAGGCACCTACGTGCTAGAAACATTTATGAGACTGAATTCCACTGAGCTGGACAATTGAAAAGTTGCCTCCATTTTCTTTTCAAGTGATTTTTCTGCAGATCCTTTTTGTGCTTTTGATTAAGTGGTCTCTTTTCCACTGGTGCGCTATTTAATTTTAAGAACAAAGTTTTCCTCCCTTGCCAGCATAATATGTAACCATAACAAGGAAGGCGATAAACACCACAAAAAGGCCCATGTAACTAGAATGAGCAAATGCTTGGTACTTCTCAATCAAGTCCATCATCTCACAAAGGAAAAGTCCAAAGCAGAAGATAAACTGTCTCAGGCAAAGTCCTTTGGGGCATTTTCTTTCTGAATCACCCAATGAGCATGCAGAAAGATGGGCTTTTGTGTATGAGACCTGATTCCAGTTCAGCATTACAGAACTTAAAACACGGGATTCATCTTCACAAGGAATTCAGGTCCTCGTGGCAAACCTGGAGAGCTCAACCGGGAGACACACAATGCAGGCTTCACAATTTAGTCACTCTTCAAACTAAATAGGCTACTTTGAACAATAGCTGTAAAACCATACGCCAAAATGAATTTCTCTGCAGGAAACCATGAGAAAGAATCTCGTATCTGGGTTATTTTTTTTACTGTGGTGAACTGTATGTAACACAGAATTTTCTGTTGTAACCACTTGTGAGCATAGGATCTGCGATATTTTTTTTGCCCCCCGGTACTGGGAATTGAACTCACCACCTCGCACTTGCCAAGCAGGCGCGGTGCCACTGAGCTAAATCCCCAGCCCCAGGATCTGCGATATTAAGCACATTCCCACTGCTGCACAGTCGTCTCTGCCTCCACCTCCAGGCAAGCCATCGACCTGTCGCAAAACCAGCCTGAGAGAGTTTTCTTATTAGCAAATGTGTCAGGTAGTTAGGTACTATTTTCGGGCCCAGAAATAAATATATTAATTGTATTAGAATCGGAACCAGCCCTTCCCATTATTGGATACTATGCTAGTTACAGGTAAGCACTTCTCTTCTTTCACCAGAATAACTGTATTTTCTACTTACCCAGAGGGTACAGGGGCAGCACCTGACAAAACAATGATTGTTAAGAAAGTGCTTGAATGTATACACTAAATCTCTAATGTGTATCAACTCAGAAAGACTCACCGCTATCTAATCCGCATGATCCCTCTTTTACACGTGAAGGAAACCAAGGCACCGAGGTCAGGCTAATGCTAAGATCTCACTCTAGCAAGCCGCAGAGCAGGGGTTTGTAAGCCTACCTATTTGACTTCGGAGACCAACGTTCTAAGAGGGTCAAGAAGCACTAGGCATCAGCATCCAACTGAGAAGCTCTTCGAAATGCAAGTCCGCAGCCCCCAGCCCAGGATCAGCATGCAAGGGAGAAGCAATCGGCACTCCAGCAAGCTCCCCGGTGACTCTGAGGCTCTCCGGAACTCAGAGCCGTTGCTCTAACCAGGGCTTTGCTGCATTTCCCATCACCTCTGCTCCTCATCTGCTAAGTCCTACTGCGTGTTCGCAACTCACAAAATCTCTCCTTCAGCGCCCGCCTAGCCTGGCCCCCAGAAATGGCCCCATTTTTGAAACTGCCTTCTTCCCTCCTCTTTTAATCTGCTTTCCTGTACTAAAGACATCTCTCTACTGCCACTGGCTTCTGCTATTATTTAATGTAAAAGCCTTCCTCCCAAAGAACTGCTGCCAGCCTCGGGCTCATCCATCCATTCCATAAATATTTGCAGAGCCCCATACTTTCTTAAAGGTGTTTTTAGAAAGTGATCAAGTTATCTGGGCTCTATCAGTGGGGAAAAAAAAGAAAAAAAAAAGATATTGGGCTTCATGGAGGTTCTGATTCTTTACTAAAATGTAGATGCTAGGGCTTAATATCAGAAGTTAGGGCATTTCGAGGCTTGAGATTACACCCTAGAATCTGTATTTTAAGCAAGCATTCCAGGTGGTTCTGATGCCAGGTGAAACTGACGATTTCTCTACCAGGAAACACGCTGGATTAAGAGCTTAGTAATTCATTGGTGTTCTATTTTTTAAATTTGTTTTCTTCCCATGGTAGGACTTCTAGGAGGAAGGTGGGGCATGAAAAGCGAAAGGGAAAATTTTTCAGGCACTCTAACCTAACTTTTTCAAGAAAAGGAACTTCTGATGGTCTTTAATGCTAGTTCTATGGAGATCTTGTTTAACTTCAGCTTTCCTTAACTTGGCCGATGAGATTTAAAGATGGAAACTGACTTTTTTTTAAAAAAAGGCAAATGTCAAAGGTGGCTTCTTAGCTAGTGCCCACCAGCTGGGCCCTACAGCTGCTGTTTTTCAGCCTGTAGCCTGTTAGGCCCTGCCACGGTCAGTCTTTTTGGAGTATTTCAACAACAACATCTACAATTCTGAGTGGAAGTTTGGACGGATTTTAAGTCATGTTGATATCCCCCCTTTCCTAATGAGAACAAGACCAGCTTGTTTAATATTTCCTCATACCACAGACTGTTTCCAGGAGGCCTCACCCACTCCCAGACAGTAACAACATCCTTCCTGTGGGTTGGCGACCAGCGCCGTATCTCCAAGCTACAGTGACCGCTTTACACAGAGGCACTGCTGCCTCCCTTTCCTTGTTTCAGCCCCTGCGAAGATAACCTAAAACACAGGGAAACCGGCAATGGGCAGATTAGCTCAGCTTTTTATCCCTTTCCAAGATGCCTTTTATCCCTTGCTTAAATTCCTGCCTTAAATCAACTACGGTCCCATTATTTGCCTTAGAAGAGAATGTAGACTTACTTTGCACCCAGCATACGTATTTGCTGCAGAAACAAATGGGACAAATTGTGTCAATGGGTCCGCGGAAGAAGTGGCCATGGGAGTGGCAGGAGCAGGAGGGCTCCGTCCCAGACTGTCCTGGTCCAGACTACGGGTCAGAGGGCAAACAGAGCCAGCTCTCCGAGCTGGGATGCTCTCGTTCCACAATGTAAGAAAATCAAGCCGTTGTTCTCAAAATAGAGCGCCAATTGTAGAGCTTCTGTCTGCATACAGTAGGTACTGGAACTCTTCTGAGATCTATAGCATGAGGGCTCTGATCTAATTTCAACAGCCTGGGCTCTTTTCCTCGGGAAAGGGGCTCACAGACAGAATGAAAACCAGAAGTCTTCTTAGACGGGTGTTCTGCAGGCCGTTGCTCAGTGTGAGATCTAAAAGTCAAGTGGGGCCAACTAAGTGATACGGGAAACACAACGTGAGTGGGGCCCCTGTGAGGGACAGACCTCGACCCGTTTAGGGGGTTCCACGACTCACATGCAGCTGATGTGTAGCACGCAGGGCAAAGGCAGCATGCACGGAAAGGCAGGCAGCAGCGCGTGTAGGCTCCAGAGGGTGGGTAAGGAGTTGGCTGTATTCTAACTGCAGCAGGAGGCTGCGCCAGTGTTCTCAGCAGAGGTTTGATGACAGCAACTTTGTGCTGTAAGAAGGCAACTTGTGCCGGTCTACTTACATACACTGGAAGGGGACGAGTGAAATGGCTATTGCCATTAGAGGGGGCTGTAACGGGCAAGGGTGGGGCGCAGACAGGGCATTCAGGCTGCGACTGGGAGATGGAACCGATCCAGCAGCTTACTGGTCAGACAGTGCAGCTCCTCCCCGCCCCTTCACGCCCTGTGGACATTCACAGTGGTTGAAGCATTAAGCACTCAGTGCCTTGGTGTTCGTTACCTTCCAAGCCCTCCGGTTCTTCTCGTCCTTCAACCTCAGGCCTGCACTCCACAGGTATTCCTGGGTGCCCCGTTCCCGCCTGCGTTCTAAAACGGCGCCTGTGGAAAGCAGGCAATCTTTCCATTCGGGTCACATGTGAAGCGACAGTTTCCACAGAACCGAAGATGCATCCTTGCAAGTCTCCTTTTTGGTGACTTCTAAAGCGTCTAGAAGCCACGAGAATCAGGACAAGCCCTGCAACATTCATAGTGCAGCTGTATTCAAAGCTGAAAAAATGTGCTTCACCTCTAACCTGCACAGCTACCTAAAATGTTTCAGCCAAGGTGGCTTTCTATCGCGTAAGACCGACAGTCACCATAAAGCCCGGGTCTCCACGTGTGGAATCCCTAGAAACCTTTTGTAGGGATTCCTATCCCGATCTTCTCACCTACAACTTCTACAGGTAGAGCCCAGTATTTTACCGTATTTCCCATGACGGGCATACACAGTACTGTTCGAGAGCCAAAACTTTAGAAGTTGTAAATATCTTCTAAGAAAAAAAATATTATGTTTTAACTTAAGTAGAGAATTGGTAAAGAAAGAAAAAGTAATGTTTCCTGGGAATTTAAAAAACGTATGAAGTGTTACATGTTTTATATACTCAGTCTCACAGGTAGGCATTATTTTCAGCTTGTACATGAGTAGATTTGCATAGGTTAAGAAATACCATCTCACCAGGTATGGTGGCGCGTGCCTATAATTCCAGTACTCAGGAGGCTGTGGCAGGAGGATCACTATGAGTTCAAGGCCAGCTTGGGCTACAAAGTGAGCTCAAAGAAAGCCTGAACTGCATAGTGAAACCCTGTCTCAAAAATGAAAGAATGAAAGAAAGGAAGAAAGAAAGAGAGAAAGGGAGAAAGAAAAGAAATCCCACCTCTTGAGGTTTCAGAGTCAGCCAGCAGGTCAGGTTCATCTGAATCCAAAGCATTTGTTCTCTTTTCTCCAGCCCTTTCCAGCCTCCTGCATTGTTAGAATCTCTTTCATTTAACTAATCCAGAGGCCAGGACTGCCTGGAAAGTAGTTGCTTTTGTTTGTTTGTTCAGATGGTTCAAGGTATTACATATTGCCCATGTGCACACCTCATTCCCGGGCAAATTATGTAGGTATATGAGGTATACAGAGGTTCAAATTGCAAACTGTGTTCAAGAATTAGGAGCACTACCTCTAACAAGACATACCACTTAGGGGCTGGGGATACAGCTCAGTGGCACAGCACCTGCTTGGCTAGTGCAAAGTGCTGAGCTTGATTCCTGGTACAAAAACAAAACCAAACCAAGCACTTACTGTATTCTTATATCTTTTCTGAGGCCGCAGTTGTGTCTAGAGTTCCTTTCCATTCACTGTCAGTTTCTCTGATGTCACTCCACAAAGAAAATGACAGAGAGAGTGAGAGCAGAGCTGCAGTCTTCTAGGAGAGCCAGCACCTTTGTGGCAGGAAGCAGCTACCGGGTCAGTGCTGTGCTGAGGAAAGTCAGGGGCTTCCTAGCTCAGGTGCCCGGGGCCGACTGAATGAAACAGAAATCCCAGGGCATACACATCTTTCTTCTCCAAGTTGCAGTGCCAACAGATGGCTTGTCAGCATAGCACACTCAACAGGAACGACTTAAGTAGGAGCCCATTAGTGGATATTAAATGCACTGTCATATATCTAAATGGTGAACTGTTGATAAGTTAAGAGACGCAGTCTATGAACCCCAGATTAAGTTATCATCCCCAAGTAAACTCTAGGGGCAGTCATAGTTGTGGCAATGGACAGAGAAGGGGAGGTTGCTTTGGAAATAAAGTTACGCCTCTCACTGTCTTACACATGTTGGCTCACACTTGGAAGTCATTCTGATAGCAACTCTGCTAACGAGTCTTGGTAGTGAGCGCGTACACAGGTGTAGCTGGAAAGACAAGTAAGATTCAGTGGTATGTATATACCACATCCTATGCTAAGTGTTTTAGGTTTTTTGTTGCTTACAACTCCAAGAAAGATGCTACTGTTATCATCATTTTAGAGATGACAGAACTGAGGGCTGCGTGAGTCAAATAATATGCCCCAGGTCAACAGTAAGAAGTAAGCAGAAAAGCTATGACTCAAATACAGGATGGTCTGACTCCCACACTCTACTTCTTAAGTAATGTGCTTTACTTCTCTTAATTCTTAGGTAATTCTTAAACTCTTTATTTCCTCGCTTGAGCCATCAAAGACAGAGGAACAATCACGTAAAAGAGTTAACTGCTTGAAGAATGCAGTCGCTAGAGAGATATTATCGTGAGATCTTCCTAAAAAGACTATTTTCCTCTCACAGATAAAGAAAGTAACTATTCTTTCCTGCTGAAGCTGGTCAAAGGCAAATCAAGTCTGAAATAATGGTTTGAGGGCCAACTACTTACCCAACTACACAGTCCACTGACATAGTATCTACTATATGAAAAGCAAAGAACAAAATGTAAGACTTTTAGGGCAAGGATCTTTGCTTTACGCTCTGATATATCCTAAGTGTAAACCAATGCCCAGTTGAAAGCTAAAATGAAAGGATGGCCAAATTTTAGGATAGTCAGTGGCATAACCTTCCTTAACTAGTATCATAGTAGAGGACACAGTCCTTGGGGTCTTAGCCAAGGTCTATGCATTAATGTGTTCACTAGCTTCCAAGATGGCCTCCAATCAACCTGCTTCCTGGTATTCACCCACATCTTTGTGTAGCCCACTCCTACAATATCTCGGGTTTGGACTATAAGACCAGCAGAGCAGAAGAGAAGGTTTGTCACTTCTGAGATTAGTTTAAACACTGTGGTTCCTGCAGTGGGTTCTCCTTCTTGGATCACTGCCTCTGGGGAAAGCCAGCTGCTATGACTTGAGGGTTCTAAGCCTATGCGGAGTCCAACACAGGAAGGAACTGAGGTCTCTGGCCTCCAGCCAGTGAGAGACTGAGATCTCCTGCCGACAGCCATGTGAGTGAACTTGGAATCAGAGCCTATGTCCTCAACGGAGCTTTAGGTAACTCAAAGCCAATATGAGATCCCAAGTGAGGACCACCTCGCTAAACAACTCCTCAGTTTCTAATCCTCCAAAATCATGGGGGATAATAAATGTTTACTGTCTGCAGTGGTTCAATTTTGGAGTAATCTGTTAGGCAGCAATAGATAATTGATACAATTAACTAATCTTATCATCTTGTTACATGACAACCAGAATCTAATTTTTGAAAAAAAAAATTCAAGCCCTCAAACCTTTCCCAGAGGAGAAAAGAGATACTCTTGTGAACTTTTAAGAAAAATTTTCTTGCAGGCATTAAAGTCATTTTGACTCTACTTTAATTCTTAGAATTTAAACTATATAGTGAAGGAAATACCATAATCCAAAAAACAAAATCATTCGGTAATTTTCAGATCGTGATAAGTACAATGAAGCCAATGAGCATATCACAGCTCATACATATAGAAAGCTAGCATTCAGAGGGAGTCACCTAAGATTTTCCTGAGTTGGGCAAAGAACATGGAGCAGTACCTTACTCAAAGATATTCATCAGTGTGCTCGCTTGTCCTGCAGGAGCAACAAGGATCTTGCCATGATGACCAAGATCATAAGACACGTGTGGACCAGACAAGACAACAAGGCTTTTTCTACCAAAGGGCTTTCATGAGTTAGGATACATCTGTGCAATAAGCGCAACCCAACAGAGGTGAGAATGGAATTAGCTCCTTGTTGTACTGACTGGCTTACGTCACCATACACTTAATGCTCTGGGAAACCTAACAATGAACTGCAGTCAGTGGAGGGATGGAACACGAGGATACTAAGAGAAGGGAGTCCTAGAAAAGGTAACACTTAGAAGTATCACCACAACCCCAAAGCAGCTCTGTTCAACGGACTGAACAGTGTAATTCTGAGATCACTGTCTGGCCTGTGGCATACCCAAGCTTTCGATAACTCAAAGAGGAAGCAGAGTGTGTTAACTCCAGAGGTGACTGGCGGAACAGCCGATCTCCTCTCTGGGCAGACCAAACTGTCAGGAACAGAGGAGACGATTTCCACCTGGAGGCGGGTGTGTCCCTCCCCTTCCTTACCCACCTCCTCCTGGCATGGAGACATTCTCTTGTCAGTTTCTGTATGTTTGTACAGCTACAGTCCCCAGTTCATTATGGCGTTAAAAAGTGGGGACAGGAGGAGTTTGTGAAGTAGGCGCGCGCGCGCGCGTGTGTGTGTGTGTGTGTGTGTGTGTGTGTGTGTGTGTCTGGGTTTCACAATTCTGCAAAACCAACGAGGCACCATTTGTAGCAAACAAAAGCCTGCTGCAACCAGAAAGTTCTTGTCTTTGAAAGTGGTTGAAGAGAACATGATTTAAAAGGCAGAGCAGGGGACGAGGCAGTAAGACGGGGCATGACAAGGAGCGCGACAGGGAACGTGTTCCAACCGCGCATTTTGGAAAGACAGAAAACACACGGGAAACCACGCGCTGGCCAGTGTTAGAGCTCACCCCCTCACACGCGGGGAGGAAGGCAGCTTTTTACCTGAGGGATAAAACCAACAATGAGGTAAGGAGCCTTCAAAAGGGATCCAAGCAGCAAGGACACACCATCTAAGTAGAGAGCTTCCAAGCCCAGGTACATGAGTAACACGTGGCTGCCTGCTGGACTCATGACCCGTACACACACACACACACACACACACACACACACACACACACACACACAACCCCCACCCTGTAAATGTGCCGGTCTCCAAGCAAGGGTGCCCTACTCCACTGCTCAAGATTTTATGAAATGCCTAACCTTGTGAGCAAGTACAAGAATTTGCCTAACATTATTTTCAGAATCTTAAATCTCCAGAGGAAAATGTCAAAGTTTGACCTCTCCTTTTTAACATTTAAATTCCTAAAGCTCCTGCTTTAAGGCTATAGGTCGTAATCGCCTCAAAAGATTAAGATGTGTTTTGTTACACTGTCTTAAATTCCTTCCAGAAATCAAAGAAATTGATATGCCTGTGATACTCTCCTTTCTGTGTAATATTTGTCTAAGGTCCTCAGACCAATAGTTCATCAGTACATGCACAACCCGAGACTTCAGGGTAGTATTTATGTCCTCTTCCTGGGGCTAGTGAGCTCTCTTGAACTTAGAGTGTACAAGAAACATGTCTGTAGAACGTTTTAATTCTAAAGACCGATTTTAAAAGCGTGAACAATCTATTCAATAGACTGGACTGACTTTCTTGAGTGGTTCAGGTCAATCATGTAAATGTGTGCAGCAAACATTATTCTGTTCACGCATTTTGATGAAGATTTGTCCTAGTAAAATGACCCAGCAGTTCATTTTTTCCTCCCCTCAAATTAGCAGTGTGACTGGACCATCAAATTAGCAACTAAATCCCAACTTTGCTTTTTTATGATCACACACAATTTTGAGCTAGATGGTGGAAAAATAATCCTGGAGGCTGAGCTTTTATTTTATTTTATTTTATTTTCATCATAACAACTTTTCAACAGCTAAACCACTTTTGGTAAATATGAGCGCAGAAAGTGAGCTCCCAGTCACACAGCACATGTTTACAACTAAGTTAAAGCCTCTTAAAAATAGGGTGTTTGATGGTCCACTGCCAAAATAGGAACTCTAGCGGCTTGGAGTACACAGCTAATAATAAAGAGTCAGTGTGACTATGAAAATCCCCATGACAGAGCTGTAATCTAGCTTTCTGCTTTTCACCAAGAAGCTCCCCACAGTGACACAGACTCATAAATCTCCAGTTAGAGGTCAAAGTGGGGAGGGGGCCGAAAACTAGGAGAAACCATTCAAAAACAAAGTAAAAAAGAAAAAATGCTGGCCTGGGCTCAAAACTGAACTGCTAAAGTGAATGAGAATAAAGAGTTGAGCTGCTGTCTGAGAACTGCTTGCCTTCTTAAAAAAAAAAAAAACCTATATAGATAACAAAATAGATAACAGAAATCCAAGGTTAAGAAAATATGTTAGGCATGAAGAAAGCTAACTTTACTTTCTGTTCAGATTCCAAAAACTAGACTGAACACACACACACACACAAAAGAAAAAAAAAAAGAAAAATATTCAGATCTTCTGGAGCCAGGTGCTGTACAGAGGGAAGAACTAGACCACCGCTAGTTTCAGTGGATTCCTCTTCCCACCACACCCCTAGGCTTCAAATTTCTTGGCTCTTGGAAGCCTTAGAGTATCTGACAAAACTATGGAACATGTCCTGACTCAAAACATATGTATGCCACTGCCCCGAACTGTGTGCTCAACTGAGAAAACTCATAAACTCAAGACACTGTTAGCATAAAAAGAGGCCACTGATTTTAAAAAAGAAAATACTCTGAGAAACCAAGGAGATTATCTTAGTCACCTCTCCATCCCTAGTGCCTCGGTCGGACTTAGACAAAATATTTGAAGGTATATTTGCTTTGTTTTACTGCTGCTTATAGCGAGACTGATTCCCCAAAGAAAGTTCATTGATCATATTTAAATTTAGACTATTATTTTCACAATTCTACTTTGTCTCTGTGACAGTTTCTACCCAGAAAGGATTTCCGTCAGAATACACATCAGTGATGGCCCCTCAAGAACTGCATGTAAGACAGGCTTAGGGACCGTAGTTTGACTTTAGGTAAAAAAAAAAAAAAAAAAGTGAAGTTGAGTTCACACTACATTTTATAAAATAATGGAAAAAAATTTCATCTGTCCTCTCAGAGGGAAAGACAGGTTGTCATGTCTTCTAGGAACTTACTTGTCTTCAAGGCAGTTACCATTAAGTTAATTAACTTATTAATTAATGAATGAAATGTATTTATTTTTGGTACTGGGAATCGAACTCAGGACCTTGCACTTGGCAGGCAAGCGCTGTGCTACTGACCTATATCCCTAGACCTAATTAACTTATTTAAACCCAAGCTTATTTGATAGTGAATTTTAGGTCCACATACAGCATGATCAGTCATGATTCATTTCTCCATAGGAATTAAGATTTCATCAAGAATCTATACTGAAGATGCTCCCGGTCTGGATTCCGAACCTTAAGGAAGACTTCTCCAGGAACTGTGAGCCTGGCTAGCTTCTCCGATCCCCAAAAGGCAGGTGCTGATGATCAACCAGCACGAATGCCTTCCCCACTGAACTTAGGTATCACCGTGGAATCCTCCACTCGGTCCCCTGGGTGGCCGCTGAAACCTGTTCTGGAGCACGAGCTGAAACACATTTGTCACTCACAGAGTCTACCTGTCCAAGCATTTTAAAAACTGGCAACTGCCTTAAAGACGAATCTGCGGCCCCAGGCATTCACTCTGAATTTCATCTGAAGCTTAGATGACTAGGTAGGTCTAATTGTCATTGACTCTGAAACGTTCTGCTGCACTTGGCTTCCAAACTCAGGCCTGGAGTCTGATGATACCCGAGTGATCATCTTCTCCTATGGACAGTATGAAGCAGCAGTTAGAAGCCTTGGCGCTGGCACCAGCCTTCTCTGTTCAATTTTTGCCTCCACGCCTTATACCTTGTGACCTGGGCACGTTACTTCAGCTAGAGCTTCAATTTCCTTATCTGTCAAATGGAATAATTTCACAACGTAATTATAATATGAGTACATATTCTAAAAACAATGCCAGACATGCTAAACACTTAGTAAATGTGATTTTGATTTTTTTTTCACACATGCTGAATCAAAAGGATGCCTTGAGCATCACTGTATCACATTTGGTGCATAGTATATTTAATTTAAAAATTAAAAAATTATAAATTTAATTAAAAATTATATACTATATTATAAAATTGTAATAAAATTTTATTATTTAATAATAAAATTATAAAAACATGGTTCCTTAAACATTCATGGTTGATGCTTGCTCCTGTGTAGTTCAATATGTATCCAAATCTTGCTTACTAGAGGTCTGACACTACTGTATGCCCTAGAAATACAAAAATAAATAAAGCACATCTACACCCTGCAGGAAAAAAATCTCATCAAATACGAACCTCCAAATTTTCTATAGGTAATAAAGAAAAACACTTACTGGCTTAAAAAATATATTTTTCACTTAGATCTGAAATGGATTAAAAATCACTGTTCAGCAAAGAGCTGCAGATCTCTCCCTTAAGTTCTAAGATATTCATTCCAAAATAAGCACCAGTAAGAAGAAAAACTTAGAAACCAATCTTTTTGGTGTTTTTCGGTACTGGGAATCAAACTCACGACCTTGCACTCGCCAGGCAGGTGCTGTGCCGCTGAGCTCAATCTCCAGCCCCTAGAAACCAGCCTTTGTTCAGAGAAGACTCTGCTTCTTCGTTTCAAGATCAAGTTTCTCTTCATAATGACCTTGTAAATCTTTCTCCCAGATCCCCCAGTGGACTCCTGAGAGTCTTAAGAAATACAGATGCCAAAATGTGGGTTTTCATAAGACGTTTTCTCACCTTGCTTTGTTTTCTTATATATTAGAGAGTTTTCTTATAAATTACAAGAAAAGGAAGAGGTTCTGCCTTCAGCTTCCTTATGCTAGAGAGGCCTGGGTGTCTGACATCCTCATTCCATTCATGATTACCATTCTTTCTAGTAGACTCACTGCTTCCAATTCTGTGTGGGTGAACTTCGGGGAGCAAAGGATTCAATGCCCCCATCTGGTTGCAAGTGTAGTCAGGGACTTGGGGCCCACGCGGTCAGTCGTGTGCCAGGTACGGGTTCATGTTCACTAGGGGAGTTAGACAGGTTTGAGTCTCTATCTGCAAGGCTCTACAGTCAGCCTATTAACACTCTAGTTACCATCCTGAGGCAATGCGTAAGTACATACTGTACCTCACACATCGAAAATTTGCTATTCAAAAAATATCAGCCTCAGCTTCTTAAGTCTGTGTCTCATTTGTAAAATAAGAATAGCTATACTGGTAGCTTATTGACAATAAAGAGTTTCTATGAGGACTACACGGTTGTGATACAGGCAAGATATTATTGCAAACGCCATTGTTTTCTGCATTCTTCCAAACAATATGCTACGCCTCTAATGCCTCTACCTCCGTATTGCCCTGATGCTAACTCCCTAAGCATTCCTTTTCTGTTTCTATTTTTGTTCTTCTTCTTCTTCTTTTTCAGTGTCCTGGAGATGGAACCTAGGGCCTTGTGCATGCTAAGCAACTACACCACAACCCTCTGTTTCTATTTCTAAAGAGGAATGATACTCTTCTCCACAAAAGTTATCTTTCAGCAGTTTCTCTTTAATTCCCAAATCTCAATGACTTCTAACAAAATGATCGCAATAGTTCCAACCCACAGAAGATGCTGATGCGATCACCTTCTTTTATAAAGCACCACGATCAGCATTTCACACACACTGGTTAAAGGAGCACACAGCTTGGGCCAGGAAGCCCACTGTGTAGCCAGATGTCCAGGGTTGGAGGGGCCACAGGCAAAGGCATCCTCTTCCAGCTTGGAGTAGACATTTGTCCGCGGTTCTCACTAAAATGTGGTTGTATGTTTTTGTGTTTCCCAGATTTGCTTTCTTTTAATTAACCGAATCAACCTTTAACCAGCCACAATAAGTAAGGAAAAAGGAGCGATGCATTGTAGCACTAGTTACGTTTATCTTGCTCCTCTATTTGTTTCCTCTCTCTCTCTCCATTAAAACGCTACGTTCATCAAGCAAGCTCTAGGTCTCTCCTGTGGGCCTAGCACAGGACCCAGCATGCAGCAGCCACTCAACATCGGCAGCATCTATTCCATCGCCCTTTTCCTTTGCACCAACATTTTTCTCTCATGAGAGTGTGGGTTTTAGAATTTTAACCTGGGAAGAATTTTAAGAGATTATTAGGCCTTGAAGCTTTTCATTTTCACTTAAAATTCACAAGAATTTTAAGAGATTATTAGGCCTTGAAGCTTTTCATTTTCACTTAAAATTCACAAGAATTTTAAGAGATTATTAGGCCTTGAAGGCCAGCACGCACATTGTTAAATGCATAATTAACTCTCTTTCCTATCCCTTCCTCAAAAGGCTTCTAAGGCTTACCTAGTTTAAAAGCCAGTGGTTTTGTCACTGAGTCAGTAAATATCGTACACCACAACTGTGCCAGGAACTGCTGAATGCTTAGGGTACCGTGGTGGACAAACCCGACAGGGTTCCTGGTCTCGTGGTGCTTGCACCCCATTCCAGCGAGGTGGACAGAGGAAAGGTGCGAATAACCTGAGATTCAGCACACATTCGAGAGTGATAAAGGTTACTAAAGAAGAGTCCTAGGATAAAGTACTGTGGGAGCTGGGGAGAGCAGATCAGTCACGCGTGTGTCCACTCCAGTGAGGGAACTGGAGAGGTCTCTCCAGGAGGTGATATTTGAGTTGAATCCCATCTGAAGAAATAATCCAGCCAAACACCGCACCAGGAAAGCCGGTCCTTCTGGGTTTCAGATGCAAAAAGGAAGAAACAAAGGTGAGTGCTCAGCCACACGGTCAGCCTGCCAAAGCCAGGGCCAGGGAAAAGGTTTCTGTCATTCTGCATTTATCGTGGTAACATAATGTTCTTTTCTAGTGTCTGTGCACCTTCAGGCTCTTGTTTTCTGGAGTAATTTTCTTTAAATGTTCCTTAGTGCATTTCTTCATTTCTTATTTTCTCTGAAAAGTCACCCGTGTAACCATCTTGCATCCATAGATACTAAAAACAATTATGGTGAACAAAATTGAGAAAGAGAGAGAGAGAGAGAGAGAGAGAGAGACAGACAGACAGACAGACAGAAAAAAAGGAAGGAAGGAAGGAAGGGAAGGGAGCTTAGGGTTCATTTTCTAGCAAAGGAAAGACTTCATGTACTGGAAAAGAAAAGTAATTTGATGTTATTTTAGTATTTAAAAAAGAGAAGCCATGTTGTATAGCATGGTACCAAGAGATTTACATCTGAAAATCTTAAGATATTCCAAGGTGTTTGGAAGCAACTGAAAAAAATTATCAGTATCTCTATGGCTCCAACCTAACAGACAATGAAACTGAACGTGTCCACCTTTTAAAAGATCATAAAGGACAGCCCTGACAAAATGACCCTGCTGGTTTCACGCTAGTTGCCTCTGGCTGTGTTAAGGAAAGTGCGCACGGCTGGCCTGAAGCTTAAAACATGATCCAAAGACCTTCAAGACTCCAGAAGTCATAAAGATGCAGCACGAAGAGCTGTGTTCCAACTGCATTTAGAGATAGGGAAGGAGTGGTTTGTGTCAAGTAATTCTCCCCATTTCATATTTATTTAGAACATTTTCCTTTGTTGGTGTGGTGGAAGCGTATCCCGTGTATTTTCCCCTGGTTCTATTAAATCTCTAGACAGAGCTGAGTTTCAAGGGCTTAGGGCTGCCCTCGGGAAATAGGTGATTACATTCTCTGCTTAGGGTTTTAGTGATAAGAAAAAAAGCAAAGAAGCAGCGGATTGAATTCTCCTCCCCAGGCCAATTCTCGGGGACTCTCTTTTACAGCTCCCCTTACAGCGGAAACATATTCACAAAGGGCAGTGGTGACACATACAAAATCCCATCCATCAATCTGTGCTTTTCCCCTGCTGTGTCTACGAAGAGCAAGACAAACAGATGGAGGGACTGATGTTCTGCATACAGGGGAAATCGCGAGTCAACTCCCAAGCAACAACATTCTGCAAGACTACTTCACCTTTCATTTTATAGATTATGTTCACGTAATTATCTCACAGGGGATCTTACTGGGGACTTATGTTTACCTCAAGAATGTTGCAAATGTAGCTGGAAAGATCTGGGGAAAAATCAGTTTTCCTCCTAAAAATAAATATAACGAATCGAACTGTACTCCAGCAACTGCGCTCCTCACCCTGGAGCCCCCCCCCTCCCCCGGAGGGTCAGCTGTGGCACGATTTATTCCTGACTTCTAGGAAAGGTGCTCGGCAACAATCCGCCTGGGCCCTGCCCGCTCTGCCGTGGCTAGGTCTCATGCCTAAGACTGCATCAGACTCTGCATCAGTATTATTTTTTTAAAAAACCAAAATATTCCCACCCTTGTCAGTTCTCTTTTTTATTCTTCCTTAAAAGATATATTTAAGGAGAGACTGAAATTGAAGAAACAAAAGCAAAAGATCAGGGAACTAGTCCCAGGGGACTACACGGACAGAGGCCTCGGGGGTGCTCCAGCCACTCCCCAAGTGCTCCTTGTTATTCTACCAAGAAAGAGAGCAAGCGCTTGATTGACTGCAGGCGCGTGAATCAGAGCCCTCAACCCCAACCCCAGGCCAGTCTCTCCTTCAAAATCACTAGTAAACAGTAAGCACAATGTAGTACCGCTGTATCACTCCTTCTTTGTTTAGTCACACAGCGGAGGATATAATGGAAACAAGACACTTAGGGTAATTTCCTACCAAAAGACAAAACAAATATAAATAGTGACAGAATTCAGAATCAGCGCCTTACAGATGGACTACTGCTCTTCCTTGTCCCTGAGCACTGTACTAGCTAACAAAGTCTTCTGTGACCTAGAAGATCGAACGCAATTACAGAGCCCATGTATACTTGCTATGCTGTCTGACCCTCCCAAGGGCAGCATAACAGTGCAAGGGGAGTGACATCTTTATGACGTGAACCCTTTTCTGTTTTAAGGGCAGACGACCCCAGGCAGATGTGTTCCCTGGAGCAGAACAAGAGCGCTGGACATGTGCTGGTGAGCAGGAAGGACAGCACTCGGGTACCACCCAGCAGGGGAAAAACATAAATAGTTGTTCAGAGGAACAATGAGCGGGGAAAGCCTGTGAGAATGTCGATGCACACGAAGCAAAAGTGAGATGACAGAGGAGCGTGAGCTTGAATTACACGCAGGGACAGGAGACAAAAGACGAAATAAAGAAGTTACCGTTTGTGAAGCTCTGGCACATGTCTGATGACACCTCAGGCTCTTTCATGTATCATCTCATTTAATTCTCACAACCTTTGGAGATGATTACTGTTACCTCAGAGAGCAGAAAAGAAAGCGCAAAGATGTCTACTAACTCACCCAAGGTAACACTGCCGAAGAAGTGGAGCCACTTTCCACGCTAAACAGGGTTTCCAGCTCTGACTCAGTGAATCTTTGCTATCTTACAAGCCACCCCCAAAACAGTGGCTGAAAACAAAGACCTGTACGTACACGGGCCAGCTCCCCGAGGGGAATGCAGTCAGTATGTGGTGCAAACATGTATCAGTGAAAAAGTACACGAATAAAATAAAAACACAGAACAAGGTCACAGTATCTCACAGGTCTGCTGTGGGTCCGTTTCTCCGCCAGCTTCGTCAGGGCTCGCTGGTGGGGCCACGCTGAGGTCGGGAATGGTCATCACACATGGACAGCGGTGCTGGCTAGAGCAGGCGGGGGCAGCCAGGCTCTCCGTATGCGGAGGCACATCCTCCGGCTGGCTACGCCACCTGGCTGACGTGGTCTTAGGTCACTCTTCCCAGGCAGATTCATAAAGGCCTCGCAAGGCGGCAGAACGTCACACTGGTCACACACCATCATTTAAAGTAACTTAAATCCATTCAAGGTTCAAAAGAGGACCCATCGTTTACTTTTTGTGAGATGCATGGCAATGTTGCATCACAAAATAAGGTATGGAGGTGGAAGGAATGGATGCAATTAATTAAAAAGTAATCTACCACAGGTTCTAAAGTCCCTGAAATATCCAAATTTCAGTTTGATATCTAAAATTCTCCCAACTGTTCTCTCTTTCCAAGACAGTTTTACAAAATTCCCATTATAAAATCACTACTTTCTATAACCTGGTACAGATGTGAGGAAACGGGTTCTACTCCTACCTATGGGATCCGGGAGGATCTTTTTTTTTCTTTAAAAAAATGTGCTATCACTTCTTCATCTATGAAAAGGTTCCGTCTATTTGCTCTCTAAGGGTTTCTACAACTCCATAAATTGTAGAATTGTGGCCTATTTTTAGCAAATCTGAACTGACCCTCTAAGGGGCTGGGCAGGATGGAGATGAGAACGCTAGAAATGATACTTCTATTTTGAAACACATTCCCTTTCATTTCTGCGGTACAAAATCTGGGAAACAGGGAGATTAAGAAATTCCTTCTCATGTGTGGTTGTAATCCTACACGATCTGGGTGCTACTCTGACCATTCTCACTTATCCTATGCTGAGGCAGACAAGGCTGCCTTACACCAAGGATTAAAGTACGCGTCCTTGCTGTAAGGGCTTCCAGACCTAATTAGACAAAACAATTCCCATGCAGCACACACTCACATCAGCTAAGCAGATAGCGGAGGTGAAAAGGCTCCCGGCCTCTTCCTGGGGGAAATGCTTAGCTGGGAGCTCTCTCAGAAAGATATTGTTGCCTACTCTATGGAAGATCAGGTTCCCAAGGAGAAAACTAATGTTTAATTTAGCACAAAGACAGCTCAGAATCTCTCTCTGGGGGACTGAACTTGCAAACAGATCCACATGCAAAGAATCTAAGTGAGAAAAGGAAGCTCTCTTTGGTGAACGGTTACAGGAGTTGGAGGCAAACTATTAAGCTACTGCCTGTCTGATGTTTCTGCCGGTAGGACTGCTGTACTTTCCTGTTTACTTTTATGACTGTACTCTGCACTTTTTCAACACTTTCGTAAAACCACCAGATGAGATAATACCACTAGCACACACTTTCTGCTGAAATCAAACGCACAAGCCTTAGCCAGGTTAGCAAGTACCAATCTGCCTAGGAACACAGCGGCAGCAACAAAAAGCTGGACTTCTCAGCTGCTTCGCTGGAGAAGGTTTGTATTTTTACATAATTTAGACTCCAGAGCCCTCCTGAAAGGAGCAGTTTATACATGAGTATGGCAATCATCATTCTGAGGACACAGTACAGTAAGTACTGCATTCAGTTAAGCCCAACCCTGCACCCTGGATAGCATGACTCTCAGAGATTACACTCTGCATCCCGCAGACTTCTCTAGTTATTAGCAGCTGTCACAGACTTCTGCCTTAATTTATTTTTGCAAAGATATGTAACTAACTTTCTGTTCAAATCCATCAGAACTACCTGAAAAGAGTTCTGCTGTAGAATGAGAAATTCAAGGTTGAGGGCTTCTCACGGGTGAGAGCTCTTCGTGTGTTCATTAAAACCCTAATGTAACTCAGCCACATTTCTGACAAAAGAGAATTTTAAGAGCAACAGTATTAAAAATTCCACATTAATATATGAGCCCAGCACAATGACTCAGGAAATAAGACCATTACAAGCAAAATACAACAAAACAAACCCCAATGGGTTTGACTTAATACTTCCTAAGAATTATTATCTGTGTCAGAAAGGGACGAGGGTAGATCTAAGTTTAAATGGTGGGGAATGAACAAACAAAATTCTGCCTACATTCTTTGCCCTAAGCCAGAAGCACTAAGTCTACCTATGCCCAAATATAACCCACCAAAACAAGGACTAGTCTTATTCTAATCCCATCATTTCTTCACAAGCACATTATGCTTTTGATGAAGAATGATCACTAAACCTCGCTTTGAAGGTTTGGTGACATCTTCCTTGTGTTTCTTATGGCAAATCACACTTTGGGAGGTACTGACTGAGCAAAGAAGAGATGTACAGCCAAGCACCACATTAAGGCATAGAATTTCAACATGTATCTGGTCAGGGTTGGGAAGATGGCAGCGCTGTGTTGCCTGTTCGCTTGTAGATGCACGGAGTTAAGTGATTTCTAGCACATCTGGCCAGGGGTCTGGCTTTCAAAAGCATAAATGTGAACCTCCAGAGCAGGGAGCTTTTAGCCTTCTGTGACTGTGACCAGATTTACCTGATATTCATTCATTAACTTGAATTAATAACTTAATTAAATTGATACGTTTGGGTTATTGACTTCTAATGATTCAAATTTTTCAGTTTAAATTTTTTACCTGCCCACTAAGCAAACATTCGTTGGATAACTGAATGGAAATTCAGGCTGTAGTCTAGAAGCAGGGAGTCAAGGAGACACTTCAGGCAAGTTCCAGATTGGGACTCCGAGAAAGAGGTATTCACTGGTCCTATTCTCAAGAAAAATGCTACTCAATTCAGCCCAGAGACAAGTAAGTCTATCCCGGGTGACATCTCCACGGTAAAGCACTGACGAAAACTGGATAGTGTTGGACTCTTCACTAAACACTTTCAGTAAATGTTAAGGAGAAAAGCCATGCTCATATCCTCACTTGAAAAGTCTGATAAACCTGAGATAGTCTCTCGGGTCGGGTGATTCATGTATATCACTTCTCATCAAATAACAAAAGCTCTAAATTATGAAGCCTCTACAAAGAGCACACAATTGATTCATTTAATCAAAAACCCTAAGAAGAAACATTTTCCTAAACTCAGTTCTGTTCCTACCATTCCGTTTTACAGCGGGGGAAACTGAGGCAAGAGAATTTGATTGGCCCATCCAAGGAGACACAGCAATTAAACAATAATGCAGTGAATTCAAACCTGGTCCTCTCACTCCACATCCCAGGCTCTTCTTAACTGCTCCACCCGCTGGCCTGCTTCCAGTCTAACACTTGGATTTCCAGCTCCCCCCACACCTCTTTTAGCGTATAAATTCTAAGAAGACAAAGGTTATACTAACTCGCTTGTCAACCAATTCCTGGAACAATACAGGGTGTGTAATGACTATTTATCAAGTTACGAATAATTTCTATAAACTCTAAAAAGCATCCATGTCCATAATCTTGATATGTTCTCCCCAAATACTTACCTAAAGCATTATGACCCACCAAGAATTGTGGTGTGTGTCAATACTGTTATTTACTCAGATTCATAGCCACTCCTTCATTAACTTGGCTACAACAGGGCCTGGCTCTAGCTGTCCTTGGGGTTCTGGACAATATATAAACTTCTCTCTTTTGATCCCCTATACAGATGTCGAAGAGCACATGTTCTCACACACCTGTCCCTTAGATACGCGTAGGAAAAGGCCAAAGCTTGGTAGATGACCTGTTAGCTATGGTAGTAGCCCAGCGTCATGCCATGAATCAGGGAGGCAAGGAGTTGGTTTTTCTCCTTCATCATCTATTTCATAGAACTCCTCATACTGTATCTTGTAAACAAGGACCAAACGGGGGGAAATTTGACTCCTAGCTGAGTTCCAAGCAACGTCTAACTGAACCTTACGACAAGTAAAAGATCTGTGAAACATCTGTATTAAAAGCAAGTCAGTCTCAACGGCCATCTGGAATCACAGTTTCTCATAAATTTTTGCTCATAACGTTTTTATAAAGCAAAAGGACATTACCCAAGCTGGTATGAAAGCAGCCTCACTTGCTGGGAAGATCAGTTTACACGGGCAGAGAGTACACTTGTATCAGAAGGGCCGTTCTTCTGCCACTGGAAGTCCGAATGAGCTAAGCAGGGAGGTACCTCTGCTGCTGCTGCTGCTGCTGCTTTTAGTTTCTCTTCTGTGTCTAGCTAGTGTGCTTTTTAAACCACCTCTTTTCAGTGCCAAAGGCCATGTCATACTGTATATAACTCACCACGAACGGGAGAAGTGTGTAAATAGCAAGGCATTAAGCGGCTCAAGGGACCTGGAGATAGGTATACAGAACACTTAGGAAATGCACTCCGAGAAGAGGATACTGGAGGGGAAGTGCACTACTTGTCTTCAAGTGTATGAAGGATTACTACTGCTTCATAGCCTCTGTGCTCTGAGCCTTTCTTGCTCCCCCGCTCGCCAGAGCTTCTGGTGCGCTCTTACCAGACCCCAGGCCCCACGGGATGCGCAGCGCCTGCATTTGGGTCCTCTCTGTCCTCGCACCCGCCACATCACCAGTCAGGATTCACGCTCTCCCCAGACAGGTTTCACACCACTCCCAGGACCCCGCTCCGTGCCCCCCTCTGCCGCTCCTCTCCCCCGCAGGCTGTGCCCGTGAGCCACGCTCTTCACAGAGCTACCCCTGGGCTGGACATAATCTCTTTCCTACCAACTGCTAATGATACTTATGTCTTGGGAAACTCTGTTTCAAACGTCATGTCAACCGCTTGTCCAACAGCGTTGGCTTTCCTTTTCAAATTACGACACTCGTGACAGAAAGAAAAAACCCAAACGCCTGCAGCAAGACATATAAAGTATGGACCAGAACCCGGGTCTAAGAGTAAAATCTACGCTTTCAGTTCCTTCGTATACTTTATCAGCAAGCCTCAGTGTTCTTACTTGTAAAATTGAACAAATGCTGCCTATTTACCTGGTTTTCGCTGGCTTGACGTAACGTATGTAAATACTTCATGTATGTAAGTACTTAAAGTATGTAAGTACTTTATGGACATACTTAAGTAAAGTATGTCCAGTACCTTTTAGAGACCAATATATATTTGTTCCTGTCTTCTTCTGTTTGTTAGTTTTTTTTCTATCAGTTTTGGTCCATTCTACCCGGTTAGCACTTTGGTAGCACTTCACGGAGAGGGTCTTGATTCCTTCCCTGGACTATAAGTAAACAGGGAATATGTCGTTAGCTGTTTTTCCTCTTTGCTCCCCACAGAACCTGAAGGAGTACGAGGAAAACGCTCATGAAGACGTGGAAGGAAAAGTTTAGAGCTGTGTTCACTCAACATGGCCTCGCCTGTGAACGCGAGCAGATGTAAGACAGTGGAAGGAGGGGAGACCAGGAAGCAGTGGTACATACCCAAGGAGGTATCTGTCTCGCACAGCAGAACTGTTGTTTTTTTTCTTCCAGATTTCCCTCTAGGCTTCTTGAGATTAAATAATAATGCTAAGCACACACACAAGTAGTAATAACAACAAAAAGCAGAACACGAAGAAAAACAAAAACAGCTAACCCTGGCCACTCTTCCAGTCGTATTACATTGCTATGTATCAGAACACTTGAAATCTGTTTAAACATTGATTCTTAAAAATGAGTAGAGGCATAGGGAAGACATGAAAGTTTAAGATTTAGAAAAAATTGATGACCATCACTTAGCAAGGACAGGATTTCAAAGAGATCAGGTGCTTCTACTACACTGTTAACTTCTCTCCCCACTGAAACTCTTTTGCCTTTGTTAGTTCTCATATTTACTGTACTAGAAGGAAGTGGTAAGGCCCTGGATAGAGAAGAATTCTCTCTTTATTACTTTGAGAAGACAGAATAAAAATGGGTCAGTCCTTAAGGAAACGATGGCTACATACATAAATAATGTAAAAATACCTAGCACTGTCGTGGGGAGGACATCCATCATGTGGACAGCCTTAGACAGCTAGATCTGGTCCCCCATTTAAAGCTCTCAAATTTCGAGTTGTCTCTTGGAAATTTGATTATTATCAGTTAAAAGTCACCAGGGAACCCTGGCAATGATTTAACTTGTTTGACTTTCTTAAGCTAACAATTAACATGTAGACTATTGTTGACAAAATATTTAACTTTCCCATGCCATTTGTGTAAACAACTTTGCTAATATTCCTAAGACACTCTGGAGGACACACCTTTTGAAAGCTGCCCAGGTCTATGTGACAGGCCTATAAAGACATACATTAAAATACACCCAAGACTTCTGCAGCGTTGCATTTTCAGAAGGATTTCCTGGGACTTCACAAACACTTAAGTACTCCACTATCTCAGTCTTATCTTGACAGCCTTAACTTTAAAACACCAATCTCTCTATTTACAAAAAGAGCTATTTCACCATTTCAAACAGGCAACTGGAAGCTGAGTATACTTTTAATCCCTGGAAAAACTGGTATTAGTAGTCATTGTTTGGTAGTTTATTTTTAGTAATACTAGTAGTGTCACCTTGCATTTCTGCAGTGCTTCAATTTTTCCAAAGCTTGTTCAGAAACGCATTCATTTTCTTTACTCAACAACCTGGGGCAGCATTATAGCTGTCCCTGTTTTATAGATGACTGCTAGATGGCTTGTCCTAGGTCACCCAGCTAGTTAGTGATCAATCACAGAACCAGGGGATACAAGCTCCTCGTCTGATCTGCTTTCTTTCTTCCACACCCTACTACAGAAAAGATAATCCGAAGCCAGAGATGACTAGGGACCACTTATCTCCTCACCCTAGAACACAATCTGTGCAAAAGGAAAAGCGTTTGTCTCAGGCACCGGGAAAGATTAGTAATGCACCAGGGAGGCTGTAAGTTTACTGTTCCACGGATCAGTGATTATTTAGTTTTACGGTTCATTCAAAGATTCAAACATACCTCACCAGAGAATGGTTTAGCGTGGTTACAAATGCAGGTCTGCTCAAAACTCTACCATCTGCAAGCCTCTCGAAGGCTGTGTCCCGCAGCCTCTGCAGCCGCGGGGCTGCCCCGGAACTTGCACTTGAGCTAAATGAAGAAACTGGCTGAGTAAGGGCTGCAGAATTAGGCTTTCAATGTGCACAGAATTAGAGCTGGCCTAGGGGCTATCCTTGCATTGTTCTTGAAACTTAGGCTACTGAAAAGGTTCAGACACGGCTTGGTCTGTGCAGCAGAACACTCCTCAGAGTGAAGGCAATCTCCCCTGCGCAGAAGTTGTCCTTTCTCCTCTTAAGCCCTAGAATCTCCTTCATTCAGGCAATATTAACCACTACTTACAAGTATTATACGAGAAGGCATGTGCGACACAGAGCTTTTTGCCTGAAGACGCAGCACATATGTGATTTTAGATGATCAATATTCTTTCCTTTTCTCCAAAGGACATTTATGGGTACTTGTGGCATACAAATTGAGTATGAAAGTGATGCATTCACCATATGCAGACCCCACAAATCTGGTCATGGACATAGCAGCAGTAAAATCAGGAAAGAGCTCCGAAGCCGAGTCTGAGCAAAGGCCCTTTTATGTGAGCAGTGCCTCTGCAGAGGACAGGAGCCTAGCACGAGTCCTGGCCGTGCGAGGGGTGTGGCGAATCTCTCCCAGAAGCCCAGCCTCCCTTTGGAGACAGTTATCAGGTTCACACAGCACTTACATCACCACCTCTGAGAACCGCACTAAGCAACGAAGAGCCAAGTTTCGAAGCCAGGATGGAGAAGGAACTTCCAATAACCAAATGGGGTCGATCCACCCTTGCAACTTTATGCATCTGTGAGGGACAACTGTTGGAGATAAGCTACGTTTTTCTCCTAAATTACATCAAGCCTTCCCGCATCATCACTCCACTCAGCGAGTTCTTCCAAGGGAACGCTTTAGGAGATGGTTGGTGAGTAGAAGGAGAAAAGAGATTCCCGCTGAGACCAGCCGGGGCCGAGCAGACACCTTCTGGCTTCTACCTTTACATGTGTTCAGTGCAGGAAGGCCAGACAGTGTCTCCTCGCCTCCCTGACAGCATGGTGTTACTACTGCAAAGACACCATAACCACTGAAGCCGGCTCCATTTCTCACCCTGAAACACTCTAAAAAGCAGACAGCCTCATCCCACTTCCAAACAGAACAAAAGAAACGATCTGGAAAACAAGCCCCTAGTGGACACACCACTTCTCTGGCACAGGCTGGGATACCAAGGCCCCTTCAGAATCCCTCCAGCCTTGGTGCCCAGGTCAGAGATCATCGCTCCCTGTTCAAGGCTGGGCTGGGTGCCTTTCTCTCCTCCGCAGAGACACGCACCAGGAGACTGAGGCACACAAGCTGTATTATTGGGAGACTTGCAGACAGATTATAAATTACTGGGGACAATCGAGGCATTTAGCAACTTCTGGCTGCAGATGCTGGTGACACACAGATGCACACAAACTTCATTCTTCTCACCATCCCAGCAATCCTTTATCCTCTTCCTTCTCTCTTTCACAAAACAAACTCCAACTGCTCTGCTAGGGAATTCCAAGGGGGAGGGGGGGATGGAACGGGTGGTAGAGAAAAGAAATTAGGCCTTGAACCTCCACCATAACTGCCCAGGGTAATTTACGCATACAGGGATAAAGCCTTGAACAGTGGGGAGTTCAGCTCTGAGCAGTCACTTCTCACTTGGGGCTAGTTCGGGGACTTGCTCTTCCAGGCATCCTGAGCAAAATGTGTGCATGGTTCAGGGAAAGTACACCATGAAACGTCACCCCCGCAGACCCAAGGCAGGGGTAAGGGCCTGGGGGCAGAGAGACACCTCCAGGGCTGGAGGATGCTCAGAGCTCCTTCCCAGGACCTCGGGGAGGAGGCGTTTGACAGTACCATCTTTCCTTTAGGCTTTCTGAGTACTCTGGGGCTTTCATGGCCATTTCCTGTTTGTCTTTCATCAGGGGCGGCTCAGGGAAACATCGCTATGATGAAAACAAACTCAGAACCTCAGGAGCCCCTTGGAACACTGAGGAGGAGCCTGCAGACGCCGGGGAAGGGCAGCAAGCTTCTGCACACAGGCCCCTGAGCCAGCAGCTTGGAGGAAGCCAGCACACAGCGGAGGAACAGTCACCTGACCAGGACTGGCACCAGAAGCAATGATTCAATGGGTACTCCCTCTGGGTGGGGCCTGTCTGTGCCTCTGAGAAAGCACTTCCAGTCAGAGACTTAATCACAACTTTTGGGTTTGACAGGCCGTGGCCAGCAGCGGCTGAAGACAAAGTACTTCCTAGGATGGTATCTGAATCGCTAGCCTTGGTGCCTGCCCTTTCTCCTGGAAGCTCTGAGTCAGTCCCCCCCTCACTGCTGGCGGGACTGCTAGCGAAGCAGCTAGAGGGGACTGGAAGTCAGGGAGCAGGGACCTGCATACACACATCCTCTCCCCATGGTCTCTTCGGGGATCTTCCCAATCTTTTGAGCGAGGAGACACTCAGGCACTCAGCCTACGTCACAGAGCACTGTTGGTGTTCTCAGCCCCAGGAGAAGGGGCACTTCAGCGGGGCAGGGGAACAGCTGAGGGCAAAGGCTCTGATGCAGGTCGGGTGAGCGCATAAATGCTTTCCGGTTGAAGCATGGGCCTCCTCAGAGCCGCCTAGGCGAGGAGAGAGGGCACCTGGGCGAGGGCCTTCCTAGCCTCTTCCTTCACAGCGTGTGGACTCCCCTGAGCACCTCCGCAAGCCCCAGCTTTGTATCAGTGAAGGAATACCGCGCATGAGCACCGGTGCGCTCCACGAGGGAGAGCGCAAACCCGCACCGACGGCGCGTCCGGGGCCCCGGGTGGTCAGGGAGCAAACCCGCACCGACGGCGCGTCCGGGGCCCCGGGGTGGCCAGGGACAGCGAGGCCTTTCTGCCACCAGCCGTTCTCCATTAGGCCAAGCCGCCGCTGCCCGCACACGAGGCCACGCCAGCACGGCCAGAGTCACGACAAAACCACGTGCCTTACCGCGATCAGGGCCGGGTTCCGCTGCTCCGCGGGCGCGGCCGCCGGCGCC
>NW_004955412.1:1174842-1180662 GCF_000276665.1 Chinchilla lanigera
CCCTGGCCGTGCGCACGCCGGGCCCCTCGACGCCGGCTGCAGAGCGGAGGCGCTTCCTTCGAAAACGCCCCCGTGCCCGCGATGCGCGAAGCTGTGACTTACCGCAGCTCTCTGGCTCGCGCGCAGGGCAGAGAAAACCGGTGTGCGCCGGCCGAGCTCCAGGTGGAGCGCCGCGAGCTGAGCGGACCTCTTCCAAGGAACGTGGGCCCCGCTTCCCGCGACCCTGCCTTCGAAGTGGCAAGCGGGTGTGTGCTGCTGGTCATCGCCAGTTGCGGAGGTGGTGCTGGAGCGTCTAGTCCCGGTGTGAGCACAGGCCGGGGAGACGGGCCTGGCCGCCCCCGTTTGTAAGTCACTGGGACGTGCGGGCGTCAGCAGTGGGGCCTCACTCATCTAAACCAACTCCGGCCTTTCAGCAGTAACACGATCCCGCTTCCAGCCGAACTGGGGGAAAAAACGAAGACGCAAAATCGTGCAAACATCTCAGGAGCGGACTCACAGTTCCCACGGGCTGGCCTACTGTAATACAGATCATTTGCACAAGTCTTGGACTGTTGGGTTGGAAATGGGGACGGGCACGTGCTGTGGCATACAGTTCGGGCATCCCTAACCCAAAAGGCCCGAAGTGTCAGACTGTGAAGTTCTTCGGCTTTTGGACTGTTTGCCCGGACTACCAGCGCTTTCATCTACCACGCCGGTACTCAAAAGTTCTGAATACTACAACACTGCAGATTTCGTATTTTGGGTTAGGAATAATCAGTCTGTGTGGCTTTTTCAGTATTAGGGATTGGACACGAACACATTGCACTGAGCTACGTCCCAACCTCCATTTTTTGAGAAGTGCTTGCCAAGTCGCTAAGTTGTCCAGGCTGTGCTCAAACTTGCAATCCTCCTGTCTCAGCCTCAACTTTTAAACGTTTCTTTGAAACACACTATCTGCCCCCTTAAGTTCATTATTTGTATGAAGAAAGGTAGGGATATATCTATTGATATATGTATTAATGCTGTGATAAAGTGTTATTAAAAAGTAAGGAGTTTTTACCATTCCATATTTGATTTTTAAGAAGTTCTATTCAATAGACACTATCTTCTTTCTACTACTAGGGTATTTTACATTTAGCAATCATACTAATAAAAGAAAAAATATATATTTAATTAGAAAGTGAACTGTTCAGCTTATAGCTCTGCAATATATGACTTGATTAATAACATGGAGTTTGTCAGTTATCCCTAAATATATAAATTATAAAAATAAAATGACATAAATTTATAGCAAAATGACATACTGGCACATAAAGTTGTATGTACTGTCAGGGTATTATGTGATTAAACATAAACATTGTGATAAATTTTGATTTCTATGTTAGACATGGACATATCTTAAATGGTTAGGAAGCACGAATTTACAAAGCAGATTTTCATACTACAGTCCAGTGGTGTGGAGGACCACTTTAAAGTGTCTTTCATACATACTACTCTTACACGCCTCAGCCATTTCAAGCTGACGTCCTTATAGCTGTTCACGTCATCATTGGCGTCCTTACATCTGTTCACGTCATTTATTGCTTATTTTTTAAGTCACTAGTCCGAGCACAGCACAGATATGATTGCCCTTAACCACAATCTGAAGAGATGGGTGTTGTGTATCCCCTCCATGAGGACATTTAGGCTTATCAAAATTAAACTACTTGTGTTCCAGTTCATATTAGTAAGAAGTATCAGACAAGGTCTTCCAACTCTGACTTCAGACTATGCAGTCGTTACCACTAGGCTCACTGCCTTAGTGTGTGGTGTGAAAGGAATGGAGCCAAGCCAAACCATCCCACAAGAGCTCGTGTGCAACCACCACCGTCAGCCAACACCCTGGCGTCTCGGTGAGCCCTCAGCAGTCCCCAGGGACGGGCCGCGCTGGCATTACTCACTTGAAAGTGGGAGGAGACAACTCCGGCAAGACTGTCTGGTCAGTTCATCCAACAGCCTGTGAGATGGACATTTTTTTCCTCGTCTTAGGCTTTGCTCCCTCTCATAACCCTACTGCTTCTGCACAGCTCAATGAATTCTTTCCAGCATAACTTCTACTTTTCTATCCTTCTCATCATGTTATACATAGCTACCTAACACTAGTCATGCTATAGGAATAAATGCCCAAAGCTAAACAATTCAGTCATGCAAGCTTTGTAAGCTTACAAACTATGTCTCAGTGTTATACTTGGATCAATGATGTCAAAGATGGTAGTGAAATCATACAATACCAGTGAAGGTTAATAGTGTTTTCCAACATTTCCATTTTCTTACCGATTACTTGCACTGATGCCTCGTCCATGCTGTTACCTCTTAGGCATCTCTGTCACTCTTCTGGTGTTACCTTGCTCTGTTAAAAGCCTCTTGCATCCTCCAGTAGCCACTGAAATAGTATGCTTGAGTGCAACAATAATGTTTTTCTGACATCAGAGAAACTGTTTCATTTTGAACAATCGCTGTTCTAATGACAAGTGTGTCAAACCAACATGTTGGACCCAGGAACTGGACCAGCTACGATCGTAAGTCCCTGGAATTATCAGTGCCTTACTCCTATAAACTGATTGCCATGAAAATGCGAAGTACATTCCAAAAAATTTCCAACTGAAACGCTCCCTCTTCAGCTGTCTCAAGCTTGTCCACGGTGTCACAGAAGTGAGAACTGATTCCACCATGGTCAGCCCAGATCACATTCTCTTTCGTTTTATTAGCATGTTTGCCAACAGCGGACGCGTTCACTGCAGGCGCTGGCACACGCGGCCTTGTTCTCACCACTTGTGATCCTTCACCCTTGCACCCCATCCACCAGTATGCCTCTAAGTCTGCTTTGCTTCTTTTTGGGTGCTGTCCCTTCATCTTCACCATGTAACTATGGCTTCATTTCTGTTCTCTGGAATTTAAACAGTACTTCTTTTTGTGCCAGAGCAATATGAAGTAGAGCCACGTGTTGAAATTTTTACTTCACACTTTTGAAAAGTGTATGCTTTCCTCATTGAATGTGAACGTTCTCACCATTTGTGAGTTTCTTCCTACCCAGTTTTAAAAAATAATTGCAGGAAATAAACAGGAAATATTCACAAATGTCCACCTAAGGACTTCCGTAAGAGTAGCTTCTTGTTTGTACAGAAGAAACACAAGAGGCTCATGCCATGAATCGCCTAACAGAAGAAAAGTTCAACCAACCCTCCCAGTAATAAAAATGTCTGCACTTCCACAGCAGAATGTGTCCTACTGGAATACAACTTTCAAGAATTAACGATACAGAAGAGATGGGGCCCATTTGTTCACCTGGTAACACTTTATTATGGGAGATTTTACATGTGCAAAGCAAAGCAGGTACCAAAATGTGGTTTTAAAATGTTTGGGGCTGTTTGCCTCTGAGACCTTCAGACTTTCCACATATACAGATATGGTAGAAGTTATGAATAAAAAAGAACACATGTCAATCACTAACATGCAGTAAGAAGTGAACAGAAAGATTATTATAAATTATGAAATATATAGCATGGAATTTTTCTTGAATGTGAGGGTTGAAAGACTGGAGCCTTGAAATTATTTGCAAGGGAAATTTCCGAAAAGGAATAAAGCACTCCTCTTCAACTCAGAAGAGATAGACTAAGCCTGACTCTGAGGCATGGGGGTGGAGCTGACGGGTAACTGGAGTTTCTTCTATGGCCCACTGATCTAGATGATAGTAGTGAAACATGCATTAGTGAAGATCTTTAATACTGCCAGAGGTACTAAACAAACGTGGACAGAAATTAAATAATACATATAGATGTTCTTTAAATATATTTTTAAAATGTTTTTAATAAAATGATAGACATGACTAGTTCATTCACTTGATAGTCATTTATTAAAGACACTGATAAACTTTACATTTACAGACTTAAAAACTGTTAAACTTATACCTTTCCTGTATGCCAAATAAAAGTTTTATTAGAGTATAGAGTGCTGTTTCATGGGAATATAGATGAACACAGGTTTTAAACAAGGTATTTTTCCATGAATATACACAAAAACATATACAAATATGCCACATGATACAGAGAAACAAGACTCATTCATGATCTTCGCATTTACAGGAATTTATAAAATCTTCTCTGAAGGAAATGTGTTACAATTCAAACTTCTCTCCTTGAAAGTAATCCGCAAAATTCAGATATTCTTGAAGTTGATCATATTTCTGCACATACAATAGAAAAGCTTGTTATTTTACTCAGAGCAGTGAAGCTTGACTTTCTCAACCTACACCCATAAACAGGAATAAGTTCTTTTCATGGTAACTGTGAGCAAAAATTATTTTATCATAAATAGGAACTCAATTTTAAATAAGTATTTCAAACTCAAAAAAGCATTAGAAAGAAACAGTATTATTAATTCTGCAACTGTCTTATAATTTACAATTTTCCTATTATACTTAGAGTAAAAATGTAGTGACTTCAATAACTTATTCAAGAAAATTTGAGAAACAAATATTAAATACTCCACTAGTATCTGCTTAGGTTCAGAAATTTTAAAAGGTCGCTTTTTTCCTGTCCCTAAGGAGAATAACGCTCAGCAGTGCCCCACCAATGACAATCAGCAGTAGGTCCACAGAGAAGTACAGACAGTGTAATGAGGGTTCAGAGGACAAGTCCTGCATGGTTGGCTGAGGTGACCATATTTAGCAGAAAAAAGGTTTACGGGCAAAAGTTTTCTGTAAGAGCTAAGTGTTCATTCAACAGTGACGTGACAAGAAAATATGGGATTTTCTGTAGTGTGAAGGTTTTTGAGAGAGACAGAATGAATATGAACAAATTGAATCGGAGAGATTGAGATCAAGCAAGAAAGGTACAAATGGTAGCGTAAGGAGTCAGGAAATGACCTGACAGGAAATGGGGCGCTGCTGAGGGTTCGGGAGCGGGGGACTGACCTGATCTGAAGAAAACTGGCAGAAGAGCCACTCTAGAGAGTTCTGGCAAGTATTTCTTAATATGTGGTAAGCATCTACGCCACAAGGGCCCACATGGGAGTGCTACAAGGTGGAGGATAAAGAACAAGGTAGAAAAGAGAGGAGTCAAGGAAGAGGGTAGACTAGCAGTAGGGCAATTACGTCAGAGGCCTATTCGGGAGTGGAAAAATGTGTCCTGTTTTGCACCCGTCAAGTTCAAAGTGGTAACTTCAGCCGAGGAGATTCAGTGATGTAAAGGTTTCTGCACTGTTTTCACATTCTGGGGGCCTACCCCAGTGATACGCGAGAGAAGATCTTGGTAACTTTGACTTTTGCGGTGATACAGACCTGCCTAAGGAACACGAGAAAGGCACTTTCCTTCCAGTCAGGGCCAGGAAACCCTTTTTCATGTTACACTCTAAGAGGTCTGCTGGCCTCACCTTCTTAGGAAAGAAGGAAGAAAAGAACAAGAGTGGAGATAACCTGTGGACTACTTAGGGTTTTCTTGGTCAAGTACTTAGGTTTCATCAGATACTAGTAAGTATTTTAGGATTAGAAACCTATAAAGACTTGGTTGTTTTTGTATTATTTTGCTCTGTTATTTCTAAAACTTGTTTCAGAAAGTTAAAACTATCTCAGTTATGCTTAAAAAAGGAAGTTAAATCTCTCCTTGCTTTTAGGACAAACAACAGCAAACATTAATCACTTTTAATTGCTAGGTCCTACACCAAGTATTTAAAATGTGTTCCCATTTACTCTCCACAACCAAATCCCTAATTTTTAGCATTTAGTTCCTATTTTACAAATGAGCAAACTTGGGCTTAGACCAGCAACTCGCCTCTGAATTCTGCTGGTGAGTGGCAGAGCAAATA
>NW_004955412.1:1180762-1196993 GCF_000276665.1 Chinchilla lanigera
TGCGCTTGCCAGGCAGGCGCTTTTGCCGCTGAGCTAAATCCCCAGCCCCTTAAGTTCATGCTTAAAACCATTACAGGACACTTTCTCAGTCATAAAGGATGAAGCTGGGTACTAGTTTTGATGGGAAAAAAAACCTCGAAAGGGAAAGTGCACCAGGGAGAGCCAGCTAGCAGTGTTCTGCCCTCTTCTCCAACACGTGATGCCGTTTCCATGGTTTTCCCCACTGAACAACTGCAGGCGAGCCTTCCTTTAATAATGGAAACTACCCTCTTACAGTACCGGGTGGACTACTGATGCCAACAGCTGGAACTGTGGGAACTGTGTCAAACACGAAAGGGGCTTGGCGGCTTCTCCTCAGAAGCGGTGCAGGACCCGAAGAGAGGAGTGGCTCTGGCAGCAGAGCGTCCGGAGGCTGAAGCCCTCAGGGCAGAGCCCTGTGCGGTGGGTACCGCCAGCAGGGCCTCCCGACCTTGCATTTGCTTAGGGATCACTCCGTTTTGAAGACGCTGCTAGCTAACACTCTCAAGCATGCGCACTCACTACGCCCGGGTGGGGCCCAGGGTTACACATTTCTCACCAACTGAGGTGATTCTGACGTGGCAGTTCCAGGCAATGCTTTGAGAAGCATCAGTTTAAGATTTGGAAAAGAAAAGGAAAAAGGTTAAGGGGTGGGGAGGGAGAGAGAAAAGGAACGGGAAGAGTTCAAGGAAAGGAGGAGGAATCTAATAATAATCTGAAGTCTTTATTTAATAACATTTATGCGATAATTTCAAATTCAAAGCCGACACCTGACACTCCTGTTGATGTACTTCCTAACTCCTAGTGTCCTCACATCTATCTGCCCCCTCAACAACCTGCCCACTGCCCAGGATGCCCCGTCACCACATACACTCGCTTCTTGCTAGGAAGGCTAGAATTCTGCCAGGGACATATTACAGGATTTTAGAATGAGATGTGTATTGCATTTATATTTTGGTTTTAGAACAATTTTCGTATCGTTTGTTCTTTTTATATCTGAGTTGCCTCTATTTTACTTAATATCGCTAGATTAAAAACATGATCATAGCTCGACTGTTTCCAGGAAGAACAAAACAGTGCGGTCAGGTGAGCAGGCCTCTGCGGAGACACTGAGACAGCCTGAAGCAGTGGAAGAAAACAAGCAGGTGTGCAGTGCAATGTGGAAGCAGAAAGAAGGGAACCAATAGTTTGCGTAGGCCAGAAGAAGAGTCTGGAGTACTTGGGAGGGGAGGGCGGAAAGAGTCGCGGAGACGAGCTCAGTCCTTCGACAGGGTCGGGGTGACGGGGGCCAAGGAGACACACGTGACCGAACACGCGGGCTGCCACTCACACAGACAGACAGGACAGGCAAGGGCGGACGCAAGCCCTGAGGAAGCCTACAGACAAGTATTTTTCACGAGGAACCGCAAAAAGAAAATGAAGCTCTTTAAGGTTTTTATGTGAAAAAGTATAATTTCCATATATGATCTTGAAATGCCTTTAATGCCTAATACTAAATGCTATTTTTTACATGTAATATCACATTTGACTTTCTTTTCCTACGAGTATGTCTTATTCCAGACACTTTCTGTTGTCTCAAACTTTCCTAGGCCTCATAATTTGGAAATGATTTTTTTGCAAGAAGTTTAATGTTTGCTATATGCATTATTATATAATGTCTAACACAGGCACAGTGATTTTTCCAGACTTCATACATATAAATGTGGTATACCAATAGGCTCTGCAACTCCACTAGAGGGTTGGGAACACTTAAAGTCATCAATAAAAGCACTTAGGAACCTAAGGTCCGGGAAAATGAATGTGAGGCTACTGGATAATGGCTCTTCCCTCAGCCCGATGGAAAGGCAAAGTTGCTTGGGGAGCATTTGGAGTGCAGGTGGAGGCAAAGCAAAGAACAAAAGCTGAAGAGAGTGAAACGAGAGAAGGAAGACCGAAACATCAGGCTGTCAGGGGCAGGAGCCCTGGGGCGTGGTCTGAGGTGGGAGAACATTGTCAAAGGGGAAATCAGCCTTGATGTCATTCTTCAGGCTGGCCGGCTTTCACTGAACATGTCCTGAGAAATTCTTATCATTCTCTAGTTCTTTCCCTCTAGTCATTAATTTATTTGCTAAATTATCCTTCTTTACAAATTTCCCTATGGTAGAACTCAGGTAAGGGATCTCAAGTCAGGCTCTTTCCTTTCTTTCTCTTTCTGTAGCAGCGGGGATTGAGTCAAGGGCCTTCGCACTGAGCTATATCCCAAGTCCTTTTTATATTAAATTTTGAGACAGGCTGGGTACAAACTTGAGATCCTCTTGCGTTAGCCTCCCAGAGTACTGGGGAAAAAAATCTGTGTCTCTTACACATCCATGTAAGCAGACTTGTTTTAAAAGCCTGCGATCATATTATTGTTCTTCCATGTACCATAAAGAAAACTAAAAGCTCTATGAGCAGACCAGAGCTTATGAGCTGCGGGCAGATCTTCGGGAATCCAATGCACTCTTCAAAACCCCCATTTCTCCCTGATGGCAAACTTAGTGACCAACAGGGTACGGGAGACTCAAACTCAGGGCCGGGGCCCGAACCTCTGCACGCCCTTCCGTCTTCAGTCACTGTGCTCACTGCTCAGGCCCACGTCCTCGAGAAGAGGGTGTGGGTGGCACTGGGGCTCCTCCCTCTGACTGGCACCAGGTGCTTCTTCAGACTCAGGTCACAAGAACTGTCTAAAGAATAGGAAGCAGACAAGCAGAGGTAAGTCCCACATTTTATCAGAGAAAATAAGGGGACTGGATATGTATGTACGGAGTACACGTGTAGAAGTGGAAGGACAGAGGCCTCACTAAGGGCCAGCATTTACCTGATGAGCGGAGTGAACCCTTGGGACGTAAGGGATCTGTTCAGGGTGGGATAATGATAAGCATGAAAGGAATGGGTGGAAGCAGAGAAAATACGAAACACAGGTAGAAAAGAGATTCTCCTCTAAACATCGCTGTCTTCTAATCATCTGTATCTTTTTGCCGATCATAATTAGGCTCCAGGGTCCTTAAAATGGGGTGCTGCTTCTTTCACCTTACCTCTTCAATCCAGCCACTTGATTTTGACTGACTGAAAATTCTTTCCACTGTTTCCTTCACCTGTTCATCCTCAACTTCTTCTGTCTTTGCAAGGGAGCAACATTCCTGGTACAGTTTGAATTTAAAGTGTTTCAGTTTATGGTAAATTCTGGTTCGATCAGCACAGGTGCTGCCAACAGTAAACACCTAGACCAAGAAACAAACAATAATCTCACATACGGAGTGGATCATGCAGTAATGTACACAGCATTTCCGACTTGAACAGAATTTAGCAAACGAACTGTTAAGTTTACCTTCAATGTTTACATAATGATTCCGCTGTCTTCTCTTATATAATTCACTGACTACCCACGCTGCTCCCAGTACCGGGCTAGGCACTGGAGACGGATAAGGGAAAGGGCTACTCTCTTCAAGAGGAATTTACCGTTTTGAGATTATAAAACAATGTGACAAATGCAACATATAAGCTACTATCAAGAGGCTAGTGAGGAAGGCTACTTAATCCAATCTAGAGAGAAGGAGGTTCCCCAAGTCCGTAATGTGTGAACTAAATGTTCAAGACACACGGTTAGCCAACCATAGGAAGGAAGAGAGAAACAGTTTGCAAAGCAGAAAGATGGACATATACGAAAAAGCTGTACACTGCACATACAGATGTGATACTGTTCAACAGATGAGCCAAGACTACGCTGTCAAAATCAGTTCAAGTCACGGCACGATGACTGCTAACAGTCAGGGCTGAGGCATTTTCTTGTGAAGATGGTGCTTTGGACAGCTTATAACCTGTCTTATGATCCCCCAAGCGGAGGAAAAGCAAGTTCAGATTTCTGTTCATGCTTCTCTGAAAAATCTGCCCGCTTTTCAGATCGTTAGAATTAATAAAGGATTATAATTTGCTTGTTTCTTACATTAGCTTTTCCATTTCAACATTATTATTAAACCAGTCCTGTTATAAAGAGCATAACGTAATTCAATAGTCAGTCTATCTCCCTTAGAGAGATGGGCACCAGGTGCAGTGCCCTTTAGGGGTTCCCAGTGGGTCTCTTTCTGCCATCAAGTCAAATGTGTGAGAAAAGTCTTCTATAGCTGTTCTAAATAAAATACAGTCAAACAAATATAGCTAAATATTGCAATTTATAGCTCTATCATATTGTAATATCTATTTCCACAAAGTAAGAGAAATTTATCTTTAGAGAAATTTTAAGTTGGAATAAAAGAATCATTTAAAATTCTTATTTCAATTTTTCCTCCATGAAACAAAACATTTGAAAATATTTCTTTTCAGTTTTAATTTCTATCCTCTTAGCATCCACTTGCCTTTATAAAGGTGATAACCCCCAAATTATCTTTAGAATATTCACACTATTTTTCCCTAAACATGATCAGATGTGTCATGGAAAGGCCTAATTTTATATGGAAGAACCCTAGCGTTGTGAGGTTTCATAGGAAACAGCAGATGCACACAGAGCTTACACTGCAGTTTTTATTTGTGCGAAGTAGGGAAACAGGCGAAACTAATCTATGCTTAGAACAATTTCCTTACATGTTCAGAAATGTACTCAGAGCTCCTTCTACTTACCTAGTTACCTTTCCACACAAGGAAACCTGTGTAACAGGAGAGTATGAAAAAGACTGCCTGCTCCTAAGTGTTACAAAAGCAGATAAGCAGGACGACAGACGAGTGACCACTGATCTATGCAGGGCTAGCACATTTCCAGCTAAATCTGAGGGTAACTGAGTCACCTGCTGTCAATGTGAACCAAGTGAGCCTATATATCCAAACATACAAAGTAAGAGGACGCTAAACTGCAAAATAGTAGAAGGAGTCTGATTTGTAATTTGTCAGATACATCACGGAAATGTGTAAATTAATTTGAGATAACAAACTAAGGCAAGGAAAATAGCATGAAAATGTACTATGGAGACATGGTAACATCCAGCCAACCGCAGGTAACTTTTTGAGTTATTTACGCGGGTTCTCATTTGTTTGCGTTGTTACTTACATCTATTAGTATACGTCTGGAGTACGAAATTACTACATTCATCACGGGGCTCTGTACATGTCCATGACATACTGTAGTTCTCTCCATGTCCCCGCCCCCTTCTCCCTGCCGCTTCCCCCATCTCTTCTCTTTCCACGTACAAAAGATCTATGTGCCTGCTCCTATCCCTCTCTTTCCATTTGCTCCTTATTTATACTTCGGGTTTCTCACATAAGAGAAACCATGTGAGAGTTAAGCTTCTCATGTATTTTACTTAAAATTATAGTCTCAAGGTACATCCATCTCATTTAATATACAGAGGAGCCAGTTCCTTATGGAAGCAAATCTACGGAGCACAAACAGAAAGAGAGGGATGGGAAAAGGTTGTTTTCTGTAAGCCTAAAGAAACAGTGCAATAGACTGACCCAGGGATTCCATTTCCTCTTAATCCGTTTTCTTTTGTCATGTGGACACATTAACATTGCCACTTGCCTCGAAATTACTAGCTCTTCCCATGAGATCTTAAGCGGCTTAGGGAGTCCAGACAGACTCTGTGCAAAACACCTGACTCAAGTTTTTGTCTGCAGCTCTCGCACCTGCCTTCAAGCCTCACATTCCTCCTTGCTCCAGGAACCCTTCCCGTCCTCTGTGTTCTCAGGGTTCACCTCAGTCTGATGGTCCAGGGCATCTCACGTCAGGACCCTCCCCAGCACCACTGTAACTAAGTTCCTCTTAACTGCATTTGCTATCAAAGCATGCATTTTAAACAAGCTCATCTCTGGCAACTGAAGAAAGTTTTCCTGTTAAACAAATTCAATGTTATGTAAATTCTCTTGAAGTGTTATGTGCACCTTTAAAAAGAGCCCTAATCCCAGAGTCTCCTGTCTGTATTACCACAAGCAGCATCACAAAATTGAGAACTATGTTTCAAAACACTCTGAGGGTAGGTGTGGAGTTGGCATAGTCTTTTTCATGCTCTAGATTATAAACACATTTGTTTCTCCTATTTCTTTACATACCTACACTAACACTGTACTTCAATAGGCTATACAAAGTTTTAGTAAGTGATTCTTCATTTTAAAGAAAAATTTTCTGAAAAATATTATTAAAGAAGTTCAATTTCACTTGCTTAACATCTACAACAATCAGGTTAAAGTTTGAATGTACTTAGACACACAAATCCAAATTTTTACACAGAAATGTACGCACTGCTTATTTCACTTTCACCTTGCATTACTTAACATTATACTTTATCACTGATTTAAAAATATTTTGCTATTTTAAAAGCTATCAACCTTCATCTTAAGGTAGTTTCATTTATATGCATTTAAATAGAGAATATGCATTTTTCCATATATTTAACTTTAATGTTTTTTCCATTGTGTTATGGCTATACTGACACTCTTTGTTTTATGTGATCTCTTTTATTTTTCTAGATGTTTGAATTAACTATTTATAATTTTTTGTAGTACAGGGGATTGAACCCAGGGCCTCTGTATACTGTGCTACATCCCCAGTGACTCTTCCCCCGTCCTTTTGAGAAGTAGTCTCGCTAGGATGCCCAGCTGGGATTAGAACTTGTGATCACCCTTTAGCCTTCTTCAGAGCTGGAATTTGAAGTGTGGGCCAATGCACCTGACTTATATAGAACCATTTTTCCTTGACAGGAATGCCAAAGCTCTAGAAATGGTCTTCTAACTACCCTTTCCTCTCCTGGATGAGTTACACATAGCAAAGACTACAAGTGTTAAGCAATATATTGGAGCTCCATAACTGTACAGTCTTTTAAGTATTAAATCTTTTCTAGGGTTCTAGGGGTCTTATCCATAAGTCACAGAGGAGTTTTTATAAACAATGGGGAAATTGTTGAGGAAAATGTTTTTATAGTAACTTGGGGAACAAAACATTAGAGCCCAGTTCTGAATTCACTATACAAATACAAATTCTCTAAGTGATTCCTGCAGTCCACGTTGCAGAGGATGTAGTATATGAACACCCAGTGCTGAGGACGCACACTGTATTTCCACCATAACAACAGGGAAGACATGGGGACAACTCTGTCCCTGAATCTTTCCAAACACACATATCCTTCAGGGATTGTTGGGGACTGACTGTTTAAGGGTTGGTGGGGGCCAAGTTGCTGATCTAGGCCCCACAGTCCTGAGGCCTGTGCTGACTTTCCCAGGGAATGAAAAGTATGTGGAAAGCTGTATGTTTTTCTGGCTGTGCACAGAGAGCTCACCGTACTCTCAGGGCAAGATAACATCCACTGAGGGCAACAGAAAGAAAGCTACCTCGCTATTAACTGTGTAGTCACCCAGGTGTGGGGAAGGGCTTGCTCCCCTTTTCCCCCGTGGGGAGCAGCTGAGCTGGAGATGGACCATACATTCAGGGCTACAGCAAGGCCAGCCCTGAGAAGCCGGAGCTCCAGGGGCGAGCCAGGTGAACAAGTTGCTGGGACTACAGCAAGCCAGGCCAGCAGGTGTCTGGCCTTCGTGTTCCTCCCTGTTAACTACAGCACGGATAGCTTCAAGAACGTTCCACTTTCAGTGTTCTCAGCAAAACATTCAGACCTTGCACTTCTGACTTCTTTACTCACCTCCCCCTTTTTACCATGTATAAAAAAAGAGCAAGACCATTCTGGGTTGTCACTGCCTCTCCATCAGAGAGGTCAGGGCCACCCCAGTCCCAGCTTTCCTTTTAGTATGTGCCTGTAAAGTTTTCTTAATCTCCCGTCGCCCCCTCTCAGGACCTGGCTGGCCGTGCAGGTCGCAGCATCCCCTTCTGAAGTTACACTTCCTTCTTATTTTTCAGAATCTCTTTCAACCATTTCATCAGTGATGCACGACTCCGTCCCCCTGTGCTTCTTGCTGTCTAATGAAAGCGAGCTGACATAGGGGCTGTCGAGCCTGCTCACTAGAAGCAGACTCCTCCCAGGCCCCTGTACCTGAATAGCCTTCTGTCTTTCTTTATTCCCCATAGTCCCCATACGTATGACGGACTCTCATCAGCTGCCGGCAGTGTATAGGTGCTCACTATAGGAAACACTCAATAGTAATATTTTTGCATCACTTTGCATTACTATAGAAATGCAGTTTTCTTACAAAGATTAACTAAACACTAGGCAGCATCTAAGCTTTGTATCAGTCCACATTGTACTGCTGTGCTCTTGTCTGTCACATATCTATTCTTCAATATTCTCAATTCATTCAAAATTACTTCCATTTTAAGTATGTGGTGATTACTCTAGACTTTAGATTACTCTATACACATTTCTGATGTAGTCTAAGTTGAAGTATGGTGTTCCCTGAATTCCCTCATGGTAGAATACACAGCCATCTTCAACTGCTTACTTATGGACTACAAGTTTGGCAGATTATCTGCCATAAAACTATCCATCTGCCAAATCCCCCTTTGGACTCAAAGGCAAGCCCTACTTCTTCTGCCCCACGAGCTTTCTCATCATTCTTATCTTATTTCCTTCCCTCCCCACAATGTGGGTGATTATCTGCCTATATCTGTATTTGTATCTGTATCTATCCACAGAAGATGCAGCAATTATATCACTGAATTAGAAATGAATATGCTATGTAAGGTATGTTTTTCTCATTCTAAAATTGTACTTTATTTTCCTTCCTAGAGTTTTTTCTATTTGTAAAACTTAAGGTTATTTGTGAAAGCTTATGAACTGAACATTTCTAAATATTTAAAACTAAAATTAGAGAAAAATATACCTGTTTATCATGTGACATGAAATCATCTGTTTCCATAGTTCTGGTGTTATACAGCGCTCCCGATAAGTGCACTGAATATTTACAGTAGCGATGCAGTCCACAAGCCTGGCAAAAACAGCTTTCCGGATTCTTCAAATGGATACTTACAACAGAATAGTTTTCTACTCGCTCCTGAAAACAATTTAAAAATATTAGGAAGCTTAAAATAAAAATAAAGTAAAGTAAGAATCTAAATTAAAACTGACCTTAGAATCACAATAGAAAGTGTTAAATGCAAAATGCACTGATATTTCTTACTTTAACACTGAGCACACAGCAGGTGTCTGACTTATTTTTAAATGAAATTTTAATCTTAGCATTTAAATGAAAAGAAACGAGGTGAGGAAAAAATCGAGATTCATATCTCTCACATTTAGGAGTTACTACTGAGTAGTTTTCTTGATAGATTTTAATTTACTTCTTTTCTCTCGTCTCATGGATAAATAACATCAATGAGGTATTAGTTAAAAATAGGAATGAATGAACAGCAAGAATCAGTATAATGTAAAAAAATTACATGTTAGCTAGGTCAAAGTTGAGAAAAGAATCACATTCATACTTCATTGTATGAATTATATTTTCCATAAAACGTTCCAGAAATTATTTAACTCTCCTTTTGTTACCTGCTACAGCCTGGGGAAAATAAACACACTGGAATTAAGACTGCTGCATGTCCAGTATTGAAGCACAGGCTGAGATAAAACCTTTAAGATAAAAGCCATTGGCCTGGTTTCCTGAGCGCCTGCAATGCGCAGAGCATTCCTGGTGGCTCACGCTGGATGTGTATGTGACAAATACACTTTGCTGGAATAAACTCCTGGTATTTGTTATGCATTTTTTGTTTGTTTGTCTTGTTAGCTGTTTTATCAGCTGTGGTATGTTATGCTTTGCATCTGGGGTGCGTCCCAAAGCCTCCTGTGTTTGGAAGGTGATTACACCATGAGGAGTACGATACTCATTCGTGGACTAGTGCACCGATGAATTCATAGCTGACTTGCTAACAGGAGGTGGGTGGCAAGGTGTGGGACCTGGAAGGCTTCACACCCGACTCCTCCGTTCTCCTCTGCTTTCTGGCCACCATGCACTTCTTGCACCAGCCCTTCTGTCGTGCCACTTCTCCCTTGCTGCCTGGCGACCACGGACTGAAACTTCTACACCGTGAGCCCAAGTAGACTCCTCCTGCTGCTAGCTGCGGGTGTCAGCAGTGAGGCAGTAACTAACACACAGTGTGACTCTCTCACCCTAGTATCGTACTGACTCACCTATGTACGTGTCTGACAATTCTGTGCATTTTATAGTTATTTCAATGTGGGTTTATTACTACAGCCTAACATAGCACGGAGGGATGGATTTTGGAGTCTGAAAGAAAACAGATTTAAATACTGGCCTAATTATTAGCCATGAAACCTTATGCTACTTAATTTTTCTGAGTTTGTTTCCTGGACTGTAAAGTAAAGGTGATTACATCTGCTTCCCCATAGGGTAATCTGAAGAGTAAATAAGATACTTTACATGCAAATCACTTGGCAAAAGTTAAGCATGTTGTTTTTCTTCCTATTAAAGAAAACTAGCTGGGTTCTGTGGTACACATCTGCAACTCAGGACTGAGGGAGCCAGAGGGAGGGAGAGCTCGCGTTCAAGCACCACGGGGACAACTTAGTGAGACCTGGTCTCAAAGTAAAAAATGGAAAGTGCTGGAGATACAGCTCAGGGGTAGAATGCCTCTGGGCTTGATCCTCAGTACTGAAAAAAACGAGAAAAGAAAGAAGAAAGGAAGTAAGAAAGGGGAGAGAGAAAGAGCTGGTGAGTGGGAGGGATGGAGAGAGGGATTTTGCCACGTTATAAGAGCTATGCTATATTCATTTTACCTTCAAATTAAATATATCCCTTTAAAGGTAAATACTGTCTGTATCTGAAGCAGAAACTGGAGTTTAGAGAGGGTGAAAAGGTATCCAAAAGCAAAAGCACATACACACTACCCCTAAACTCAACCCCACCCTCCGACTCAAGGTCTTATAACTCTGTAATCCCACAACTATCTCTTAAACCTAACTATTTACACCTAACTTATCATCAAGTAACTCAAGGATGAACAGGCCTTGGATGAAACCAAAGTCTTTGATAAACTGAGGTAAAATGGCTAATGATTGAAGTATTAGAAGGATTTTAAGTAATGTGAACTTCCAGTATTACCATTTTCCTTTTAAGAATGTTAGGAATAGATGAGAAAACCTTAAAAATCACATACTACATCCTTTATTAGAGATCATAAAATAGAATTATAGAGAATAGCATAAAATCCAGTAAGTCTTATAAATTAAAAGGGTTAATTCAAAAACTGGTAGAATTACAGAATCTTAAAGTAGAGAAGAATCAAGTATTATAGAAGCCAATGTTTCCCAATCTATTTTATGGAAATCAAATGCCTTAGAGAGAATAACAAGCATTTCATGAAAAGGAGTCTCAAATAAATCTGGAAAGTACTACATTCTATTTTGCCATTTTGAAGGTTTACAGTATAAATTCACAAATTAATGCGCCTGAAAAGTCTTTCAGCAAAGAATACAGTTTAAATTGAACCCACTATTTCTCAAACTTCTTTGTCTATATAATTCCTTTTTTTTTTCTGAAATAACAACTCCTTGAGAGATATACCCGCTTTTTAAAGGATGGCCTAAACCCTAGCAATATTCTGAAGTTATTTATCATTTAGAACCACTTAATTATTTAATAGTTTAGTGTGAGTGATCAACACAATAAGTCTTTAGAAAAGATAAGAAATAGTAAGCTGACTAGTAATAAAGAGAAATGCTAATACTTAAGATTATTCTGGTTGACTGGATACCGATATCCAGGGAGGCCCACTACCTCAGCTCCCTCTGCAGTCTCCTCCAGAGACTGAAAAATAACCCGTATACCTTATACTGCTCTTTCCAACGACTCCTAGAAGATAAATTCTCCAGTCGGGGCTGAATAAAGCGGTCATCCAAATAATGAAGAGATGTCAACATATCTTGTGCATATGATTTTTGCCTGGTGCCATCTGTTGAGAAGATCAACACAATAATAAAAACAATCACTTTGTCCATGTAAAGCACTGCAAACACTGAACATTTAATGGTATCTTCCCATAGTTTTATGAAGATGGCTGGTTGGAAATACTTTAAATTAGAGACGAACTAGTGAAGTAAAATATTGTTTCATCAGAGCATGAGGGGGAAAAGTCAGGGTAAGAGACTACAGTTCTCTTTGTAAGTATCGAACTTTAACATTATTTTTGCTAGAAGAAAAACCTGGCAGTTTTCTGTTTTATTCTCTTATGCGAAACTGACACAGATTAACCACTGTGTTCTAGATAAAACTTAGAGCTGACTAGGCTTCCAAGGCCATCTACAACTGGCTCCATTCAGTGTTAACTCCTCACGTCAGCAAATCAGAACCTTTCAAGCTAGCCCTTTTCTTTCTTTCCCTATTTAGGATGCTACACAATTTGGCATTCCTGACTTAGTTCATACGGCTTATATATATCTTTTACAGCCTATGAAGTTTAATTTCTTGTCTTCTTTGAAGTTTTCTTAACGAATTCTATCTAGTTGATTTATGTTTTCTTAAATCATTACAGAGTCGAACACTTTTGTCATCGCTTACAAAGAATTCATCTCTTCTCCCTCTTCCTCAACTCTAGCTACAAGGCCTTGTAATATAGATCTTGAATACACTAAAGTGATTCCTTCCTAAGAGTTTTAGAACTTGTTGTACCCCTAGTTCCACATATTACTTGTTCCCTCATTTATGTTTCTATTTAAAAGTTACCTCTTGAAAGACACTCTTTGATCAATCTTAACACAGACTTTATAATATATATAACACAGACTTTAGTTTTCCTTACTATCATCTATCAATTTATGTTACTCTATTTTTCCATGAACTAGTTTATAGTACACTGTATCACTGGTTCATTCATGTACTGTATGTCTCTCGCATTAGACTTTAAACATGAAGGCAGGAATCACATCTTAGCCTTGTTGTATCACCAGCTCTTAAGTAATGCCCGGTCCAATGGTAGGTACTCAACAACTATGTGTCCAATAACTTATGAATAAAATCCTGTTTTAGCACTTACGTAGGTATTCAATAAAACATATTTGTAGCCTATTAAATCCAGATTCTGGGCTGGATGGAAGGAACACACTTATACATTAAGTGTAGTTCCTCCCACACTTTAGCAAGGGAGGAAAACAAACATGCATTTTCAATACAATATGAAAAATGTATTATGTAAGTGCTACCACTTCATCAGGATGGTGGTATGAATGAGAGAGACAGTTTCATAGTGGAAATGTTTTAAATCTCAACTAGAAATCTGGGGTAAAAAGAAATTATATCCTAAGAATAAACTAAGACCTCAAAACATAAAATAGCATGTCAATTTTGGTGAAATTCAAAGAACTTACAGAAGTTAGACTGCCCAAGAGTACTAATGTACTCTGCTGATTTCTGAGTATATGCTGGGGCAAGGCCCTGTTGCATACTTACCTTCTACATAACTCAAGGAACACTAGGATAAGTTTAATATGAATATATTTTTGGTATGGTTTATCCTCAAAGGAACAACTAGTAAGTCTTAAGGATGGTTCTCCATGGTTTTGTTTGTTGCTTAAAACTTGGAAAAAAAAATGTTACAGACATGCTATTAACTTACCATACAATGTTCCCAAAAAAGAGGCATCTAAAGCATTGATCAGAAGAGCCTTTACCACTCTTTCAAAGTGAGTATAGTGGTCACTAAAAGAATCTGAAATTAATTTAAAATAGATATTAGGATCTGGTAGACAAAATAATTCACCGAATACAATAGGCTTCTTTACCAACTTGAAGAAATTAATATTATAAATAGCAGAAATTCCTTAATCATCCTGTAGGAGTCTTGATAACTTGTGTGGTCACTGAGCAGATCTCCATTTTCCAAATTTTCTGGCTTCTAGTCCAATTTTTCTAGTTATTATTTCAAACTTTCATTTCCTAAACTTACTAAGGAATAGTAGTTTGGGAATATTAAGAGATATGTTGTAAAAAAGTATCAAAATCATCAAGAAGATTATACACCATGACCAAATGGGATTCATCCTAGGAATGCAGGGATGGTTCAACATTCGCAAATCAATAAATGTAATACACCATACTAAGAGAGCCAATGACAAGAATGAAATGATCACAGCAATACATGCATAAAAAGCTTCTGACAAAGTCCCATACTCATTCATGATAAAAACTCCACAGAAGATCAGAACAGTCTTTACCTTAATCTGATAAGAACCATTTACAACAAACCAAGAGCTAACATCATACTAAATGGTCAAAAACTTAAAGCTTTCACTCTAAAATCAGCAACAAGACAAGGATGTTCACTATTACCACTGCTGTTCAACATAGTTCTAGAAACACTAGCCAGAACAATTAGGCAAGAGGGAGAACTAAAAGGAATAAGAATAGGAAAGGAAGAAGTTAAATTATCATTATTCACAGATGACATAATACTCTAGAAGACTCAAAAAACTCCACTAAAAAACTGCTAGATTTAATAAACAAATTCAGTAGTGTGGCTGGATACAGTCAACACTCAGAAAATCAATAGCCATCCTGTACATGAATATCAAACTCACTGAGAGAGAAATTAGGGAAACCATAACCTTCACAATAGCACCCAAAAAAATGAAATACTCAGGAACCAATCTAACAAAGGAAGAGCTATGCACTGAAAATTACAGTACTCTGAAAAGAAAAAGATCAAAGAGGATTTCAGAATATGGAAAGATATCCCTTGCTTCTTGGGGTAGAAAGAACCAATAGTAAAAATGGTCATACTTCCAAAACTGTTACGTATATTTAATGCAATTCGGATCAAAATTCCAATAGCATATCTCACAGAATTAGAGAAAACAATCCTAAAATTCATCTGGAACCAGAAGAGACCTAGAATGCAAATGCAAGTCTGGGTAACAAAGGCAAGGCAGAGGGCATCACAATTCCTGACTTGAAACTATAGTATAAAGCTATGGTGACAAAAACAGCATGGTATTGGCAAAACATGAAACAAGAAAACAAAAACAGACCTGAAGATCAATGGAACAGATTAGAAGATGCAGAAACAACTCCAGACATACTCAGCCACCTTACCTATGACAAAGGGGCCAACCACATTCACTGGAAGAAAGGTAGCCTCTTTAATAAATGGTGCTAAAAAAACTGGCTCTCCACATGCTGAAGATTAAAATTGGACCCATATCTTTCACTATGCACTAAATTCGAAATGGATCCAAGATCTAAATATTAAACCAGAAACATTAAATCTGCTGGAATATAGAATATTAAAATTCTTGAAGACACTGGTGTAGGCAGAAACTTCATAAATAACACCCAGATCGTACAGGAACTGTCACAAAGAATCAACAACTGGGATCTCATCTTATTAAAAGCTTTTGCACGGCAAGAGAAACCACCAACAGAGTGAAGAGACAACCCACAATGTGGGAAAAAATGTTTGCCAGTTTTCTTCAGACAAAGGATTACTAACCAGACCACATAAAAAACTAAAAAAAAAAAAAAAAGTCAGACCTCCCAAATTTAAAGACCCGATCCAAAAATGGGCATCTGAGATGAATACACAATTTTCAGATGAAGAAATACAAACAGCAAATAAGTATATGAAAAAATGTTCAACATCATGCTCATTTAAAATGCAAATTAAAACAACACTGAGATTCCATCTCATCCCAGAAACAATGACTATTACCAAGAAATCAACCTATAACAAATGCTGGAGAGACTGTGGGGAAAAAGTAATCCTTCTGCACTGATGGTGAAGGCATAGATTGATACAACCACTATGGAAATCAGTGTGCAGAGTCCTCAAAAAACTAGGACTGGAGGGCCTGTTTGACCCGGATATTCCCCTTCTGGTTATCTTTCCAGAAGAATCAAAAACACTGTACTACAGCTACATATGTGCACCTACATTTATAGTAGCACAATTTGTAATAGCTAGATCTTGGAAACAACCCAAATGCTCATCAACTGAGGAATGGATAAAAAAGATTTTTTTATGCAATGGAATACTACTCAGCTGTAAAGAAGGATAAATGAGAGCCAGGTAAATGGATGTAACTTGAGACCATACTCATAAGTGAAATAAACCAGATGCACACGTGTAAACATTGTTTTGTCTCCCTAGTGTGAGAAGCTGAAAGAGGAAACAAGATCCAAGATGTACAACAGATATTGTAAAATGGGAAGAAACTTCAAAAGGAAAGAGAAACTGGGATGAGGGAATGGAGAAAAGAAAGGAAGGGAAGGGCCAGGGACATAGCTCAGCAGTACAAGCGCCTGCCTGGCAACACAAGGTCCT
>NW_004955412.1:1197093-1208883 GCF_000276665.1 Chinchilla lanigera
TGTGCTAATATTGTTTGGACAATTAAATGCTGCTGTGCTGTACTCTGACTAACTGATTTAAAGATAACAATACACAATTAACCATTACCCTTCTATTGTCTGGTTTTGAAATTTTGTTTTTTTCTCTTTAAAATAAAAAAGTGAAGTCAGATACAGATGATAGGAAATGGGGAGACTGGAGACAGGAAGGGGGTCTGGGGATGCAAGGAGAGCGGAGGGAGGGGAGGCTGAGGGGAAGTAAAAGGATCAAGAGATGATGTGTGTGCCAGTTCCCCACAAGGAATGTATTTGTGTGTCACAACACATATTAATAAAAAGGGAAAAGTTAACTTCAGAAGAAACAACTTCTGTATTATGCAAAGGAACTTTCAGAACTATGCTGTCTCTCCCATTTATTCTTGTTTTTTCTTTCAGAGTAAAGTTTATTTTTGCACGTAGAAAGCCACATTTCTTAAGATTAGGATTAGACACTTGCCGGTGTACGTGCAATTTTTCCTGATTATACCTTCTAAGTATTTACTGCTTGTATTCAAGAGAACCAGAGTTTTCTATAATTATTTTGACTCTGGTCATTCTTCTGAGATCTCTTACTAATTTCAAAAGTTCAATTTTCTTGAGTATTTGTGGGAGAGGAGTTTTCTGGGGCACTACAGAACTGAAGACACATACGGTGAAGGGATTCCTGGGCACTGTCCCTGTTTCTCTCCCGATTCTGATCTTAGTTAAGACTATCTAAGGAACTGAACCAAAGTTTATAAATGTTCACTTAGACAGAAGTACATAGAGTATGGATGTACTTTCTTTTGGAATGAAGGAGTAGCCCAGTAGAAGTAGGAAGAAGCAGAACAAAAATCTGACTCACTTTTCCACTCCAACGGATGTGACCTTCCCCTCCATATAAACAGAACCCACTGGGGAAAGACAACCCCTCCTCTCAAAATACTAATATCCCTTTTCTTTTGTATCTTTGGTTAAATAAGTGAGAAAATTATAGTTTATGTGGGTGTCTTTATATACACATAAAAACACATCATAGTATATACAAAAAATGTCTTTGTCAATACAGATACCCTTCCACTTACAACAGGGTGATGACATTCTAAATTCAAAATATCCTAAATTGAAAACTCATTTAGGGTCAGGGATATAGCTCAGTGGCACAGTGCCTGCCTGGCAAGTACGAGGTCCTGAGTTTGACTCCTGCTGCAAAAAAAAAGAAAGTAAAAAGAAAGCTCATTTAATACAACCAGCCTGGGGCAGTGGTACAGGTAAGGCCCTGGGTTCAATCTCTAGCACTGGAAAGAAAGAAACACTAAAAACAAGAAAACGCCTAATTTACTGAACATCATAGCTCAGTAACACAGTACACTAGAGGACCGGCTGTTTAACCTTGTTTTTCTGGGGATGACTTGGAGCTGCTTTATGCTGCCGCCTAGCATCTCAAGAGAGCATCACATTGCCTATCACTAGCCCAGGGGGGGAAAAAATCGTAATTCGAACTAGGATTTCGACTGAATGCATTTAACTTTTGCATCACTGTAAAGTCAAAATAGCTTAGGTAGAAGTATAAATTGGAAATCATCTGTACTTATATTTTTTGTTTTGCTTTCATAGCTCATTGTATTATTTAAAAGACTCAGAACAAATGTAAAAACAATACCGTACTACATTTTTTTTGTTTTTCCGGTACCAGGAATCAAACTCACAACCTTGTGCTTGCCAGGCAGGCGCTGTGCCGCTGAGCTAAATCCCCAGCATGCCCGTACTACATCTTAATACCTCATTTTAAAAGGAATATTTCCATGACCCTTAACATAACTATGATGTTGGCTCTTGGTTTAAAATACTGCCATGTGAAGGACATATGCTCCTATTACTAATTTTTATATACTTGCTTTTGCTAAAGTGCGTATGGACTCTGAAAGCTATCAAATACCCTTTTACAATCTTAAGAAACTATATGAATTTTTCCTCTTTTGATATACTAATGTAGCATATTAAGATGACTGTTAATAGATGATTTTTATATAGTTCTAAAAAGAATGGTTAGGTCTTTTTATTTTTATCAGAAAAATAGTTCCTTCATAGATCTACTTGCAAAGTTATCTGCATCAATTTATAAGGAATGTCTCTTTCACCCGTATAAGCAGGTGTCTTGTGTGATGAAAGTAACTCCAGAATGTTTTCCTATCTAAAAATATGGTTGACCATACTTACATTCAAGTAATTCTTTCACCAATCACACTAAAATTTATAAAACTTTCTTTTTTTAGATTTCCACTTGTTCTGTATACTAGATCCTCAGGAATTTGTGAAATAGGGTCTTCTATTCCTTTACGCATAATTTATCTTCTTCCATAAGTTACCGTGTTCTTGCTGTTTCCTGTTTGCATGAGAAGTTCTCAGCTTTAGCCTGTATATCACCGATGAGCTTTTCTGTACTGCTAATTTTTCTCTCTATTGCTTCCAATATAGATTTATTTCTGACTTTATATTTTTAATTTTCTGGAAATTCTTTTCAGCTAGCTATCTTTAACCCAACTGTTTTCTCATGACATTCTACTGCTTTTTCGTAGATTGAAAGGAAATGCTTTACAAAGTTTTCTTCAGTTTCCTTTAATCAAACATTTTTCACAGAAATTTTCCTCCTCTGAGTTCACCTTTACCTTATGCTGCAATATGAGTTCACCACTGCTGTTCCCTTCTCACAGAACAAAAGGGAAAGCCGCAAGATTCGGGACTTAACGCAAATGACAGCTATTCTCAGGGCCGGCTCTGTCGTGGTGACCGAGCGATTCTGTCTGCTGGAGGGACAGCACAGTGACATTCCCTGCGTTTAACTTCCAGTACTTAGCGAGGAACTAGGGACTGAAATGTACTCTCCTCCTCTCTGCTTACAGTTCCTGTCACTGTAAACATGAGAAGGTACTAAAGCATATCACCTTCAGTATCCACAAGCCAGGATCTTCTTCCTCTCTACCTGTATATACTATCTTTAGCACACGAATCGGAGAACACTGGTCTAATTATAACTCAATCCAGACCACACAGTGTGTTTCACTACTCATCATACAGAATATTACTTGAACGAGAAAATATATTTTGATTTTATAATAATTAACTTATAGCAACTCTTAGAAAGGAATCCCCTAGCAAATCAAGAACTGCTTAAATTCCATTATCTCAGGTATATAGTAATACGAGGTTAATGTAAGAACCGAAGAGTATACTGGTAAGTAGGTTATCAATCACTTTGACAAGAACAACTTCACTGAATTGATGGATACCAAATACACAGTACAGTGTTTTGCATTTTTACTGAGAAGCAGGATCAAAAAATATGATTTAGAATTATGGTTTGTAGAACATGCCAACTCAAAGGAAAGGCACAAACCTGATTATGACTGAAGGAAAAAACAGCTTAGAAGGATAAAGATTTGGAAGCTGAAAATAAAGAAAACTGAGTGGATGATAAAAGCAGGTGTAATTATGAACACACAAGATAAAACCTACTGTATAAAAAATCAGATACATCTTCTCCAAAGGTAAAGATACTTAGTATTAAAAGCTTACAGCTCTGTTTTTGTATTTACTCAAATGAGGTGAAGACTTTTGTGCATAGAAAAACCTGTACACAAATGTTCATAGCAGCTTTACTCATAACTGTGAAGTATGGAAGTAATCAAGATGTCTTTCAACAGGTGAATGGATAACCAAACTGGAAAACAGATATAATGAAATATTATTCAACAATAAAAAGAAACGAGCTATCATGAAATGCATAACGCTAAATGAAAGAAGCCAATAGGAAAAGTCAAATTATGTGTTATTCCAACTATATGACATTCTATCAAAGGCAAAACTACACACACACACATCAGTGGTTTTCCAGAGGTTCAGAGGGAGGGAGGGAGGCAATGATAGAAAAGGAAAACTTTTAGGAAGTTAAACTATTATAGTGTGTCTTAGCTACTTTTCTCTTGTTGTTGGGACAAAATACCGGACACCCAGTAAAAGGGAGCAGGTCTCTTTAGCTCACGATTTGCAGAGGTTTCCGTCCATAACTGGCTGGCTCCGAGGCTGGGGAGCCTTGACAGAGGGGCCTCTCAAAGAAGAACGGTTCATGGCACCCACAAGGCAGCAGAAGCAATAAGGGGCCTTCACAGCATCTTTCTGTCTCTTTTATCCAGACTACTAAGGGCAAGTGGTACTCATACTTTAATGCTTGTGCCCTGGAGCCTAGTACTGTACTAGATCAATTCTAGCATCCCACATTCCAGATACAGTCACTTCTGAAGAAGCCCCATCTATGACTACATGAGGCTTTGGGGGGACATCTAAACACAAGCCATAACATAGACTGTAATGGAGGAATCATGCCATTTTATATTTGTCCAAATCCATAGAAGGTACAACACTAAGAACTATGACCTACATTATTGATAATGTATCAATACTGGCCCAACTCTAGGTATAAAGGGTATCAAATTAAAGCAAGGGTTTGTAATAAAGGAAACTGCTTGTGAGAGAACATACAAACTCTCTGTACTTCCCATTTACTATTTCTATAAATCCAAAACTGCCACAAAAAAGTAATTGTGGAGGTACAGGCTAAAGAAGAAAGTTGAAGCAGTTTCCATATGCTAGACTTTCAGCAGAAATGAATATGAGCAGGCATCTCTCAGCAAATGTTTTATCACATTCTAGATACATAATACAGAATGATGGGATACACCTCCTGAGTATCTTTTTTATGAGACAGGGTCTCACTATATAGTTTAGGCTGGCCTTAAACTCACATAGCACAAGCTGGCCTCGAACTCACAGTAATCCTCCTGCCTCAGCCTCCTGAATGCTGGGATTACAGGCATGCACCACCACCCTGAGTACTCTTGTAATTTAAATGTCCACATAGCAGGTGAATTATTACTCTACTGATATATGGAAGGAAGTCATTAATTTCATAGTATAGGGATGCCTAGTAACTACATCTCTAATAGGGCTATTTCTTGAAATTTGACTCAGCACGATCTATTTAACTATCAACTGTGGGATTGAAACCACAGTCAGTTATACTTAATTTTAGTATATATGCCTTTTCTAAGATAGTATTGGAAAGGATGCATTCTTGAAGAAAAATATACACAATTCTTTCCACCAGTCTTTTTCTACCAGAGTTGTAAAATTCACAAATACCATCTTTATATTAATTTATGTATAAATATAGGGATCAGACAAATAATACATATATAAATACATCCTAAATTTCAGGTCTATTATTGTACTTTAATTAATTATGTGAAAATATAGAAGATTGTAATTTCCTATTTCTAATAGGCTTCACTGTTTACATGAGGCTTCAAAAAGCCTGACAAAACAGTAATTCTCCAAGTGTGCTCTACAGATCCCTGGCAGTCTGCAAGTCCAGTTAGAGAAATCTGTGATGTCAAAGCAGTAACATGAAGGCACTATTCATCCACTGGTTCAGACATTTTCACTGACACTGTACAAGCACACTACATAAAGAAGATGGCTCCTTAAAACAGCAGAAGCACCAAACTACTAGTCATTACTGTAGTCATGACTGCGGGGCTTCACCGTAAACACAACCCTTTCACTTAAAGATGTATTCGATAAGGAATAAAAATTAATTTTATTACATGTTAAACCTTAAGTATGCATGTTTTTAGGACCCTCTGGAATTAAGTGAGAAATACACATAAAATGCTTATGCTGCTTACCAAATTACAAAGATTGTTTTGAGGCTAAGTACTTGTGCTATTGTGATGTGGCAAAGTATCATTTCTCGTGAAACATCTTATTTCAAAGAATAACTGGCAAATTACAGTTATTCAGATTTGGATGTTTTTCAGACATTTTATTAAAAAAAAGTGAGCTATTATTTAAAGACCTCACAGTATTTGTTTCCAATGATTAAAAAAAAAAAAAAATGAAGTTTTATGTGGAAATTGGAATTTTGACAAACCTGTATGTGTCACTGTATACCTGACAGGTTCCTGATACTATAGAAATAGTCCAGTGACAATGGTGGTAATATTAATAAATGTGAAATGCATCAACATTTGGAGAATCTGCATAACCCACTCAATGAGTATTTTTCAAATGACTAATGTGTTACAAAATCACGCATGTGTAAAATACCCATTCAAACTGCACGATATCCCCAATGAATTGTAATATTAATGTTAAAAGTTCATTTATATGGTTTCAGACTACACATCATAGTTAACTTTTAGGAAAATGTCACTTATCCAATTCTGATGTTTTATATCAAATGAGAATATCCATAATTATTTTGAAAACACTATTAAAGTAGTCCTTCCTTTTGCAGCTGGCTGTATAAAACAAAACTGTTTTCATATACTTCAACCAAAATAATGTCACAACAGACTGCAATAAATCAGATATAAGAATTCATCTGCTTTCTAATAAGCTAGACATCAAAGGTCTTTTGCCAGAATGTAAAACGACGTCCTTTTTCTCATTCTTGGAGAAAACAGGTATTTTTATAAAATGCTACTTATACCAACAGAGTGAATTTATTAATCTTAAATGAATAAACGTATTTTAAGTTTCTCAGTTTTGCATTTCTACACTGCTAAGTGTTACTAGCATGACAGAAACAAAGGCTTGCTGGGAACAATAATTTTTAGTGTGAGAAGAGTTCATGAGACTACTGGAATAAACTGGTAGACTGACAAATTTAAGTTATCTGAAAATGAAACCATGGTTCCTAATTAGTGACTCAGAACAAGATACTAAAAGAGTGATTTGGTATACTGTAATTATAATTGATATACTATAATTATTAGAATGTCATAAAACATGGTCTGGTATTTAACTTACACAGAGAATTCTGTTTCACTAATTTCAGGTGTGAGGTGGTCAATTTTTCTTCTTGTTGACTTTCATTCACTTCATCACATTCATCCTGTAGTACAAAGTCATCAACAGTACAATCATCTCCATCTTCATCATATTCAGAATCATCCTCTTCCTCCTCATCTTCATCACCAATTGGACAGGATTCCTTTTCAGAGTCCTAATTAAATGAAAATAAATGCATATCAAATTTTGCCTTTAAAATAGCCATTATGAATATGATATTAAAAGATTAAATCCAAAAGCAGAAAAACATGATCCACAGAATTAAGTTCCTATTTTAAGCTTATTAAGGAATTTTGAAAAGTTACATGCTGAACTTTTGAAATTAGGAAGAGCACTCCTTAAGCGATATGAAATGTTTAAAATGGACATCAAAAATATAAGAAAGAACAAAAAAAGATGATCCAAAACAACAAATAGTTGTGCAATTTTAAAAAAGAGAAAGGGACTGAGGGTCATATAAAAATATACGTAATAGTGCAATCAAACCTTCACAGACAACTGAATAAAAACCTGCAGACTTACCAAGAAATAGAACAGAATCATTACTTTGATTTTTATAAGAATAGTTCAAATAAAAATTTAAAAACAGTAACAAAACCAACAAACTGTAACGCACCTCAGAATCTCTGCAACTATTGCTTCTCTGGCGAGATCTTCGCCTGGAGAGCTCCTTCAGCTTCTGCAGCTGTTCTCGCTTTCGAGCAGCTAATGATTTTTCAGGATTACTCTGCTCCATTTCCACCGAAGAACACTCATCTTCAACCACTCTACGTGGACGTTTACCACCTGCTTTTCTAGCTAAGATATCACTGTCATCACTATCGTCACTGTCATCCATTACAGAAGTTAGCTTTTTTCTTTTTGCTCGTTTGATTTGTTCTTCTTCTAAATCTTCCTCTATGATTGGTGCAGTGTGTTTGTTGGTATCATCCTCTTGACTCAGATCCTTTTCACAATCTAAGTCAACAGACCTATGATTGTTTATTTCTTCTTCATGTGTGGAACTGTCACCGGTGTTAATGAATTGCGTATTGCTGCTTCCTCCACTTTCAACTTTGGTTAATTTAATTTCTGTTTCATTTTCTGGTATTTTATTACCATCAGGCCCCTCGTTACAATCTAGCTCTTCCTCACTGTCAACACTCTCATCGCTATGAAGCTCTTCATCGCTACTTAGATCTTCACTGCTATCAAGCTCTTCTTCACTATCAAATAATTGTGAGATACTGTTTCTTTTGGTCCGCCTCCAATCAACTCGAGATTTTTGCTTAGGCATTTGAGTTTTAGAATGTGATCTTGTTTCATGTCTTCTAACATGTTCCATTTTCACTTAAGCTTCTACAAAGTAAAGTTATTAGGAATACAATGACAACCAAACTAGGCAATGAATGCATATACAGTAAACGTTATATTTACTTTGCTTTATTAAATGGTTCACAGAAGTAAATTTTCATGAAATCTGTGAGTAGAGATGGTAAAAGTTACTCAATGAATAATTCATTGAACATCTATCTATAAGACAGTTGCAGGTACATGTGTTCTGAATTATGGTATGTATATGCTGTGTTGAAAGGGATACACAGAAAAATGGTCTGTGTCCTTCAGAAAATTGTATGTAACACTAAAACATTCAAATATATAATTAAGAAAAATTCAAGGTATTCATTTGTTCCAAATTAGAAATAAAAAAAGGTATTTCAGACAAAAACAGGGCAAAACTTTGTTACTGATAAAGAATGTTATGTTTAGTAAATAAGTGTTACTAAGAAGGTAGTGAGAAAAAGTTTCAGGCTAGAAAAAAGACAAGGATGGAAAGTAGAGTGAATTACCAGGATGATTCATCCTCTAGGCAAAGAAGGACGGTGAACAGCAAATGACATGAACTATAAAGGATTAGTCAATTTATAAGAAAGTTATAATGTAGTTATCAACCAAGAAGGAAAGTGGTACAATATCGAGACAGAAACTACCCACTAAAATTATAACCTCCATATACCTTAGTAGAATGGAAGTGGCTTTAAACTACTCAAGGTTAAAGATGTAATATAATACAATGAAAACGTACTAACAATCCAATAATATAGTCAGCTGAAAAACACAAAACATTTCACGGCAAAGCAGAGCATGATATTGGGAAGAGAAAAAAAGGCTGTCAGTTTCTGATTTTAAAAGGTTAAATTCCATTAAAATTATCACATATATACGAACAAGGAACAATTAATGACAGGTAAGATAACTAGAAAATCACTAACACATTATGTACTTCTCCGGTTGCTAAAGAAGAGAAGTATGACCATAATGTAATGACCTAAGGATATATATATAAGAGCTTATATATTTAAAGAAGTCATCTTTTCAAGCTGATTATTCCAGTATTCCCTCTACATCACAGCATACTCTTGGAGGTTTTCTATAAACCAGAGTACACAATAAAAACAAAAATTTTAAAAAGTAATCACACTTTTTTTTTCATTCAAAAGAGTGATTTCAAAATCACTTCACTGTCTCAGGAATAAGGAACAGTTAGCAGTTTCTAGAAATAAATTTTTTTGTAAAATGAATATTAACTATTATTAAAGATATTTTTTAAAGTGCTTGACATACTCTGAGCAATGACAGTACGACTGGGCCAAGTTTATAGCTTCCCAAGATGATTAACTGGGAGAGGTGAAAGGATACCAATCATTTTATTATGTATATTGTAATATATCTATAATGTAACGTGCCTGCTTACAATGATGATACCTAATTTAAAATCAGAACAGGATTTGCAAGATTATATACCAGAAATTAGCTCTATAGTATACATTTAAGTATAGCTTTATGACAGTAACCGCTATAAGAAATAATCAGTATTGTAATAGCAATCTAAAAACTCTAGTCAATAGATTAAACAGTCTGATATACTTGAAATTATATTGCATGAAGTCTTATTTTAAAACTAATAAAGACGAAAATTTTGTGTAATCAAAAGTACCCCTTTAGAAATACCTATATTACTCTTGAAAGTATAGTATAGTTTGTGTATACCACACTGCTTTCTAGTAAACGTGTCTGAATTGGCAGAAATAATGATAAAAGCACTTATGATAACAAGTACAATTACAGCTTTCACTAGATACAATAAACGAAATTGGACAGTAAAAAACATTACAGTGAAAGATGACTTCATTAGTACCCAGAGATTCATGTCTATTAGATGATTATCTCACAAAACAGTAACATGTTCAAAACCCAGGTACTTATCGTATGATAAATGATTACCATGATAATGATAGAAAAAATTAAGAATATCATACTATTAAACAGCCCTATGACTACACAGTTAAAATATAAAATAAATCCCCGGTATTACTGTCAGTGTACTTTCATACTTATTTTTAAATCCTGAAAATGTTCCTGGGAGGAAGACACCTCTCTCTTCATTTATAAATATCAAAGCCAAGCATGTACAGTTTAAATGACTTACCAAAGGTCACACACAGCTTGTTAGTGACACAGCAAGGATTGCAAACCAGGTCTCCTGATTCCACGTTCAGGGCTGTACAAGGACTGCTGCCAATAACATATCTGTACAGGTAGTAAAAATTAAGCGTTTGAAGTATGATTTTATGTCTCATTCATGCTAATTTTAGTTTCAGAAAGTTACCATCAAAATTGCTTAAAACAGAATTTACAAACATGCATTTTACACTGAATTATAGTGCACGAGTTAGGCCACAGACTTCTGAAAATCATCAAGTAGACAAGAAGAGAATGTGTAAAGGAGATGAAAATTTGCAGACTTCCCTGTACCATTCTTACAGATGACACTGACTACAACGTTTAAGGTAGTCTTCAGTGAGCCCAAAAGTAAAGTTTCCCAGAAAGGCGGTGTGGAGAAAAACATTTACTCTCAAAGACTAGAAAGTGCATGCTTGCGCAGGCAAACTGTATTTAAATATATCAATTTCATTTGGCCAACTGGCAGATTGTCTCTTGTATTTCCAAACTGCAATTTGCATCAGTAAGTAAGGTGAAATTTTCTGTTACTGAAAAAGGAAATGGTTGAACATGGTTGAACCATTTGAACATGGTTGGTTCCTCTTTTAAATTGTATCTTTAGTATATTAGCTGGGGAGGGAAGCAGGATGATAGGAACAAAGTGAGTCAACCTAGAGACAAATGAAAAGAAATGAGAAGTTTTTAGAATCCACACAAAAAACAATCCAGGCAAATAGATGTAATTTCTGTACAGGCTCAATTATACTCAATTTCTTCAAATGAGAATTTTAATCAAGCGCTCTGTAATATCTTATCTTTAGGCAAAGAAAAACAAAGGGACTCCAAACAAAGCAGGAAGTGAAGATCAACACTGTCACACCTCTGTGCTTTATGGTTAACATCACATAAAATGATACTATCTATGTTGTCTGCCAAAGAATATAAATTAATGGTGATAATCCGTATTGCTTGTTTTTCCTCTCACAGTAATTCTACACTTAAAGTAGTTTGATGTCTTTTTGACATTAATTCATAGCTTAGAAAAGATTTAGTACAGAAATCATCTACCTGCTGTACAAACAACCTCAGCAGTAGTTTAAGATTTGAAGGGCAGTGGAATCCCAGGCCGTTTTATGAAACTGTCCCGAGGGATCCATTCACTCGTGAAACGTCACTCCTCCTTGATTTACTTTTTCACAAGGAGATTTGGAGAGTAGTCATTAATAAACCAAAGAGCTGCCCAACACCTACGGAAACGCCCGCCCCGCTCGGAGCAGCGTCGCTACCCGACGAGACAGGCGCGGTCCGCTCCGAGAGCTGGCATCGCACCAAGCCGCCGGGACGCCGAACCCGCCCGGGACGCCATCCGCGGGCGTCGGCGCTTCCCGCTCAGCCTCG
>NW_004955412.1:1209523-1231430 GCF_000276665.1 Chinchilla lanigera
GCGTGACGGCCTTCCCGCGCGCCCTTCGCGGCCCCGGGCGGTAAAGCACATGTCCGTAGCCCAGGCTGTCCGCGGTGACTTGGGGCCTCCCCCGCCGCCCCGCGCGGTTAAAGGCCGGCTCCCTCAGGCCTCCTTCCCCTCCTCCGCAGCCCCTTCGCCGGCCGGGCCGGCCGGATGCTGTGAAGCTCGGAGGACTGTGTTAAGACGCGGGAGGACTTTGTGGATTACTGAGTGCCAGGGCGAGGGCAGTCCCGGGACCTCGCTATGTCAGGGAAGCGGAAGCGTGTGGTGTTGACTATTAAAGATAAGCTTGATATAATAAAGAAGCTGGAAGATGGAGGTTCTTCCAAACAGCTGGCTGTGATTTATGGAATCGGGGAAACAACGGTTCGGGATATTAGGAAAAATAAAGAAAAGATTATAACTTACGCAAGCAGCTCTGATTCGACAAGTCTTCTGGCCAAGAGGAAGTCTATGAAACCATCCATGTATGAGGAACTGGATAAAGCAATGCTGGAATGGTTTAATCAGCAGAGAGCAAAAGGGAATCCCGTGTCTGGACCAATTTGTGCAAAAAGGGCAGAGTTCTTCTTTTACGCTTTGGGGATGGATGGTGATTTTAACCCCTCAGCTGGTTGGTTAACTCGATTTAAGCAGCGACACAGCATTAGAGAGATTAACATTAGAAATGAAAGGTTGAATGGAGATGAGACTGCTGTGGAAGATTTTTGTAACAACTTTCGAGATTTTATTGAACAAGAGAACTTGGAGCCTGAACAGATCTACAATGCAGATGAAACTGGACTGTTTTGGAAGTGTCTGCCTTCCAGGACTTCAGTAATGAAAGGTAAATGTACTATTCCTGGGCACAAGTCTGTTGAAGAAAGAGTTACTATCATGTGTTGTGCCAATGCAACAGGTTCGCACAAGCTTAAACTTTGTATTGTGGGCAAAGCAAAGAAACCTCGCTCCTTCAAGTCAACTGACACTTTAAACCTGCCAGTCTCTTATTTCAGCCAGAAAGGTGCGTGGATGGATCTTTCTATTTTCAGACAGTGGTTTGATAAGATCTTTGTGCCACAGGTTCGAGAGTACTTAAGATCCAAAGGTTTGCAAGAAAAAGCTGTGCTTTTGTTGGATAATTCACCAACACATCCAAATGAAAATGTCCTTCGTTCAGATGATGGTCAGATATTTGCTAAATATTTGCCACCTAATGTGGCTTCTTTGATTCAGCCCTTGGATCAGGGAGTCATAGCAACAATGAAGAGAAACTATCGTGCAGGTCTTCTCCAGAAAAACTTGGAAGAAGGTAATGACTTAAAGTCATTCTGGAAGAAGCTAACTCTGCTGGATGCACTTTATGAAATAGCAATGGCGTGGAACTTAGTAAAACCAATTACTATTAGCAGGGCTTGGAAGCAGATTCTTCCTACCATAGAGGAGAAAGAAAGCATGGACTTTGATGATGAAGATATTTCTGTGGCTACTGTGGCCACCATTTTACAACATACCAAAGGACTGGAAAATGTTACTACTGAAAACATTGAGAAATGGCTTGAAGTAGACAGTACTGAACCGGGTTATGAAGTATTAACTGACAGTGAAATCATCAGAAGAGCACAAGGTCAGACAGATGAGTCTAGTGAAAATGAAGAGGAGGAAATAGAACTAATTCCGGAGAAACATATAAATCATGCAGCTGCTCTCCAGTGGACTGAAAATTTGTTGGATTATCTAGAACAACAAGGTGATATGATTCTACCTGATAGACTGGTAATACGCAAACTTAGAGCCACCATCAGAAATAAACAAAAGCTGACAAACTCAAGTCAATAATGGCATTTTAATTTAATCACTGTTTTGGCAATTCATGCTTATCGTCTTTGCAATATGTTTTAATTTTATTTGTTTTCTCAATTCACAGACACAGTCCTGTGAGTTACAGATTTTAAAAAAATGTGTCTGTCATAGCTTGGAAACTCTATGTTTCCATTGTCTGTCTTGTCCCTTTGTTCAGAACCTGTTTCTGTATCCATACCAATGTGTAATTCAGGTGTGTACATCTACAGTCATCTCTTCAAAACCGGTGGCATTCCCCAAGTTCTCTAGCAAAAGTAAGAAATAACAGTGAACAGAATTTAAGCACTTTCCTAAAATCTTTTGCTTGAATTTTGAGGGTTGCCACAGTAATCTTAGGCTATATAAATAGTTGTTTTCTGTATATATATAGATTGACAGGATGAGAAAGATCTAAATTGTTAGGTTTCAGGATGATCTATAATTTTAAAATGAAGTTTAATAATAGTGGGGAAATAATGATCTACTAATGATAAAAATAACTTACAAATTCTGTTTTACCTTTGTGTGGATGGCAAGAAGGGGAGATTTTACTGGAAATGAAATAAATATAGAAAGTTACTGCTGAATGAGAAACTTGAAAAGTTGATACACAAGAGAGGTATTCTGATTAATTCATTGTAGGAAATGCAGTTAAAATTTTTGGAAACTTGGTTATTTATACAGAGAATAAATATACTTGTTTTAATTTGTTGTTTTATTATGAATTGGGTAATAGTGTACATTTACTATTTATGTAATTATAGTACATATTTCTTAATGCTTCATGTAATGATCTGAGCTCCCACATTATACTTGGTGAACAATATCTTGGGAATTTAAAAGTAAGATTTGTTTATTTACTGAATATTTAGAAATATTACCTATGACTTAAAAATTTTGTCATACCTGGCTCTTATTTGATATGAAGAGAAGAATAAAATTTTTAATATTTAAAAGAAATCATGTTTGTATCTGTTTTTATGAAAAGCAGAAGTAACTATGAAAGTGCCAGCTAGGAATTTCATTGTTTATTGTTTTGATAATTTTGATATTGTTTTGATAATTGTAAAGGGATTATTTCTTCTGAAATTTAATATAGGTCAGAATTTTGATAAATTTTAATAAACTGTTCAACATTTTGAAAACCCTTTGCATGTATTAAAATTAATTTGTAATGTCAAATCAAAACATTCCCATATTGTTATAGTCCAAAATTTTTAAAATCATAAAAATTAGAATGATTCTCATTTTTGAAACATTTTTGATGAACTACTTAGTGCCTTTCTCCAAATTTTTAAACTTTAAAAGGTTTTCAGTTTTCCATAATTTCTGTTATCTTCACTATGTATAACATATTATGTACGTGTGTGTATGCACACTGATTTTTCAAAAGATTTGTGATGAAAATGTGTAAAACTTGTGTTCATTAAATGAATTACCTCTGTGGTTAGGAAAAGTATAAGAAATGAGCATACATACTGAGTCAGATAATAAAGTCTGCTATTGTATATGATAATTTTTCTGAATGAAAGTTAAGTACTAAAAAGCTTCTTGAAACTTTCGTTTGGATTTGTTCACTGTTTTTGCAGTTCATTTTTTTGGTGAAATAGAGATGTATCATTGCCAGTTTAACCAGTAAGGTTAAACTGTGTAGTTTTAAATGTTAATACCTAGTAAATTGTTCACTGTTTGTGAATTTGATTGTGAATCTTGTAACTTTCTCTAGCTTGAGAGTCTGCTCTTTGGTTTACCAGGGTTTGATCTTTGAAATCTCAACTGGTAGGTTAACATTCTTTTTTGGGTTGTTCTTTCCTTAATTATAAAAGCTGCCTAGCAAGCACAAGGTCCTGAGTTCCATTACTGATTGCTGTTTCATGTTCTAAGCAGTCTACTTATATCGTTTAATCCTCTTATTATAAATCAGATGAAAATACTAATGCTCGTCGTATATTCTTCATTGCTGTAGATCACTTGGCTACAAGTGTGAATTTAAGTCCAGGTAGTATTTGACTGTAGAGCCTGTGTTTCTGTTATCCATACTGTTAACCTCTTATCCTTTTCCAGTCCTTAGCATTTATTTTTTGCCATATGCATCCACCACTTGCCACAGTTTCTGAATTTAGTTGTCTCAGTCCATCTGTGACAGCTGTTGCTTTTTCCTTTATGTATATTTTTTTCTTTTATATTTTTGAGGCCTTAGTCTTCTTTCCCTACTCTACAGTGTTTCTATTTTCTTTTTTTTTTCCTTTTGGTACTGGGATTAGACCCATAGTATTGTGGATGTTAGGCAAGTGCTTTACCACTGACCTATATACCCAGCTTTATTTACACTCATTCACTCACTCATGTGTACATGCATTTATTTATATATGTCTGGTCTTGCTAAATTGCCCAAGTTGGCCTTGAACTAGCAAGATAGCCACAGGTATGCACCATTGTACCCTATTTTTATTACCTTTCCTTTTTTTTCATCAACCACTTAATGGAATTTGAAACTTGTATCATCTGTTTTCTGACTTCTAGTTAGCAGCGCTCAGTGAGAATCCTTTCTCACTTCAACAGTTTTAAACCCAGTATTGGGAAAATAAATTCATGTAAAGATTTTTCTCAAGTTCACAAGGTAGTGTTGAAGAAAATGTTGGGTATAGTGCAGTACTAGGAAGGGAGACTTGCCAGGCTAAAGATCAGAAAGCACTGCTACTAAAACCACATGAATACAAATGTGATCAGATCCAGAGATTGAGAGATGCAAGGAGTAACAAGCCTCAAATGGGACAGTATGGGGAAAACAGTGAAGATTAAATTCCAATAGAAGAGGGATTGGTTAGAGGAAAAAGAAAAAGTTAATGGTAAAGTAGTCTGTAGTGAGGTGTACTTATTAATGGGCATTTCAACATCCTAACCCCATTTACAGTTTTTGCTGTGTAGCCCTAGACATGCTCTGTAATTTCTGCTTTTACCTTTTCTCATCTATGTAATGCTGAGTCATTACCAGGTTAAATGTGCTTGATCACTAGCAGCTAACAATGAAAGCTGTTTGGATGCTGTCTGCTTTCAAAGTCATAAATCTTTAGTTCTCAGTTCCCATTCTGTCAATGCCTCGATGAAGGTAGTGTTTGGCTTTTTTTCCAGTAAAACGTTAGCCATAGGCTCTTGTTCTTTCACCAGTTTTGTCAGGTGTCTTTCACTGATATGTCTTGACAATACTTTTAGAAAGTCAACTGTACATTGCAATGTTTCATATACTTTTAGTAGCCAAGAATTCTATGAGACCAGATTTACTTGCAGGTTGTGGTTTTTTTTTTGTTTTTTTTGGTACTGGGAGTGGAACTCAGGACCTTGTGCTTCCTAGGCAGACGCTGTGCTGCTGAGCCGTATCCCCGGGCCTACCTGCAGTTGATAGGAGAAATCAGAGTTGCTTTTTTTTCTGAGAGAATTGAGTTTTGGTGGAAAGCTGGGAGAAAGGTGTTGAGAGAAGTTGAATTCTGTGTTGTGCTTAAATTCAGTCAGTCCAAATTTCATTGAGTTTTTTCATATACCTAAGATTTTGGTAAGCTTAGGAAAATAAGCAATAGGCAAGAGAGGTTCCTGACTCTGAGAATCTTGAAATCAAGGGAGAAAAGCAACACATATTTGAAAGAAAAGGGGGGGTGGCTAAACCATCTACATACTTATAAGCTCACAGAAAATAGCCAACATAATGCAAACTGTGTAAGGAAACCAGATGTTTATTCGTTCCTGTACAAGCTTCTGTGTATCTTTGCATTTTAAGTTTCGTGTTCTTGTTTTCTTGCAGCTCCTTGGTGACTTCATTTTCCTTACCAGCATGTGCTCCCTTCATTTGTCTTCAGAAGCCCAGATTTATGTCATTAATGGGAAAGAGAATTTAAGTCTGAAAGAGAAATTACAGTTACTTTGTTTCCCATCCATCCCAAACTGTCAGCATCCTCCTAATTTCAGTTACTCCTTAGACGAGCTAAGTTCAAATAATTATTTAACTAAATACCAAAATGAATCTAAGCTACCTTGTAAAGTAGATAGAAACTACTTTTTCATCTATATCATCTCTTTCCTGTTTAGGCTTTCCTGAGGTATACAAATACCCTTACCTCTGACCATTCTTTCCCACAAGCAGTAACAGTGGTTTAGCTTTTTGTTTGTTTCTTTCTTTCTTCCTTTCTTCCTTTCTTCCTCTTCCTTCCTTCCTTCCTTCCTTCCTTCCTTCCTTCCTTCCTTCCTTCCTTCCTCCCTTCCTCCTTTTCTACTCTTGTTGCTACTTAACTACCACAATTTAGTTTATGTTGCAACCTTTAACCTTTAAAGAAAACCATTCAAACTCTTTAAGATCAACTACTCACCTTAGACATGTACTCCTACCTATTTTTCTTATTTAAGACAGTGACAACTTTACATGGTACCTACTCCTACAATGTCTTGCAATTAGAATTTGAGGATGGAAAAACAAAGATTAGCAGTTTGCTTATTAATACTTCATGTGAAAATGTCTCTAGATCCTCAGATTTTGTAAGAATTATATTACACGGTGATCTGTTTTGTGATTGTGTCTCACTTTGAGCGTCTAGAGATCAAGGACATGCAGAACAATATGTTCTTAACAGTTGTGTACTGTGTTTAAGGGTTGCTCTAGGCCAGTGGTGGCAAACCTATGGCACGCGTGCCACAGTGGGCTGTTTGTTTTCACTGACAGCTCTAAAACGTCTGTCATCACTGTTCTATGCTGTGTATGATGTACCTGGCTAAGACTGTCTGTATTCAAGAATATATTGGTTGTATTTTCTGTTGCTAGGACCAAATACCTGACACTTACCATTTAAAGAAAGAAGTGGTTTATTTGGCTCAGGGTTGCAGAAGATTGCATTCATGGTGGGTCGCTTCCATGTAGAAACACGGTGGAAGGATGTGGTGGAGCAAAGCTGCTTAAATTAAAAGAGGCCGTGAAGTAGAGTGGATTGGAAATGTGAGCCAAAGAGAAAGGGACTAGTAGAAGTACACATCAAGGTTGTGCCTGCATGACCCACCTAGACATGTACACTCAGAATGTGCCTTACTAGGCGGCCCCCAAGCCAACAGACAAAGAGGTTTACAGTGGAAAGTGACAGACTCATACATAAAACTGACGAAATAAGTTATGTGCTGAAGGAGTGTGAATAAAAGGCTTACTAATAGTGATGTGGTTGAAGTATAATTTTGATGTAAGAAGTGAAGGTGATAACTGAATTTGCCTTGAAAGATACTATTTTTATGACCTATTACGGTTCTCAAAGTATTTTTATACATACTAGCTTAATATCCAAAAGATAAATTCAGTTGGAGAAATAAAACCTTTAATCTTAGCTGTGGGGATAAATCTCTAAGTCTGTGTTTTCAGACTTATAATTTCTTACTGTTTACAGTCAAGTGGGTTTATTTTTTAAACAAGCAGAATCCCATATTTCTCCTCTTAGCTGACTAATCTCTGCTCTTACCTATTTTGTGTGTGTGTGTGTAATTGCTAAACTCAGCAAGGAACATTACTTTTCTGCCTCTTCTCAGCCACTCCCCGAGAGCTGAGCTACTTAACCTCAGCATTATTGTTAAAATAACTCCTTTTTTGAGGCTTTACTGTATACTGCAGCCTCTTCCTTGTGCCAATTCTAACAACACACAGTGTCTCCAAACACTGGCAAATACCATCCGTGAGTCTAAATATTCTCTACATGAGAATGTTTACTTTAGAACTTCAAGTTAGAAAATAATACATATGAAATATTTTACTGCTATTCCACTTCTTCACTATATCAGGTAGTTACTTCCTTAATGCCTATTTTCTGCTCACTGATACTATATATTGGGTTTTTATCACAGTGGCACCCCACTTCACCATATGTATTACCCTCACGATTTGGGTGACTAACTATTGAAACTACCAGCCAGATTTTAGAAGCTTAACAACAGTTTATTTTTTTTTCTTAGCAATATTATATCAGACTTAGCCAAATTTAAATTCTTCAAATTTAAAACCAATTGAATTTTCTTTAAATGATTTTTAAACCCAAGCTTGTTCCATCTGGTGATTTTTGAGTCCACCAGACCTTCAGAGTCTCCTGCATCCATTTATCAAATAGGAAAGAGAAAATAAAAATACTTGTTTTTAAAATTCTTTCTCTCAGAAGCTGTTCCTTGTATTTTTGGCAAGAACTATTTACCTGGCCTATATATAAGATTGAGACTGTGTTCGAATGGTGGAAGTTGCTATCCATGACAACTTTCTAAAATGGAGGGGGACGGCACACATATTGATGAGTAATAATTAGTCCTTTCTGAAACAAGAACAAAAAAATGGATTTAGGGTCATTATTCTCACCCAAGGATCTTTTAAAAATAGTATCAGTACATGAGTCTTGCTTCCAGAGGATCTGATTTATTCAGTCTGGGATGAATATATTTTTTTAAAAGTTGCTGAGTATCTTAAATAATGTAGCTACAGTTGAGTATGATACGATTACAGTTTGTAAGACAACCACTGTAGAAGATGTGAGGCAAAAAATAATGGTTTCCTTTGATGAAAGATGAAATAAGACTATAGTCAAAGTCATTAGTTAAATACACGCTGTAGTTTGAATGCCCCCTCTAAAATTTGTGTTCAAATATAATTGCAATATAAAGAGGTCTTTAACGTGATTAGGCTGTGACATCTCCACTCCTACGAACAGATTAATGTGAAAATAAAAATGGCTTTCAAGAATGGACATTCTTCCACCTTTGTGCCTCACAGTGACACAGTGGTAGGGCCCTTGTCAGATGCTAGCACATTAATCTTGGACTTCCCAGCTTCCAGAGCTGTGAGGAAGTAAATTTCTGTTTTTTATAAATTAATAAACCTTAGGTATTCTTTAGTAGCAGCACAAAAGGACTAAGATAGTAACCAAATAAGCACATATATTGTGTAGGAGAGAGGGCAACTCATACCTGGAAAGAACATGGAGCTGGAGGAAGAAAGCCTATATTTGACGACCAGTTTTACTGGTTTTCATTTGGAAATGTTTCTAAACTTTTTCATAAGTACCTGTTCTTTCCTGTGTACAATAATCTTCCTTTATTTCATTATTTTACTTATTTAACAGTTTGTTTTTGAATTTTCTGCTGTCTCCGTCCACTACCCTTACTGAATTTTGTCTTTCATGGTCTTGGTGCTCCAGCATCTGGTAATACTTCATTGTGTCCTCTTTCCTGCAGTTGAGATTGCCTGAAAGACTGTGGTCTCTATTGTATACTATATCTGAGAAGTATAGAAACATGTAAGATTGATTTGGGCCTTGGTAATTAAAGTAAGAATGACTATTATATCGTAGTAGATGGGAAACTTAAGAGTCTGGTCTTTTGAACTTGTGTGCTCCGTATTTCTCCTCACGTTTTACTGGAAACAGTATAAGGAGCATTCTAATAATTGTCCCAAGTTCTGCTTCTTCCTGAAGTTAGACATCTTTTTTCTTATGCTGATCTTGGAAGATGGGAGTGTGTGCTTGAATCTTTTCAGTAGACCTGTTGATGAAAGCTTTTTCTTTCATCATTTCCGTTTGTGGAACATAATTTTCTATGGTTTATGGTCTTCTAGGATTGAACCTACCTGTTTTGAGGATGGCAACATTTTCTTCTTTAAAAAGTATATATTTTCCTATTATTCATATCTGTGATGTAACATAAAGCATCTGCTCTTTTCACCTCTTTTGTTTTTGTTTTACTACCATCTTATTATCAGAAGTTCTAGCTGTGTGATCTTGGGTGAGTCACAGTTTCTCTGAATCTTTAAAAATAGGGCTAGTAAAGATGATTAAGAAAATTAAATTATCGCTTTCTGAATAATGGAAATTAAAATAATTGTATGACATAATGATAGATTTTTAAAAACTTATTTTAAAAATAGTATCATATTAGAGTGGTTTTAAGGTGACCAAGAGCAGTTGTGTGGGTTCAGTTTTCCCTGACATGGGGTAGCAGTGAATCTACTTTTTCACTGATATAGAGATAATTAGTATTTGATATCAGTCTGATATTGTGAGGAAAGGATATTAAGCAGCCAAATAGCTCTTCTATTTCAATTTTTTATGAAAATGTCTCTCCATCTTACCAACCTTCCTATGATCTATGCACTTTGCTCCGGCTCTCTGTCTTTTGCCATTTAATCTTTATATTTTCATACATTATGAAGATGACAAGGAAAAATCCTAAGTGGATCTGTTTGGAATTTTAAGTTGACATATGGAGCAAGGAATTGTTAAAGAAAAATGTTTATTGAAGAAATGTGTGCTAGGTGCATGATACCGGGAAAAAAGGTGCTGCATTTAATCACACAAGTAAGCATCACTGTTTTGTGTTTTCATTTAAGCACATATGACCAGTTAAAATACCTATTCAGGTATTTTAACACAAAACTAGATGAATATGGAAAAATCAGTCATCCACAAATTAATTTTCTAAGCTATATTGTGCCCTAATTAGTAGAATAGCCTTTGTTTCTTAATAGGGAAAATTTTATATATAGACAGTAAATCTCTGATAATGATTAATTTTTTAATTCAAGTACTTTGTTACTTCATTTGATATGACTATGTAATTTTGCCATTCGTTCACTCATTTAAAATATTTACCTACAAGCATTTACTCCATAACTAAAATTTAAAGATATAATTGCCCTATTTTTTCTTGCAGATTTATGTGGATGATCATGAACTTGATCATGAAAGCAAGTCTGTATTTTGTATGACCTGTACTCACAGATTCCTGTAGTAAACAGTGATCAGTGAGGTGACAAATAGAGGTTCTCAGCCAGACTTACTATTTTTAATGCATTTCTAGTATCTAAACATTAGATTCTAAATGTTGTAATTATTTTGAGGTTGGAGTATAGTGTATAGTAAGAATATTCATTTATTTCTGTAAGTACATTGTAATACTCTTTTACTGACGCACATTCCAAACATTTAGACATATATCCCATTTTATATCACCTAGAAGTGATTTACCTAAAAAAGCAACAACAAAAAACTCATGGGCTGGGGATGTAGCTCACTGGTATCAGAGGTTTTGGTCCATGGTCACTTGGTTCTGTTGTTTCTGGGCATGTGATGAGGCAGAACATCATGGTGAAAAACATGTGGTAGAGCAACCTCTTCATGGTGGCCAAGAAGAAGATAGAGAAGAGAGAACACTCCTGGTTACCGTCTTCCCTCAACTGAGCCCTACGTTCTAAAATTTTCACCACTTCCAGCAGCCCGTTAAATGGTGAATCTGTCAGTGGATTCATCCACTGAAAGGGTTAGAGTCCTCATGATCCAATCACCTCCCAAAAGCCCTCCCTCTAAGTACTGTTGCATTGGGGAGCAAACCTCCAACACACACGCTTTCGAGGGACATTTCAGATCCAAATGAATTTTCATAGTCTCACCCAACATGTTTACTTGAATTGCAAAGATGAACTCTTTTTAAGTGTCTGTATTTTTACAATCGTAGTGCTTTAATATTAATACCATTATAGCAGGACAAAATTATCTTTTCTTAATTTTATTTTTAAAGAGAAAAGAACCAAAACAAATTAACAAACAGAGACATAAATGAAACAACATTTATTTAAAAACAAAAACAACACAGAATTTCATACAAGGTGATAAAAATTAACAATGGTTGTTGTATTACATACTATTGTCTTCATATTGGTCATCATCCTTGCTTGCTAAAATATTTGGGATCAGGCTAAACCTGATTAGTGTTGACAAAAAACCCTGCATATATTCTAAAGAGGAAGCTAATTGTCAAGGACTCAACAGATTTCTTGTTAGTTTGTGACAATATGCAGATTATATAACAGTTTTTAAAAGCATCATATATAAAATGCTTCAAAATAAAAGGTGCCCAGAACATTTATTTTCTATTTATTATGATACCTTTTACTAATCTGTAGCACTTGATAGCACACACGTACCAAACTAAAAAATCCAAATATGAATGACTGAAAACTTCCTTCCAACAAAAATAAAGTTCATTTAAAATGACTGATGCTGTCTTTTCATAAAATTTGCCCTCCTATATAAATGGGTAGTCTGAAGAAGAAATTAGCTTGTGGGTGCCAGTGCTTAAGAAAGCTTATGAATAATTTAATATTAATGTAGTGGACATTAATGATTTAACATTTAGTGTGTATTTGCAGAAGGTTTCCATATGTTCGACACTATTCTCAGTACTTGGAGTTTAGCAGTTGATAGCTAGATGTTGCTCTTAGCCCATAGTAACACGTAAGTTATCTTTTATTGGCTTATTTCCCTATGATCCACTGAACAGGGAATTAGTTGGTGACTCAGTAGGAGAATTAACTTGGTAACAGTATTTACTGATCAAATGTGCTTCCTCTAGAAGTACAGAGTTCTCTGTCACTTGTAGAGCTTAAGATTCATTAAATAGTAAACTTGCTAGACTGTTAGAGAAGAGGTTCAGTCATAGGGTTGGTTTTAGGACTTACCCTTTTCAACTTAGAGACCCATGATACCTTCATTCTGAAGGGTTATGGGGCACATTGATCGAATTATGAAAGAACAATAAAAATACTTTCACAAACTTCCCTTCCTCCCTACAGTGTGTGTTAACTTGGTACCGACTACATGTCAGGCACCATTTTAACCATTAGGAACCTAACTTGTACCCTTAGGTGACTGCTGGAATAGAAGCATTTTATTTATCTGGTTTTGAAGAGTTACATTTTGCTATTAAATATACCTCGTTATAAAATATAAAAAAGAGAATCCAATAAAAGTCACTCAACAAAGTTAAGACCAATTACATGCTTCTCTTTCAGTCAGTTTTTATACTGAATTTTATAGAATTTGGTGGCTACTTCTGCATTTAGGACAACAGATCAATCATTTCCTCCCCTAGCCAGTTAAAAAGACTCACTGACTGTACTGCAAAAAAAGATGGTGATGCAAAAGGAAAGACCATATGTTTGCTTAGTTTCAGTTTAGTGTTCTTAAATGTACGTCATTCGAACTTTCTAGATAGCAGGAGCTGTATACGCGCCACACCGATTCTCATTTTGCTTATGGTCTTTCCGTTTTGAGATGTGACAAAGGGAAGTGATTGTAGTGAAATGGATGTTAGGTTGGAAGTTCATAAACACTTGAGCAACTCTAATCTGGCCCTACCTTCTGATTTATAGACTCCTTTTTATGTTCCTGTTAAAATGAAAGTATTACTTAGAATTTTATCTAGCTCCTCGATTTTGATATTCTGGCTGGCTGCATCATCATCCCTGGTTGATCTCCCCACCCCTTGGTTCATCTTATTGCAGGGTGGACTCTATCTCAATTTTAAATTTTGATAAGTCTCAACTCTCTTTCCAAGTAAGACCACTTTCCATTTTGCCAAGTCAGTATATCCAACAATCTAAGCCAGCTGAGATTTGCAGTAGTGTTTTAAACTTGTTTGAACCATCTTCATTCTATCAATAGTTTTACAACTGACATGTACTAACTTATATAATTTTAATAAAGTCAGTATAGTCTATATAATATTTATTTGAACTCACCTAATGAGAGCATACAGTGCTAAATTGATTACCACTAAGGTGAGGGTACAATACATAACCATCATGTTATGTATCGATGGCCCCCAAAGGCCTCATGCAACTATAGCCAGGGCTTTTGGAAGAAGCAATGACAATAGATTTTCATTTTTTTTTGAGTTTCTAATTAATATACTAGCAGGTTTGCCACTTCTGGTTCCTGTTAGTTTTAGTTAGGCAAGGTTAATTAAAGAATTTATAGATGAAGTTTATCTTTTTGTTCAGTGGAAACCAAGAAGAATAGCAGACTGTCACATAATTCATATAGTATATTGGTTGTAGATAAAAACAAGAAATGAATGCAATTAATGATGTGGTAGTAAGTCATTAGTTATTTTCATTTGCTATTCCTTAATGATATTTGATATTGAGCATCTTTTCTTATGTTTATTTGCCATTTGTTTATCTGCTTTGGTGAGTTTTGTGTTCAAATCTTTTGCTATTTTGTGTTCATATCCAGGCCTATACGTGTTAGGCAAGTGCTCTACACTGAGCTATATCCCTAGTCCTTTTGCCCACTTTTAAATTGAGTTATTTACTTTATTATTGGGTTTTAAGGGCTCTTGGTGTAGTTTGGATAATAGTCCTTTATCAGGTAAGTGGTTTGCCCATATTTTCTCCCAATCTGTGATTTGTTTCATTCTTTTTCACAGCTTGCATTTTCGGTGTTTTATCTCAAACATCATTATGAAACCCAATTTCATCTAGATTTTCCAGTAGTTTCCTAATTTTACACTTATGTCTGTAAGACTCTTTAATTTTTATGAAGGATCTAAAATGAGTATCTATCCTTTTTTTGGCATATGATTGTGCAGTTGCTTCAGCACCATTTGTTAAAAATATCCTACTTTCTAAATTGACTTGCCTTTGCTCATTTGGCAGAGATTGTCTACATTTCTAGCTTATTTTTTAAAATTGATATATTTGCCTATTCTTTTGTCAGTACCATACTATTTTGATTACTATAGCTTTATAATAAATCTGAAAACCACAGCTGTCAGTTCTCAGACTTCATGCTTCTGTTTTAGTACTGCTTGCTATTTTGGGTCTCTGTTCTTTTCATACAAATTTTAGAATAAGTTCATCCATATTTAGGAAATAAGTTGGTGGGATCTTGATTGAGATTTTCTTGACAGTAGAGATTATGTTGGGAAGAACTGACATCGTGAAAATACTGTTTTCCTATCATGAATGTGGAACATTTCTCTTTATTTAGATGTTTCATTTCTTTCATTAGAGTTTTGTTGTTTTTCTGATATATATTTGTACATATTTTGTTTGATTTTTTTATTTTTATTTTATTTTTGTGGTACTGAGAGTCGAACTTGAGGCCTTACATGTTAGGCCAGTGCTGTACTACTACAGTGTACCCCGACTGCCTAGTGTATTTTTAAGGATTTCTTTTCTCTCTTGATGATAATGGAAATGGTGTTGGGTTTGTAAATTTAAATTCCAATGCTCACTGCTGGTGTATATGAAAGTAACTTTTACATGTTAATTTTCTATCATGCAGTCTTCTATAATCACTTATTAGTTCCAATAGTTATTTTTTATTGATTCTTTAAAGTTTTTATCTAAAGAATTGTCATTCATGAACAAAGGGTTTTATTTCTTCCCATTCAGTTTGTATCCTTTTCTTTGCCACTCTTTAAGAAGGATTTCTAGTATAATGTGGGAGTAAGGAGACAAAACTGGCTTTTAAAAAGAAAATATTTCATTATTTCATAAATGGATAGTGAAATTAGGCAGTTTAATTCCATGTTAGATAAAAACATAAAATTTGATTAAAGGGTACCCAGGCTTCTTATATTTAAAAAATTGCAAAGAAAAACCAATTTAAGTTCCCTTGCAGTTATTTTTAACCAATGGAATGAGTCAAAAGGAGAGTTTTTCTTCTACTTATGTAAGGAAAACACATAAAACATATAAAACAAATGGACAAAGAACTTATAAGGGATTCAGAAGAATAGAAATAAATACCTTCCCCATCCTTCACAGGGAACATAGAAAACAAAATGTTTTCCTTATTAAGTTCCATAGTAACAGCTAATTTTTAAAAATCAAACTTTTAGTGAATGTTATAGAGAAAATAGATGGAGAAGTATAAAAAATCTTTTTTGAGCATAACTGTGGACTACCAGTTATCTTTTCTATATTACGATCTTGTTTAAATGAAAAAATGGAAGGAATAAGGAAGAATAGGAACCAAAATAGAAAACAGAAAAACAAAAAAAGAAAAACAAATGTTATAGCACTGTGAATGTAAGACAAAGTAATGTGGACATACAGTCATTTGATAATATTAGTTATGAACTAGAAAAAGTTTAATAGGACAAGCAATGATGGTGACACGCAGAATCACTACATTGGAGGTATACATACAGAGTTACAGTGAGAAAGTTAATAAATCACATACACGCATGCACATGCAGACACACACACACACACACACACACACACACACACACACGATGTGCATGTGCCATGGAGCTTTATACAAAAGACAAATACACCCTGCAGAAAGACAAAGATATAACTCATACACTGACATACATTAAGGTGAATATCTTTGTTATAATTTTGTTTTGTAGATGATTGTGATTCTTCATTTGGAAGCACAGATGATCTTGGAATCTTAATTTTTGACAAAGCTCAAAATAAGGTTTCTGAAATGTTTGTAAATACTGAAAAAAGCATTTCAAATGGAATAACATCCCCATCTTGTGGTGTTTCAGAATATTGACTCTGCTTTGTAAAGTATTTTGATTTTATATATTTTTGGGTAAAAATACATGTAATGATTGTGGAACATGGGAAAACAATCACACAGAATTGAATTTACAAATTTTTAACTCAATAAAATTTTAACAAATTAAACTATCTTAATGGAAGAGTTTCATTAGTTAGTAGCAAGTGTGATTAACATTTGATTGTTTAACATTTACCTCAACCTTCCTAGGCTCAGAGCAAGAGCCAAGTGATTAAAATCTACATTTGTACCTGTCTTTTCTTAAATTTAGTGCCTACAGTTTTAATTTCTTAAAGGAAAAACTGCCTTGTTATTTTCTTGTACTTTACAATAAAAAAGTGACCACTGCTATCACCAAAAACAGTGTTTAATTTCTTAGTATTTAAGACCTTTTTTGCTATCTGGAATGTGGAATAGATTAAATCAGTGTTATGAGTTATGTTTTTGCTCTAAAAATTTTTGTTTAGGAATGGAAATACGTTTTGTATTCTATGTTATTAGACTTTGAAGATTTACTTTTAGTAAGTTCTGAGTTTGTCAATAATTGGTCCTGATGTTTCAAAACCGTAACTGGGAACATAAAAATAGACAATCTGAATCTGAGCCCTTAGCCAACAGATGGTTATAGTCTAATTGAGAGTATAAATAAATATAAGAAACACATTTTTAAAAAAGACAATGCATAAATTATTATGAAATGCCCTGTCAAATTTTGCAGCTCTTCTCTGTTCTGCATCAGTCTTTTATTTTATCTGATAATACTATGGTAGGTACCATGGAGGATACAACTGATAGTTATGGGAAAAATAATTTAAGACCCTGATATTTTAGTTAGGTTGACTCATCATAACAGCAAAATCATAGTGAATTTAAGTGGTTAAAACTACTTATAATATACTAATATTATGAATGAAATGTATAGGAGGTTTAATGCCTTTATTGTATAGGTACCTCATTTATATTTTAAATATTTTTCAAAATACAAAGATAAGATGAAATTAGAAAGCATGGAAGAAAATAACACTGTACTATTAAGTATTTAGTAATTTGATATACAGTATTACTTTGTTTTGCTACCTGAGGATTCAGATCCTTAAAAAAAATCACATATGATCATATGTCAATATTAAAAAAGGATGACCAAGGCCTTGACTCATTTTTTAAAAAATCTAGTCAGAAAATATTTAGTAATAAGTCTGACAAATTTTCAAGTCTTTCTGGAAGAAAACTGCAAAATGGCAGATGAACATAAAAGAATCGTAATTGTGTGTTCTTTGGTGTAAAGTCAATACTGTAAAAATGTAAATTCTTTTCAGATTAAGATACAAATAAAATATAACTCATAAAATCCAAATTTTCCAAAGTGGCTTTAAAATTAATTTTTATAACTAAATATTAGAGAAGAACTAAGCCTTTTACTATGAGAGAAAAAAAAAGGGTAAAGATGAGTTATACAATTTAAAATTGTCTGTTGGCAGAGTGAATGATAGGTCAACAAAATTAGAAAATTTAGAACACATCAAGTTATACTTATAAATTTTATATAGAAGCAGAATCCCCAATCAGGAAACAGTGGCTTACATAAGAATGGGTTAGCTTTTAAAAGTACAAATAAGGGATACAGATAGAAGATGGCAGAATAGAAGTATTCTTCACATGATTCTGTAAGAAGAGTTGTCCCAACAAAGGAAAGAGAAAGACAAAGAGCTCAAGGAATCAAGAAACTGGTGACAGGAAAGCTATAAAGCATAGAGAAGCAGAAAAACAATGTAGAAAAAACTGTGAAGTAGCGCGTAATACTTTGACTGGGGTGGGAGCGTGGGAGACAGGACCTGACTGCACAAGCACAGGGTAATGTGCCCAGAGAGGCCTCACAGTCACAGGGTGATAAACAGTGGGTCAGATGTTCAAGCCACCAGAGAAACCGATGGTTATGGCAAGGTGTGAATCCACTGTGGGCATTTGGTTTGAAAGTGACTCCTCTGACACGGCGCTAACCAGAAGCCATCTTGAGAAGGGCTGATTGTTTGGGACAGAGCTACCGTGGGGGTCAGAAATCATGGAATAATCACAATTCAGGGCCTCTTGGCATGCTCTGCCATAGTGAGTGGTGGAAGATATCTACAAAATACACGTGGAGAGAGCTCAGTCATAGGCCTGCTGAGAAGTTTATGCATCAGGGAGCTTCCGCTGCGGAAGGCACTATGGCCAGTAGTAACGTCCTCTGTGATAAGGAACAGGAAAAATGGTTTTCTGAGGGGACTAGGTCTGATAGTGCTAGGCCCAGGGGCACCTGATTGGTTGTTTCTCCGACTTCCCCTTTCCACGCAGAACTCAATCTGTTTGTGTCCTCCGCCTTCCAATGTTTAGGGATATGCCTCCACTTAGGTGTTTGTCGTGTCTGTGGGTGCATGGACGTGGAGGCCTCTGGAGCAAGGGGGCACCACACCAGCCTGTACGTGGTGAAGGTAGTTGAGGCTATCAGCAGCTCTGGATGTGCAGAAGAAAACAGAAACAAAATTGTCTGCAGTGGATACATCTCCAAAGCAAACAACTTGTCAATGACCGAACAGGCCGAGTGGGAAGCACGGAGCGGGGCTCATTTACTAACACCCACCTGCCTGCTGAGAGCACAGAGGGGACAGACAGGACTCAGGCGTGACTCACCGCTCCCTTTCCACACACAGGGATTCCACTGTTGGACGTCTGAGAAAGAAACTGCTCTAACCCAAATATATCAGTGTAGAGTAATATTTTGGACTCATGTTACCTTTATTTTGCTTTAATTTTATTCATAGAATTTTTGAAATTTTGGACTTTGGGGAAGATGGTGCAGTGGTGAGCAGCCAACAACCGCTCTGAGATTTGGTGCCTGGGCACTGGAATACGGCAATTCGAGGAAGAGAAGGAGGGAGATGGGTCTTGGGACCCAGGAAGTATCGGAAGTGAAAGTTGGAGCCCAGGGAGAGAGAGAAGAGGGAAATTCAGTGAAGAAGGAGGACGTGGCAGGTGGTGCTTTCTTCCTGAACCCCGATTCACCGGAGAGGCGAGGTTTATTTGGCTCACAGTCTGTGAAAGTTTCAGTCCGTAGTCTCTTGGCTCCAAGGTAGGGCGGCATGGCGGAAGGGCCTGACGGAAGAGAAGCTGTGCATAACATGGCAGCAGGAAACAGCGATGAAAGGGGAGGAAGGGAGCTGGGCGGACCCTTCCGGCGCACGTCTGAGGGACCCGCCTCCTCGGCGCCAGCTTCACTTCCCAGCACCACGTTTAGCTATAAACTCATCACTGGGCCAATGTCCTGACGTGTGTCACACTCCTGTGATCCAGTCACCTCCCCAGCCCCACCTATGGAGTCCATGAGGCTTCAGGGGACACCTAAAGCCATGACTAAACTTTACAGTGAAAATTCCTGTAACCATCACATAGTAAAAAACATAAGAAAAACAGAGCTTGCTTTAAGAACCCCAAAATGGTTAACATAAACTTCTTATATATGATAAAAATGAAGGAAAGTACCCAAATGAGGAAAAATTCTTTCAGATAATTAATCATCTTATTTAAATATATGACTCATGATTTATTTTCATAGGTGTACTTTTAGCAACTGTATTAATTTTTAATCGTTGTACAATAAATGATCAGAAACTCGGGAAAACCCTGTGTATCGGTCCACATCTTCGTAGATCTGAAGCCCGGTCATGGCGTGGCTCTCTTTGCTCTGGGCCTCACAGTAAAACCAGAGTGTTGGGTGTGCAGTGTTACTTTCTGGAGGTTCTGAGGAATTTCCACATCCAAGGCCACTCAGGCTGTGGGAAGAATTCTGCTCCTGTGGTTGTGGAACTGAAGTCCCACTGACTTCCTGTCAGGTGGAAACTGCTCTTGGCTCCCAGTTGCCACCCACACTCTTGCTCTGGACTTCTTCATCTTCCAAGTGAGAAACGGGGAATCTCTCTCCAAATGGACTCTCAAGCTTTGAATCTCTTCCACCAGGAGGAAACCAGCCTCTTTTGGGGACTAATGAAGTTGGTCCTACTGAAAACAATCTACTCAGAGATTAATGCCCACTGTTTAGAATTTTAATTATATATAATTAATATATATGATTATATATTATAGACTACATAACATATATTAATTATATAATATATATTACTCTACCTATCTATTAATATATCACCATATTTATTAATTATGCCTATCAATAGTATATAGATCTATTACAGCATGATAGCACCTTGATTAGTGTTTGACTAAATAACTGGGAAAAGGTTTATATATCCTAAGGGGCAAGAATCTTATAAGATGTCTCAGAATTGTGGCTGCTACAGCAGTGAAATGCACCATGATTGAATTTTCTTAAAAATCCATCTAAAAATATAATTCCTGACCAAAAATGAGAAGCTATTCAGAAGTTTGGAAGTCTTGAAATTATTTTAACAGGGAGTTAAGTCCCTCTTGTTTAAATTCCAGTTTTCACTGGTCGCTCAGGCTGTCAAACTCAAACACCAAGCAATGGCACTGCCTCTGTGGAGGTCACTTCAGGGCTTTTCCCACCAAGACATGAGTCTTGCTGGCCTCCCTGCAGCAAGATGATCACTACAATATCACACGCATGCAGTTTCTCTTTCTTGCCAGCAGTCTGCTTACAGGCATGATGATCACTGAGTATTTATAATGGGAAAGTTTGGGAGCCTATAAGTATAACATACAAGCATATCGTATGAAGAGAGCAAGTCCCTTGTGTTTTTAAAAACCATTGCAAATGGTTTTGTCTCCCTCCGGGAGAATGCCAGGAATAAGCCAGCAGTACCTCTGTCAGCCCCTGCTCCTTCATCACTGAGACTCCTCCTCGGAGGTGCAAACCCAGCCCCAGCAGCCCGCTGTACACCAAATCAACTTCCTTTATCCTCTCAGGCTGAAATGCAGCGATACTTCCCATCTTCTGAAGCCAGATACTTAATTTATGTTTCTCATTTCTAGCTTCAATGTCCTCTTTCAAAAAGAAGCAGCCCAGAATCTTCCCCAAAGCTGACCAACACAAGCAGCCCTGCTTCCTGGGTCACAGGGTAGCAGTGAGTGTTCCTAAGGTTGCCTCCAGTCATTGAGAAAGTGTCAAGTCGTGGGCCATACACTGCTTAACAACACGGAGAAGTGAGTAAAATGCCATATTTGCAGTTAGGGGTCCTTTCAGCACAGAATTACCTTGTGCCCTGGGATTCACTCGTTTCAGAATGAAGCTCATTAGGGACTGCTTTATTATGGTGTTTCTGCTTTAGAGTTAAGTTTGCTGCACTTCGGGGTTAGCCTTGGTCCATCTTCGATCCATCAGCTCTGGCATTTGTCCCTGAGTCACCAGATTTCAAGTCTGCAAAGTGGTTATATTTGAAGGTTCCAATGTCAGATATTCTATATTCAACCCCAGGCTTTTTGTGTTTCTGTGCTCTTTATGTGACTGGCAGAAAATAAGTGACTTCATGTGACATTTTGTCCTTGGCTCAAGAACTAAGGCAGAACTGGGTTGGTAGATGAAACGTCTCTTACTTTCTCAGCGTGTCCAGAATCTAACCACTTCTGTCCGTGGCCATTACTCCTCCTTACCCCTTGTCTAACCATCAAACTTAACTTAACTTCCCTTCCCTTCCCTTCCCTTCCCTTCCCTTCCCTTCCCTTCCCTTCCCTTCCCTTCCTTTTTTTCTTTTTCTTTT
>NW_004955412.1:1231628-1249358 GCF_000276665.1 Chinchilla lanigera
CTGTTTAGGCTGGCCTTGAACTCAGTATGCAGCTCAGGCTGACCTCATAGAGATCACTCATAGCGATCCCTTGCCTCCTGAGTGCTAGGATTTCAGGTGTGCACCGGTATGCCAGGCTCAAAGTTTTCTTACACTTGTTGTTGTAGTAGCCTTGCTATTGGCTTCCCTGCTTCTATTCTGAGTGTTCTACAGTCTGTCCTCTGTGGCAGCTAGGATGATCCTTTACAAGCACAACTCTGATGCAGAGCTTCACCATACAAGATGGTAGGAGTTCAACAATGGTTCTTGTACTGCATATTGTTGTTCTCAGATCAGTCCTTCTGATTACCGAATTCAACCATGCAAAATCGGTCAAGAAGAAGAAAATTTTAAGCATTGACTGTTCCTCTCAATAAATCACAGACATCAGCAATACACCTATTCCAGCTATCCTTATATATACACATATATATTTTATTTTTCATTAAAAAACCAAGATAGCAAAAACAAATACATAAAAAGCATGGAGAGCAATTAAAATGATACAGAATTTAAAAACATGGTGATAGGATTTTTTTTTTACTTGTTACTGTCTTTTTGATTGTTTGATCAATTTTACATTCTTATATCTGATGGACTGAACAACTTTGTTGAAGATAACAGTATGTAATGTACAGCCATTGTAAATTCCTATCATTTTGTTTTGAGGTCATGTATCATTGTTGTTGTTTTTGTGTTGTTTTGATTTTGTCTTCATTGTTGTTTTGTCAGTTTTTAAATTTTTAAAATAAAAAAATAAAAGCACAACTGTAGTCTTTGTCATCATTCTGCTTGGAGTCCTGCAGTGATTTCCAGTTTCACTCAGTGTAAAAGCAAAAGCTCTTACAGTGATAAGCCCTTCATCATCTGTGCAACCATTAACTTTCTGACTGCCCACTGCCTGCTTAGCTCTTGCAATACTGTATTCTTTGCTGGTCCTAAATATGCAAGGCCTATTTTTACTTCATAATCTTCACACACATGAGTTTCTGTCTGGAATGCTATTCCTTTAGATGTGTGTTACTGTCACTTTCTTATATTCTTGTTCAAATCTCACATTCTTAAAGAACTCACACTGATACCTTCCTTTCACTTCACAGTCCTTTTTCTTTTTCACAGTCCTTATCATAATGTCTGCACACTATGTAGTACACTCATTCTATTGGGTATTTTATGCTTCCTCATACTAAGATATAAGATCCACAGTCCAAGGGATGTTCATCCCGTTTCTTCTCTCATGTATCCCAAGTGTCAAAAACAACACCTGATATATCATAAGGATGAAATATTTGAATTAATGAGAAAATGGATGTTGTGTTGAGCAAAGAAATAAATGTGATGTTAATTTAAAAGTTGCTCTTTATAAAGAGCAACATGGAATTTTTGCATAAGAAAGTGAGCTAAAAAAAAAGGTGAGCTAATTTAAACTTGCTGACTTTACATTAATCTGTAGGTATATGTAGATATATAAATAAGCATAATCTAGTGCTCTGTCTAGCATCTGGTTATAGGTATTAGTATATTTTAAAACTCACTCTCCTCTCCATAATTGTCAAAATGCAGGAGTGTCTGAGATGCAGAGTAATCTCAGTGTGCAGAAGACAGGGGAAAGAGGCTAGGACTGAATGCTAACCTGTTAGCAGCATTGTAGTTTCCACATCAGAGGGCATAGTGAAAAAATCTTTCTTGGGCTTTGATTCTTCCAGATATGGATTCCAGCTGGATGGGCTTGGGTAGGGTGTTTTCCCACCCGAGCCTTCAATTTACCTCTTCTACATAGAAATATTGCTCATGAATTATTCTAAAAATTACCGATAATTTGGCAAACATATTTAATGATAGACATTTTTACTTTTATTGTTCTTGAGTGTACAAATATAATTTAAGACTAATAGAGACTAGTGCTTTTATGTACTGTAGGCCAAATTGTGTCCCCCATCCCCACCAAATTCAGATGCTGAAGTTCTGACTCCCAGTGTGACTGTTTTTAGAGGGAGAGATATAAAGATGATTAAGATTAAATGAGATCATGAAGCTATTCCTAATTAATGGGTTTAGTGTTCTTATATAAAAAGACACCAGAGATCATACCACTGCTCTCTTTTCCATGTGAGGGACACTATGTAGTACACTCATTCTATTGGGTATTTTATGCTCCCTCATACTAAGATATAAGAACTTAATAAGAATGGAGATTAATAAGAACTGAGATTACTTAATAATCTTAATTAATAACAGATTAATAAGAACTGAGATTACTTAATAATCTTAATGAGAACTGAGATTACTCTGCATCTCAGACACTCCTGAATTTGACAACTATGGAGATGAGAATGAGTTTTAAAATATACTAATACCTATAACCAGATGCTAGATGGAGCACTAGATTATGCTTATTTATATATCTACATATACCTAAAGATTAAATGTGAGGACAGAACAGGATGACAGCTGTCACCAAGACAGGAAGAGAGTCCTCACTAAAAAGTAAATCAGCCAGTAGCTTGATCTTGTTTTCTCAGGTTACAAGAAAAAATATTAGATTGTTTAAGCTCCCTAATCTATGGTGTTTAGTTTTGACAACCCAGACTGATTGAGAAAATACGCTATGACGTTTCACAGAGTGGAATTTCAGATGAACTTTCTGTTGTAGTCAGTGTGTGATATGGTGCAGGGCAGGTTCTAAATCCCGCAGATGGTATCCTCAAGGCCTGTGCTTTGGAAAGACTCCTAGAAGTGCCTGGGATTCCAGGAAGGGCTCTTCTTTCAACAGAAAATCTGGCTGCTATTCAGGATGTTAGGTGAAGACAAGGCAAGGGACTGGGCACACGGCCGGTGAAAAGACAGCCCAGCTCCCCAACACTCAGACTCTCCCCGGACCCCAGATGTTAAAGCAGGGCACAGATGAAAGACACAGCATGTCTTTCTCTGCTCATATCTTATTGATGAACCAAACACCACTGCCCAGAGCTAAGCAGTCAAGCAGGGTGAGGACTGGTTATTATTTTCAGCTAAAAAGTTCTTATCCCCATTCGGGATTACAGAGCTTTAAAAAACAAAATCTGCTACCAGTGCATATTAAATACCTCTTATTCTATAATTGTAGGTGCAAGTACAAATTTTTTTATTATTTTAAAATTTTTCATATAATTGGAATTTGGAAGTTGGTTCTTTAGCTATATCTAATAAACTAAATTGTATAAAATTTCACGGAGGTATTCATACCAGCTCATTTATTATTATTTTCTGGACAAGTCTATCAAATGACTTTACTTGAGCTCTAGGTTATGATTCTCAATGTGTGGTCTTCATTTTTATATAATGTATTGATTAATATTGATAATATTTCTTTGTATTTTGAAGTATTTATCCTCCAAACTGGATATTTTCATTTCCTTTACTTGAGTGCCTGGATTTCTGAAGCCACCCTAATAAGAACTGACTACTCTGGGTTGACAAAGAACCCTACAGGATAAAAATTATCTATTTATCTATCTATCTATCTATCATTTTATCTATCTCTTAGTTTTGTAAAAAGGCAATATTTTTCTATATGGTTTATGGCAATTTTTAAAGTTCTATAAACAAGAACAGAATTCACATTTTCACCTCAATAGATGGAGAAAAAGCCTTTGACAACATCCATTCTTGATAAAATCGTAGGTATAGAAGGACCTTATCTCAACTTGATAAAAGCTACTTATGATAAACCTACTGTCAACATTATATTAAATAGGGAAAAGCTAAAATTTTCCTTCAAAAATTAGGAAAAAGGAAAGGTCCATTATTACCACTCCTGTTTAATATAGTACTGGAAACATTAATCAGAACAATCAAGCAAGATAAAGAAATGAAAGGGATATGGGTAGGAAAGGAAGAGGTCAAAATTGTCATTATTTGCGCATGACATAATCCTTTATGTAGCAGACCCAAAAATTTCCACCAAAGACTCAGAGAACTAATAACTAAATTCAGCAATGTAGCAGGATACAAAATCAGCACACAAAAATCAATAGTGTTCCTGCATACCAATATTGAACCTGCTGAAAAAGCTTCTCAGAAAACAATACCATTTAGAATAGCATCAAGAAAAGTCAAACACTTAGAAATTTACTTTACCAAGTAAGTGAAAAATCTCCATAACAAATACTATAGTATTCTGAAAAGGAGATTGAAGAGGATATTAGAAAATGGAAAGATATGTTCTGTTTCTGGATCAGTAGAACCAATATAGTCAAAGTGGCCATGTTACCAAAATTGATATATAGATTGAATGCAATCCCAATCAAAATACCAACAGCATTCCTTGCAGAACAGGAGAAAACTACCCTAAGATTTATGTGGAACCAGAAAAGAACCAGAATAGCAAAATCAATCCTGGGAAATAAAACAAAGTAGAAGGCATCATAATGCTGGATTTGAAGTTATACCTCAAAGCTAGAATGATAGAAGCAGCCTGGTACTGGCACAAAAACAGGCATGGGAATCAGTGGAACAGAAAAAAGGACACAAAAGCAATCCACACAAATTAAATCATTTTAGCTTGACAAAGGGACCAAAAACATGCTGAATGAAAGATAACCACTTCAACAAATGGTGCTGGGGAAGCTTGTTACACACACACAGCAGACTGAACCCACACCATGCACTAACATAAATTCAAAATGGATGAAAAACATACATGTTCATACATAAACATGTAATCTGCCAGCAGGTAAAATACATAAAACTATTAAAGATATAGGCATAGGAAAGGTCTTTCTAATTAAAACCCTAATGTGTAAGAAAACTGTACCAAGAATTAACAAATAGGTTTATATCAAATTAAAAAGCTTCTGCACAGCAAAAGAAATAGCCACTGGAGTGAAGATACAAGCTACAGAATGGGAAAATTTTTGTTAGCTATTCCTCTGATAGGAGAATAATAGCTAGAATTTACAAAAAATAGAAAAAGTCAGATACCCCCAAATAAAGGAACCATTCAAAAAAATGGGCAATAGAAGTAATAGCCATTGTTTATGAGATGAATTACGAATGGCCAACAATATATGAACACAGGCTCAGCATCCTTGGTTGTCAGAGAAACGCAAATGAAAGCAACATTGAGATTCTGTCTTTTTCCAGAAAGAATGGCTATCATGAAGAAAAAAATGCTGGTGAAACTGTAGGGGGAAAAGGTACCTTTCTATATTATTGGTGGAAATGTAAGTGATTTTATGTACCAGAGGGATACTTACATTCTATTCCATCATAGAATTTGAATTAGGGACTGAATAGTATATTTTAAAGCTGTAAGCACTACACTACAATTTACGCATTCCAAAAGCAACATGGCCAATTGATAATAGACTAGAGCCTCCAAAACTGAGTCAAAAATAAACATGTTATCTTCATAAATTCACTACCCCTGGTATTTTGTTATAGTGATGCAAATCTAACAGCATGGAAATACATGATGCATGTCTGAAATCCTATCCCTCTGGGAGGCTGAGGCAGGAGAACTGTGATTTTGAGCCAATCCTGGGCAATTTGATTCTATCTTTAAAAAAGGAGAGGGTTCGGGGATGGGATGTAGCTTAATGCAAAAGCCCTGTGTTGAATCCCCAGTACTGGGAGTGGGGGAACTCTTCATGCTTAGAGTGCCTATGGTCACTCCAGTAGAATTAACTTTGCAAAGGTGAAAGGGAAGGTAGGTGTCATATTCAGTCTTCAGAAGCTGGGCCACAGAGCAGCTTCCAAAGAACAGACTCAGATTTCACACATTTCAGGTACTGTGATGCAGGTGAATCCCAGTTTACAATGCTTCCCATGCCTCGCTCCTCAGATTATTAGAGCCTCAGAACATTTTTAAAGATTCTCTCCTTTTTTCCAGTGTTTGAAGGAGATTTTCCAGAATTTTCTCTATAAATTCTATCTTCCCTTATCTTCTCAGTTGCTTGGCCTTGAAAGGCTTTTATTTCCACTCCTTTCAAGGCTATAGCTTGTATTATGCTGATTGTTTCCCACTGTTTTGGGGAGTCTGATTTATGTCGTATTTATACTATTAGCACTATGATAGACTGTGGTATGAGGGAGAGAGAGAGAGAGAGAGAGTGAGAGGGAGAGGGAAAGGAGAAGCAAGAGTGGCAGGGAGAAAAAGTGAGATAAAGAGTGAATAAATCTTTAATTCTAAATAGTGGTTAAATTGGCTTTAACTTTTTGCAAGGTTTTGGAGACCACTGTGGGATTAAAGGAGGGAATTGTATACCCACTCTCACCACTTTTATTTAACATGGTTCTGGAAGTACTAACTGGAACGAGTGGTTTAGAGAAAAAATAAAGGGCATATCAATTGGAAAAGAAGACAAAATGTCACTGCTGGCCAATGATATGCTATTGTACATAGAAAACCAATGGATTCCACCAAAAAGGTTAGAAAGGATGGATGCATTCAGCAAAGCTGCAGGCTACAAAGTCAACATTCAAAAATGATTAGTGCTGCTATACGCTAATAGTAAATTATCTGAAATCAAGAAAGCAATCGTATTTACCATAACTACAAAAATAAAATACATAAGAATAAATTTAAGCAAAGAGGTAAATGATCTCAAAAAGAAAAATATAAGATATTGATGAAAGATCTTGAAGAGAACACACATACATGAATTAGAAAGATATCCTGTATTCATGGATTAGAAGAACCAAAATTATTAAAATGTCCATACTATATAAAGGGACCTACAGATTCAAAACAATGTTTATCAGTATACCAAACACATGGACTATGGCCTAGGAGAAAACATTTCTAAAGTTTGTATGGAACTATAAACACCATTAATTGCCAAACTCATTTTGAGCCAAAAGAAAAAGGCTAGAGGAAGCATCACACCACTTAACCTCAGAACATACTACACAGCTATAGTAATCAAACCAATAAAGTATTTGTATTAATACAGACACAGAGACCTGCAGAGCAGAATAGAAATCCTGAAAATAAACTGACACATCTACAGGCAACCGATTTTCAACTATGGTGCTTACAACGTGCTCTGAAAAAGGACGATTTTTTCAATAAATGGTGCTGGGAAAATTGGATAGCCACATGCAGAAGAATGAAACTAGACCTCTCTCACACATCATAATACCCAACTAAAAAAATCTCCAAATAGATTAAAGATTTAAATGTAAGCCTTGAAACTATGAAATGACTAGAAGAAAACATAGAGGATATGTCTTAGGATACTAGAATGGCGAGGACATTTTGGACAAGAACTCGAAAACAGGAAACAAAAGCAAAAATAGATGATTGAGATTAAACCAAAAAAGCACATACAGTGAAGGAAATATCAGAGTGAAGGGTAACCTATAGAATGGGGAAATACATTTGCAAGCTATACATTTAATAAGAGATTAACATCCAGAATATAAAAGAAACAAAAAATCAATAGCAAACACCAAATAACTTGATTGAAAATGGACAGTAGACCTAAATAGATGTTTCTCAAAATAAAACAAGAATGGTCAGTAGGTATGTGAAAAAATGTGCCACATTACTAATCATCAGGGAAAAGAAAATGCAAATCAAAACCTCAATGATATATCACCTTACCTTAGTGAGAACCACTATTAAAATAAGCTAAAGATAACTAGTGTTAGTGAAGATGTGGAGGAAGGGGAACACTTCATATTCTTGGTGGGAATGTGAATGAGTGCAATACTTTTGGAAAACATTATGGAGGTTCCTCAAAACTTAAAAAGTGAACTACCATATGATCTAGCTTGCAGGGAACCTTGTTGATCTCTTGTTGTACCCCAGAGAGGAAAGCAGTAGGTATGAGGAGGATAAAGGTAAGAGACAACAACTGGGTCAGATGGAGATGACCCCTTACCTGATCACAAGAGGACCTCACTTCAGCAGTAGGGGTGTTTATTTATACTCTTACAAAGTTAGTATCATGAAAGGTAATGTTGTGTAGCAACTAATGACTGTAATTGCAAAGGCAGGATGTTTTTCTCAAGAATGAAGTAGTTTGACTGCTTGAAGCACTCTGGCTCTGTCCTGCCCTCTCACATATGACCAATTTCCAGCTCCAGGAGCTGCCAGTGTATTTCCTTTTTCTGTTTAGTTGTGGAAGTGATGGGTGTTCAGTTGAAACTGGAAAAGCTGTGCTTGAAGAATATAGTCCAAAATCTGTAACAGTGGTCAGTTATCAGTCCATCTGGTAATTGTTAGATGTTGTTGGTGATTTGACCCTTTTATAGCCAACACATTATCATGGTCTTGCTTTTATACACCTTGTGGTTACAGTTTTCTGCTGGATGTTTAAGACCAAGTTAAAGTGAGACATATATAAATAAAAATTGACTTCTTGCTATCTAGCAGGGTCAGTGAAGTCTCCTCTGAAAATACCTTAGAACCAAGTACAGCACCTCTAGATCGTCTGTCAGTGTCAGTCATCTGGTTGAGTCACAGCCATTGCTTGACCAAGTTGCTTTCTGTGAAAGCTTGACAGATTTTTTTTCTCTCCTGGTGACGCTCCTTAGGCACACTCTACATCGTGGAATCACTTTCCTCTGTGGTCCCATAGTCTCCTTGATCAGAAAATCAGGAACTCAGCCAAGTTACAGGCCATCACAGCAGAGGCTCCCTCCACCTCTTGAGTCCTCACTGACTTTGGGAGGCTAAGCCCAAAAAATTGGCTATCCTCTTAGCCCATTTATCTTTCTAAGTTTTGGCCTCCAAACCTCAGTTGTTAAATATCCTGAAGTGAAGATTAATGGCATTACATTGTAATGGAAGCAGTAAGCTTAATATTATCTTATCTGAGTATCAATTACCTATAACATACAACAGAGCTGTTATTGTCTAAGAACCCTGGATATCCTAATATTTAAATCCTTATAGAATTTTTTTTTTTTTTTTTTGGTTTTTGGTTTTTGGTTTTTGGTTTTTCTCCGGTACCAGGAACCGAACTCATGACCTTGCGCTTGCCAGGCAGGTGCTTTTGCTGCTGAGCTAAATCCCCAGCCCCCTTATAGAATGTTAACAGACAACAGTTAAACATTTTTACACAGGAATTTAGAAATCAAAATCATACATAACATTGCTACATGACAATCATGATGACATTTTGTAACATACCTAATTTTTTATTTTGACATAACATAAGCTTATTATCCAATTATCTTTATCTATTACATAAGAAACTTTTACCTAATTTGTTTTCCTTCAATAGGATATACATGAGAAGTTTTTGGTTAAAAGCAGAGGTCTAAATCTGAAGGAAAGTCAATAAGCAATCTTTGTTTTAAAAGATCTGGACATCTGGAATCATGAATACATTTACTATACTATGAGATTAACAATAATGAATTACCATACACATGTGAAAATGTGTTTCTTAGTTTAGTTTTGTACCAAGAACATCTTTTATGAGAAAATCTTATTGTAATTTTTATTGAAAACTTTTTTTGAGCAAATTATTGGGATGTCTCCTAAGAGACTATTGAGATCACTGGGGGCTCTTTATTAATGAATAAAGGTTGGCCACCCCTCTATTCATCAATTGGGGTCTTATCCAATAATTTTTCCTCACCCTGAGGACTGAGGTTAAATATCTTAATTTTGAGGAGCTGTGAGAAAGCCAATTTTGATATCATTTAAACCAGCTGGTAACTCAGGAGAAAGTATGCTTTTAAATCTATAATCTAAATTGTATTATAGACAAATGATAAAAGGAAAATAGTTGAGCTCAAAATAGAAGGGAACAGCTGTTCACAGAATGACAAACATGTAACAAGTACATGGAACACATAAACATACATCTTACAGAATCAAAGTGCACTGAAATATATTTTTGATCAAATTGAATTATAGTAACTCTTACAATTTTAGAAATTTATAATCTACATAGACTAATCAGATTTTGTTGTCTATTAGCAGAGATATCAGAAAAATTTGGAAGGATTAGAAGCTTTTATCTGTAATGAGTATGCATTTTTATATTTTATTTTGTTTTAAGAATCCTGGCAAATTTCAGCTCCGTTATCTCTACATATTCTATCACCTAGTTAGACCTTAGATTTCCATTTTTTTTTTTTTTTTTTTTTGGTTTTTCTCCGGTACCAGGAACCGAACTCACGACCTTGCGCATGCCAGGCAGGCACTTTTGCCGCTGAGCTAAATCCCCAGCCCCTAGATTTCCATTTTGTCAGTTTCTTCATTAGGCCCCAGGTTGAATCTAGCCTTATCATTGTCAACTTCTTTTCCTAAGATCGAAGTTCATGATACAGTTGGACAGCATGCTTTAGCAAAATACAATCATATTCTGGACCCCAAACTAACTTTTTTATTATCCTTTCTTTTTTTGGGTCAGATTGATGTGAGAGGGAATCTTCTCCCACTTAGCTACTAGCTAGAGCCATTATGTTAGAATAAAACCACTCACACCTGGACACTCCTTAGCAGATGTCAACACTAAGCAGCAACTTATTGCTTTATTGTCCGGTGCAGCACCTGGGGCATTAAGTCCTGCAGGAGGCCATAGAGCTCAGGCAACAGGCCCTTTACATCCTGCAGCAGGGTAAGGCTGAGTGTCCCCTCCGCTTTGGAGATGTTTGCCACAAAGGTAATGAGAGGCTCAGTACTTGCTCCCTGCTCCCTGTCACCACTGCCAGGTCCCACTAGCTTTGGGGTCACCTGGGCCTCAGTCACCCCCCACTCACCCACTGTATCACCCTCCTGGTCCTGCTGTCACCCTTGCCATGTGTGGTGCCAGAGGGCACAGTGCCAACTAGTGCAGCCTTGGTCTTCCTCGCCGGGGCCTGGGCACCAGCTGGCCGCCGCCAGCAGTTCTCCTGGCTGTGCAGGGCTTCTCACGCCTCACTTCCACATGGACGTGCTAGCTTCCACAGCAGTCTCCTCCTTTGTTTCTTGACCAAGATTCCCTGTGTGTCCCCACAGCTCCTCATCCCCATCTTTGCCACCTTCCCTGTGCCCATCCAGCTTTAGTTTTTTGCCAGGTTTTCCCTGAGCAACCTCCTCCTTCACCCCTGGCCGAGGCCTTGGCCTCTTTGTCCCCTGTTCTATCCTGCACCCCACTGTGTCCCATATCACCCGGAACAGAGCATGAGTGAGCTGGGGGAGGGTGCTGTGGGCAGGGGAATGGGAGTGGCCACGAGCAGGGCGGCGGGAGGGTGTGGCTGCTGGTGAGGCGGGGGGAGTGCACAGGTAAGCACATGTGAGGGAGTGCAGGGAGTGCGTGGGGGTGGCCAGGGCTCCTGGGTCCCGGGCCCTGTGCAGTAGCGTCTGCTGCCTGAGTACACACTGCACCGGTGGGTCACAACATGGGCCTACCTGCAGCCTCACACCACAGCAGCTGGGCCTGCAGGGGCATGGCCCAAAGCCTGGGCTCATGTGCAGCAGGAGCGTGGTGAAAGAGGAGGATGAGGCAGGAGGGTGTTCCCTGCTGAAGAGCCACCAGCCATTGGTGCCCTTGGCATCCAGCAGGCAGGGGACGAGATAGGAGGGAGTGCGTGCAGGGCACCTGAATGTGCCCAGCACCTTGTCCTCCATTGCAGCCATCTGGGTGGTCCCCATTATTTAATGGGGCTGAGGCAATCTCCAACGGGGGCTTCCCAGAAAGGGCCAAGTTTCCCAGCAGCTCCAGATTGACACTGATTATTCCAGGGATACCCTTGTTGACACTTCGTACACAAACTGCAAGGTTCAGTTGAAGAGACAGACAGTGACTGTGCTGCCCTTACAGGTGTAGCAGAGCAATTCCAGACAAGGTGCCCCTTATCTCCACAACAACAACAAACGGCCTTGGTTTTCCCCTTCCTCCAGCCTGTGGACGAATAACCTGTGTGACAGCTGCCTCCAAGGCAGCCCCTGTGCATATGAGGGGCCAGTATCTGCACAGATCCGAATCATCTCCAGCATCATAGCCCATTTTTTGTCGGGCTCTTAAAGCCTTTTAACATCATTTATTTGCATTTTCAAAGGCCAGCTGTTAAACTGTTAGTTTGCTAGTTTCTATGTTATTTATAATCCTCTCATTAGCCTGCAATAAACGTGTGGCTAAATTTTGAAAAGGTTCCTCAAGGCCCTGATGAATAGAAGCCAAGTTAAGGGCTGCCTCTCCCCTAGAAGGAAGTTCCCTCCAAGCCCTCACGGCAGCCATCTTGGTTTGCTCCTATGCTGGCAGTTCAAAGGTCAGTTGACCGCCTGTGGTAGCAAAGGCCCCTTCCCCAATTAGCACATCGTGTAATGGCTCTGTTGTGAACAGCACTGTGGCTGCCTGGCCAGTGCAATATTCAAAGAAATTTCCTTCCTATACTAAAGAGTCTCCTGGGCTTAAACATGCTGCGGCTATTCCTTCCCAATCATTTGGGGCCATAGTCTATTGTCCCAGAATTTCCATTAAACTCAAGGTAAAAGGAGAAATAGGGCCATAATTAACAACTGCTTGTTTTAAACCTTTCAGGATTTAAAAAAGTATAGCTTCATAATGACATATAACTTGTCCCAGACTTTCAGGGACTTGAACTTCAATTACAAGGTACAAATGTTGAAAACCTGTCATGGGCGCCCCTGCCAGACTGGCTTCTTTTAGTGCCATTTACAGGGGAGACAGGGAAAATGGCTCTACTCTCTGAGAGGAGGAAGTTCCAATCTGTGACACAGTAAAATTTCTCTGAGCTGAAAAGGCTGGGTTAGCTGCCTGCGGCTCAGTCAATTCCATCATGTTATGAGACAAAGTTCACAGGGAAACACCTCTCTGGTGGGGAAAAGTCGCTTTGGCCCCCCACCACTCCTTCCTTCTTAAATTGGACCTAGCTAGAGCTCAGGCTCTGTGGGCAGTGCCATTGCTCTGCCCTCTATGTCCCACTTAGGCTGGGAACTTGATTTTAACATAAGGTTCTGAGCCAAATCCCTTATGGTTGCAAAACCCCTCCAAACAAGCATCCAGAAAATTAAATATAGGAGTGAAACTTGCAGAAAACACTTCTACAGACACACACTGCTGGGGGTCTTGAACCTCTGCTTACACTTCAATGTCCCTTTCTCTTTTGGCTTCTTAGAAGCCTGTATATCTTCTAGCCCTACAGGACATATATCCCCATGCTTTACACCTGATGGGCCAGTACCATGCACGCCAGTGCTGAGTACTAGCTCTCACAAATGTGCTTCCCCCTTCTGTTACACACTCTTGGGAAGCGTACCCACTGCCCACTTATTTTCTCTCACCGGGTGTCCAGTTCAGGCACCAAATGTAGGGAACCTCTTTGGTCTCTTGTTGTACCCCAGAGAGAAATGGCAGTGGGTATGAGAAAAATAAAGATAAGAGACAGGAGCTGGGTGAGGTGGATGTGACCCCTTACCTGATCAACGAAAGGACCTCACTTCAGCAGTAGGGGTGTTTATTTATACTCTTGCAAAGTTAGCATAATGTTGCCTAGTGACTAATGGCTGTAATTGCCCAGGATGTTTTTCTCAGAAGTGAGGTAGCCTGACTGCTTGTGGCTCTCTGGCTGTGTCCTGCCCTCACACGTATGACCCATTTCCTCTCCAGTGGCTCCCGACACTGCTGTCTCACTGCTGGATATATATCTAAAGAAAATAAAACGAGGATGTCATTGAAGAGGCCTTATGCATCCATGCTCATGGTAGCAATATTCACAATAGTGGAGAAATGGTAGAAACTGAAGGGTCCATCAACTGATGAATAGATTAAAAAATGTGGTGCACGCACAGTGTGGAAAAGTACTCAGCTGTAAGATGAAGCAAAATTCTTTCATTTTGCCATAGCATGGCTAGGTCTGGAGGTTGTCTTATTCAATGACACAAACCAAGCATAGGATGACAAACACTGCATGCTTTCACTTACGTGGAACCTAAAAAGCCATTCTCATAGAAGTTGAGACCAGTGTGGTGGTTAAAAGCGGAGAGGAGAAGAGGCAAAGGAAACCAGGAGAGGTTGATCGGTGAGTGCCCCGTTACAGTGAGAAGGGCACAGCAGAGTGAACATAGATGATAATTATGTACTGCACATTTCAAATGCTGCAAGAAAGGATTTTGAATGTTTTTGTAATGAATAATATTTGGGTGGGCAGATATGTTCAACTTCATTTAAACATTGCACATTGTATGCATGTGTTAAAACATTATATATTATTCCATTAACAAGCACAATTTTTATGCATCAATTAAAAAAAGTTTAAAAAGAATCACAACCCAGAGAGGAAATTAAGAACCTATAGACCTAATTACATTTTTGTGAGTGGCAAACATGATCACTGTCCATCAGTACCTGGTTCTCTTCTTTTGGACACTTAGAACAATATACATTCTAGTCACCTTGACCTGTAGTAAGACCAAGAGATTAGTTCTGGCCAATGTGAATTGAAGGCAGGTTACTATATGGTGTGTGTGGGTCCTTGGCCTACTTTTCTAGGTTCCTCGCTGCGTAAACAATTTGGTTTAAAAATACATCAAAAAATTCATAGACTCATATAATTTATAGTTATTTGTCAGTAAAGATTTAGTAGCCAGGCATCATCTCTTTGTGTTAGGTCCAAGAAATACCTTTCTGCCTTCTTTATTGTCTAGTGAACCATTTCCGGCTAATTTCTTATTTCTCACTGCGAGAAAAAGTCAATAATGTTACTCACAAAGACACTGGAAAATGTTTGTGCTGAAGCAATACAGATGTAGCCTCTGCGATTTTGTAATTCCTTGAGTTCAGGGCTGGCTACATCGTTACTCCTGAGAGTATTCTCTCTCCTTTCTCCCTGAACACTGGCTTCTAGTGATTCTTTCAAAGATTTGTCACTGTGCTTTTTTTCATGGTGATCACAAATGCAAGATTTACACAGTTCTAAAAGAAAATGTGAATGATAATTCATTTTGGTTATGTTAAAATATACTGTTTAGAATTCTGCAGTAGAGGTGGATTACAGCCTGCCATGGAGCCATCTTGCCATGTTTCTGTTAGACTCCTTAGGCTATAGCCTAAGCCTAGAATAACTGTCTTGTATTGCCTGTGTTCCTGTATTCTGCATACTGCCATGAGCAGGAAGGACAGTTTGAGGGTGACGGGGGGGGGGAGGTGATCCCATTTGCACTCTAGTACCCCCTCCGCTGCCATTGTCCAAGAAAGACCTGGGAGAATATATGTCACAGCAGCCAGGGGAGGCAAGAGAAGACATTGGTGGTGCAGCCCCGTGATGCCGTGCAGCAATAATCTAAACCTTCTGGTAGATATGGGTACCCCCCACCCCCCATGACGGGTGCAGAGCCTTCAAACAGGTAAATTTACTGCACTTCTTGTCAGCAGGGGAGGTACGCAGAGTAAAGGTGCTTTCTGCCACCCTTGGGTGTGGGAGATTGAAGGTGAACGCAGGTGAGCGCCAACAAGGGGGCACACAGAGTTTGAATGCAGGGAACGGTACTGGAAAGATGGTACCCCAGAACACAGAACTGGTCTTGTGTCCAGGATGAGTGAGAATCACCCCAGATGAGCATCCTCTTCCCATTCTGGCAGTGAGTGCTTCTTTTTATTTCCACAAGGAAATCACTCTGGCATCCGGAGCAGTCTGCTTCACCAACCTGCTCTCCTGGCCCCACTGCCACGTGTGCAGTGCCAGGGTAACGGGGACGTGCAAGTCCCAGAGCTTCCCCGCGAAACCCGGCTGGTTCCGTGCACAGGAGAACGGGTCAGAGACTGTCCTGAAGGACAGATGGGAGCGAGAGCCCCTGCCGCGCGTGGTCTGGGCTTGCGGACTCCTAACTGCACGTGAGCCCTGGCCAAGGCCCAGGGACGGGTGGTCCCGTCCGAATTTCACTCCCATTGAGGTGTAGCGCCTGCATCAGAGAAAAGTACTGCGTGGACGTCTCATGTTTCCCTTCCTACTCAAACCGTGGAAAGGCCCCTGTGGCCCTCTGGTTTTCTTTCCCTGCAGCAATAAGAAGGCTGCATGTTCCAGCTGGTGTAGCCATTAATAGAAGCTCGCTCAGTTTGGGGTCATGCGTGACTGTGGAGGCTCGCTGACCCACAAGGGACAGGATGTGAATGATAAACTGTTTTCATGTTTAATCTATAATTTTTTTTGTTACCACAGGAAAACCTAGCCTACCCTGCCTAACACAGACCTTGCACACGGTGGTTGCTCTCTAGCTGCCGGTCAGCCTCATATACGGTGGACACAGTGGACACTGTCCTCGAGGAGCACCTAACCTAGTGGAGGAGGTACCTACATACATGGAAACGATGTACAGTGGAGTGCATGTAATTCTTTTTTTTTCTTTTTTTTTTTTTGGTTTTTCTCCGGTACCGGGAACCAAACTCACAACCTTGCGCTTGCCAGGCAGGCGCTTTGCCGCTGAGCTAAATCCCCAGCCCCTGGAGTGCATGTAATTCTGAGGTGACAAATTTTGATGATCTTAGAAGGACACGCCGCTTGAGAGGGAGGTTGTGTGCAGATGCAGACTAAGATGCCCTCACATTGTCAGAGAAGGATAAATTGCTCATTAATATCATTCTCCTCACCAACTGCACGTGCTAGCTGGTGCAGCCTTGAGAGAAACATTCATCAGATGTGATTGTGCACCCTCTCGATCTGACCTGTGACTTCCAGAAGAAGACAGGGTCCACATCTTCCACCTTTCTTTGCAACTGCGCGCAGCTCCATCCTCCCGCTGGTGCTTCTGATCAAAGCTGAGAGGTGTGACAGATTTCTGACCTCTGCCCTGAAAACAGGTCTTCAGTGAGAAGGCAATGTAAAATGGGGGCCCAATTTTGATCTTTATCTATTGACAAACTGCTGTTTATTTTCAAATATTTTGCATCATCAGCATAGTTTAAGGAGCGACTCTTAAATATACTTCACAGAGCAAAACTGCCTAATAAAAAAATCAGACAAATTTAAATAAAGGTAGTTAAGCTTGTAAAGGGGCAGGGGATGAGTGGCTATATAGAATTCAATTGATTCTTATTACCAGTATAAGAGAAAGTCCTTCTTTTCTAAAATTAGAATGGTTAAGCGTTAACTTTCGTGAGTTAAAGAATAAATGAGAGTCATGACACCGTAGGTATAAGAGCTGGTGGCTCTGGGTAGAAGAGATTGCAGGGGAGGTTGCCGAGATGAAGATAAAAAGCTGTGAGTATCCGTATTTGGCAAAAATAGTATCAAGTCAAGTGGATTAAGAGCATGAATATTCTAAACCCAGGCAGAAATGTGTTAAATTCCTGGCTCTATTTTCTATCTCAGTCAGTTGTTTTTACCTATTTAAGAATAGTTATTTTAGAAATAGTTCAAAAAATCATTCAGTGGTGTTTTGGAGCGCAGTAATGCCACCTCAGTAATTCTTATTGCAACAGACTGTGTGATAGTTCAAGGAGATAATGAACATGCCCGGCACAAAGCAACTCCTTGATAAAGCTCAGCCACTGCTCCCCTCCACCCCTGGAGTATCAGTGACTGAGCCCAGTGCCTTTGCCCTGAGGTCCATCCCAAACCCTTTTAACGCTAATTGATTGATTGATTGATTGAGACAGTCTTGCTGAGTTGCCCAGCGGGGCTCAAATTTGTGACCATCTTTCCTCAGCATCCCATAATTAAGTGCATAAAAACTTGTTAGTGTCTGTACTAAAGTAGGAGTATGAAAAAGTATTTCATGGGGTCTCATCCTACTGAAAAGTTTCTGCACATCTAAAGAAATCACCAGCA
>NW_004955412.1:1250187-1333538 GCF_000276665.1 Chinchilla lanigera
CTGAAACTGTTAACAAGTCCTTGATTGATCAATATTGCATGTCTCTATCTGTTTTGATGAGAAACCACTTTGAAGATATTACTATGTAATACAACAAGCATCGTTAATTTCCTACCACTTTGTTTGTAACTCTGTATTGTTTGTACTGTTCTTTCGCTATTCTGTAAAAGGTTGTCTGTCTGTTAAAAAAAAAAAAGAAAAAGTATTTTACATTGTTATGTCAGAAGGGTATGCCAAAAGAAGCAGCACATACACATTTTTAGCCAGGAATTCTGAAACACGGAAACTTATTTTTGCTGAACTAACTTTTAAAAGAATTTGAGAATAGAGCTTTAGCAACCATCTTGTTGCTGAGAGAAATAAAATGCCTGGAATTTCTAGAGGGCAGTCATGAGGAGCCTACAATATAATGGAGAAAAATCAAAACAGAATCTAATCCCGATAAGGATATTTGATCTGTGAGTCTAAAGTTGGTACCCTCCATGGATTTTCTCATTCTCGACTCTGTAAGGCTTGCTTCTGAAACTTTTTGAATTTTCAGATGCTTGGGATGACAACTGTCTATGTTAAAAAATGACAGGTCTTTTGGTTTTTGATAAAAGGAGAGAATCCCCTTTCTCAATTGCAGATGTGCTACCTGGAGCCCTGTTAGCTGGCTTTCCACCCTGAGGCCAAAACCTTGGGGTAAAGGTAATAGAAATCCTGACCTACCTATGCTGACACCATGGAGCCAGGGAAGGGGTGACAACCTCACTTTTGGTACTAGATGGCGAAGTCTGCCTTATAGAGTATCACAGATCAGGTGATTTAAGGAACATACATTTATTTTCTCACAATTTTGGAAGCTAGGAGTCTGACCTCATGATGTTAGCAAGGCTGATTTCTTCTAAAATCTCTCACCTTTTCTTGAAGATGGCCTTCTTGTGTCTCCTTGTGTGCCTGGTCCTAATCTCTCTTTTCAGCATGCCAATAATATTGGATAAAGACATGCTCTAATGGCCTCAGCTCAACTTAATTTCCGCTGTACAGCTATAGTTACATTCTGAGGTGCTGGTGGTTAGAACTTCAGATATAAATTTCAGGAGAACATAATTAAATCCATAGCAATTTATTGTAGAAAAGCAATACCTACAATAGTAACCATATTTCAGTTTATTTTGTTAATATTTGTTAATATTTTGCTAATATTTTATAAGCTAAACAAAACAGTTTAACACTGGTGGGAGAGCGTTTTAACTTCTGCTTTGCAGATATATTTCCTGTGGGGAAATATGCAGCTAGGTTATGATCTTATGTTTTGGTAAAACTCATAATTCTTAAGAGAAAGACATTCATAGGGAAAAGATGTTTTATTCCTGACTTCAGGGAATATAGATTAAGTTTCTTCTTCGCTTTTTAAAAAAGACTGACTTTTTTCAGATCTATAGGAGATGAACGTAGGGCTCTAGTAGCTTGGAGAGATCACAATGGAAAGGGGGTGGGAGCAATGTGGACTAACATTCATAAAGACATGCAGACGGACATTTGACCAGGAGGGTTAATAACGGCTCCTACCAATATCAGGGTGCTTGCTAACCCCTGAGTGCAGTCAATCAGTCAATCAATCGATCAGTCAGTCAGTCTGTCATTGTCACTCTTTTCCCTCTGAAAGGCTGTACTGCTACAACTGAACTGGTAATTATAGAAGTTAGCATTTTTGACCAGACAGTGGAGGCATTACATTTTTGGGAGGATAGAGAAGAAATGCTATATCTACCGTGGTTGGGGGAGGGAGTGAAGAACCTATGTAAGATGGAATCTAGGCTTAAGTAAAAAAAAGAGACATATCTCTAAGTGCTGGAAATATGTCAGGTTTTAAAATATCCTTACCTTGTTTTGTAACGGTATCTAATTTCTCACAGAGGCAATAATGGTTGAAACGAAATTTGAGTAATAAAGAAAAACATGGTATTTGAAAACTATCAATACAGATACAATAAAGTTTTAATGATTTTTCCCTCCAAGATTTTAATGTGAGGCCTGATCCTCTAGTTTCTGCATGGGCTGAGCGCCTGCATCTTAACGCAATTTAGCTCGAACAGGAGGACGCAGAACAAGTGAAACTGCGCTTCACCGTTTTGTCCAACAGAGGGCGCTGGGAGCTCACAGATTCGTGCAGGGCACCAGCCAGGCAAGCTAGCCGCTTTCGTTGCCATGGTGATTCTTAATTAACACATAGCATCAGGTTTTCGTTGACACCAGTAAAATGAGGTAGCCGTGACCTTGATTAATAACGTATGCAATCATTGTGGAAATATTGGGAGCTAGATACGACCTAGATGTCTATTCCTTCTTGGTGATGGCGCTGGCCTGTAATCAATAAAAACAAAATCTAAATTGCAAATCATTCAACCTGCACATCCAGGGCAGATTTTACCGCTTCTTAGAAATGAAAGGAATGTGTGTTTGTGACAGTTTTAGGAAAAGAAGGTAACAGACTACGCAGCGCTTATTACTGTTCCCTGACAAGAGCTGAACTGTTCGGTGCTGCTCTGTATCAAACAAACACATCTCAGACGCAGGGAAAGGGGCTTTAGAGTGTTATGCGCTGTATTCCTAAAATTCAACATTTCCCCTCACCGCAGCGTACAGATTTAAGAAGCAAAAGGAGGAAAATGACTCTCCGGCGGTGTTTTGTTAAAAGTCAGAACCTCCGATACACCACTAGAGGGTGCTGTTGACTCTGTTATCTTTCTGAAACCTGCGCGCTGGGGGACGCGGTTCAAATGGAAAACACTGCATTTATCAGGGCTTGTGAATTGCTTAGGACTAATCAAAAACACCCCACAATTCTGGGCATACTTCTCCTCACCTAATGCCCCTAATGACTGTGATGCGAAGTCCTTGACCGAATCAAATGGAAGCTGGCGGGCCTCAGCAAATCCAGACTGCATACATAAAACGTACTTGATTCTCATACATTTTTTATTTTCTAAAGGCAAAGCAAGAAATTTAGAAATTTTATGCTTCTTCTGTTCTATTTTTACTTTACAAAAGCAATTTTAAGCATTAATCACTTTGGTGCTGTAATTTTGTGTGCCGTTTCACAACACAGAGCCAACTATTAGTACATTGAATCCTCATATTTTTCTTGCTGAATGATGAATTAATAATTAATCTCATAAAAATACTTGTCATTCCACTAATTTTCTGGGGTCGGCATAGCATGTCTTCGACTCTCAGGTTTTTTTTTTTTTTCAGTAAGACATGTGCTTTGCTATATAGTTATTATTTGAAAATACTCGCTCCACCTTGTCCCCCGTGGGAGAAAATTCTCACCTGCTCTTGCTGAGCTTGTTCAGTAGAATGTGAGGAAGTAGCTGTGCTAGCTCCAGGCAAAGGCCTTAAATATGACTTCGTGCCTCTAGCTTCTCCACGTTATGCATAGCGGCGGCTCCTCTCCACCCAGCTCCCTGGATGCCAGTGTGGAAGCCAGCCTACATAGTCTCAGGTAGACAGTACTCCCTGACCTGGGCCTGCGTGAGAAACGTGTTCACTGCTGTCAGCCACTGGAGCTTGGGATGGGCTTCTGTGCAGTAAGCTGACGTAGAAATTGACATGCAGAGTTGGGAACTGTTGTGTGAAAATAAAAAATATGTGGCAGTTGCTTCAGGATAAAACTAGTGTGTGAGAAAACTATTAACAGGAACTGGAAAAGTCGTGAATGTAGTATAGGATTTTTTACAGTGGCAGTAACTTGTGAGGTAGGTAATACAGCTAACTGAACTTGTGACTACACTGCAAAGGTATTTAAACAGAACATTGCTAGAGTACAATGCCTGTGATTAGCTGCGTTTGACACAGTATTTGAAAGAAATAAATGCAGAAAATAGCTGGACGATTTATAGGTAAGGAGGAGCTAGAAAGTAGAAAGCCCCAAATCCTAAGATTTCAAATTTCGAGAATGGGCAGGCTTTTAATCTTCAACTACCAAAAGATAAAACTGCGAAATATTTTAAGCCAAAACCATTCATTAATCCTCAGGTGAAATTGTGTGTGTGGCCACAGATCTAAAGACACAATTCTGACTTAGCTGGTTAAGCCTCGGTACCTTTACTTAAGTCTAGAGGAAGATATATTTATACAGAAGAATTGTGGTTGTAGCTACCAACGCATACAGTGGAACTAACAGATACATAGGTAACAAAATCTTTGAAAGGATTGCACTGTCACCCTCAAGTCAAGGAGACGGTAACTGTTTGAAGCTGTACCCCATCTTTAGTAGCAAGAAGCAGGCTGAGAAAATTACTCTTTCCTCTAGGATGGCATAGACTCCAGCTGCCTTCCTCTGTGTGTCCAACAAGATAATGGGAAAGAAAGGATGACCTGGGGCGCAGGCAGGACACGGAGGATAACCAGCTGGGAAGTGACCCAGAGAGCAGATCAGCAGCCTGTGTAAGTTAGGACGCTTCCTGTGCTCGGAGAGGCTTCATCACGCTTGGCCAGAACAGTTTCAAAACTGCTTTGTGCCACTCATGGCCAAATGCCTCTCCACCAGCCTGTTCATAAATGACGGTTTTATTAGAGTGGTTAGGTCCTTGTTTCTAATTTTTATGGGTGTGTCTGCATGATCTTCTACTTGACAGAGACTATCATGAGGTCTTCAACTGTGCCCTGGTACTATGTGTATGAGACTTTCAGGATGTAGTTCTCGGATGTGCTGAGCAGTTCTTTCACTATTATTGTCACTGCATTTTTTGCCTGAGAGATTATTTCTGACCTGATCTCTTCTATGGCCTGATGGAGTTGTTTCTTTACTTCCACTGCAATCATTTCAGCCATTTCAGGTGTGTGTTTACCAAGTTCTCCTATGTCAATGTCTCCCTGACTTGCTCTGAGTGGGGTGGAGTTCTGAGATTGCGTTTTAGCCCTTCGTCTTGTCATGTTTGATCCCAAATGCAGAACGCTCAGTCTCCCTCTTCCTGGGCAGTTCAGCCAAGGTCGCTAGTGTCCCTAGTCTTCCTGGTGGTCAGGCTTGCCCCTCCGTGTCCGCCGAGATGCACTGCTTAGTCTGCGGTTTTCTGGCAGATGGTGAAGTGTACGTAGTTCTCCCAGGTCTCAGATGCAAACTGTGATGTCAGCTGACGGCAGACCGTCTGATCCAGTGTCCCCTCACGGCTCAGGGCACGCGTAGGACCAAGATGCGCGCTGCACTGGCGGTGATCACGGACCGCCTGTGTCTGTGAGCTCCAGGAGGTCAGGGCACAAGTAAAGCCCGGACCGGAAAGGCGGAGCCAGCAGCTCATGGGCAGCCTGCTCTAGGAGCTCAGGTGGCGCAGGGCACGCACAGGAAGGGCCGAACGCGAGTTCCGATGTTAGCAGCTCGTGGGCCTTCCCAGTGAGGATCTCCTGTCTGCACCCCAGGACGTACTTCTTGGAAGTGGCTACTTTCAGTTGAGAAAGAAAAGAAAGTGAGTATCCAGAGAAAGTGATCTCGATAGATCACTTTGTATGATCATATGTATTATTTGTACATATGTATTCCCTGTTCCTGCCGTAGGCGGAGGGTATTTTTCTGCGCCATGGATGTTAGGCTAGGTCATGTGACTTTTTTTGACCCGTGGGATGTGGGCCAAGGAGAGAAATGCCGTATTAGAGCAGAAGCCTCAGGGTGATTGCTGCATGTTCCTAGCCCTACTGGAAGCATCTGTCACGTAGGGGCGTTGGCTGGCTCCCAGTCCTTGAGGGAAAGGAAGTGCAAAGCAGAGCTGAGCCCGGATGCAGCAGCCCCAACCACTGCCCAGGTGCACACACGAGAGAGAAACGAATGCTTGTGTGGCCAGCCATGGAGGCTGTGGAATGTTGCTTCAAGCAAGCTGACTGATACGGCACAGAAGACGTGTGAGATTACCTTGTCAGCTTTGTTCAAGGGAGGCGGGATCCACGCAAGTTTTAATACGTTTTTTAAAACAGACTCATTTAAACCATAGCATTCCCTAAGAATCTTGGCTTATATGCCAAAGAAAATGAATGTATTTTCCCTTCTTTAAATCAAGTAGATACTTGCTGATGTTAAAAATTTTCAGCATAGGCAATTTTCAATTGAAAGGCAATCTTTTATTGTTAGAGAAGAAAAGGCTGTTGGTTTTATTTCGCGGGGCACTGTGTTACACTTGCACCCACCACGAGGCAGTGAGTCAGGCAAGCTGCTTGCGGGTGCGTTAATTACCGTCCTGTGCATGGCTTTGCTTCTTCTGGCTTCTGTTACCTGTAGTCTACTGCAGTCTAAAAACATTAAGTGGAGAATTCCAGATATAAGTCATAAGGATTAACTTTTGTGCCACTGTGAGTAGTGTGATGAAGTCTTGCGCTATCCACTTCCGTCCTTCCAGAGATGTCTGCCGCCCCTTGGTCCAGACTGTCCATTCCGCGTGCACGACCTGCCCATTAGTCACTTAGGAGCTGTCTTGGATATCAGACTGACTCTTGTGGTGTTGAATTGCTTGTGTTCAAGTAACACTTATTTTACTTCATATTGGTCTCAAGTCCCAAGAGCAGTGGTATGGGCAATTTGGATATGACAAAGAAAACTTGTAAAGCACCTTCTTTAAGAGAAAATGTAAAAGTTCTTAATTTAAGAAAAAAATTATATGCTGAGGTTGCTAAGATTTATAGAAGAATGAATCATCTGTTTGTGAAATTGTGAAGAAAGAAAAAGACCCTTGTGTTAGTTCTAGAACAGAACTAAGGATAAGTTGTGGGTAGGAGGAGAGTCCCTAAGAGTAACCCAAGAATGGCAGAATGATCCTTCTCTTTTTTGTTTTTTTTTTTTAAATAAAAGGAGGAAAACATTAACAGACAGACAACATTTTACAACATATCAAAAGAACAGTACATACAATACAGAGTTACAAACAAAGTGGTAGGGAATTAACAATGGTTGTTGTATTACATATTGATATCTTCAAAGTGGCTTCTCATGAAAACAGATATAGACATGCAATACTGATCAACCAAGGACTCATTGACAGTTTCTTTCAGCAAGGAAATACAAGACAGAAGAACAACCATGTTAACTATCCTGTATATACATACATACAAAATTTTTCCTTCTTTCCCTTCTCTTTTCCCACATCCCAGTTGCCCTGTACTCTTCAGTGGTTTCCTATCATTTCACAGTGTCTGTCATACCTCTGAGTTTAAATTAACTCTTTCAAGATTTACACTAGTGAAACAATGTGGTGCTTGCACATGCAGGTCTGATTTATTTCACTTATGAGTATGGTCTCTAGTTGTGACCATTTGCCTTTAAAAGCCTGGAGTTTATCTTTCTTTACAGCTGAGTAATATTCCATTATATAAAAGTACCACAATTTCCTTATCCAATCCTCAGTAGATGGACATTTGGGTTGCTTCCACATTTTACCAATTACAAATTGTGCTGCTATGAACATGGGTGCACATATATCGCTGTGATATGATGTTTTTAGATCTTCTGGGAAAATACCCAGCAGGGGGATAGCTGGGTTGAATGGGACCTCTAAACCTAGTTTTCAGAGGAATCTCCAAATTGATTTCCACAGTGGTTTCACCAGTCTGCATTCCCACCAGCAGTGGAGAAGGGTTCCTATTTCTCAACAGCCTCACCAGCATTTGTTATTCATTGATTTCTTAATGCTAGCCATTCTTACTGGGGTAAGGTGGAATCTTAGTGTTGTTTTAATTTGCATTTCTTGAATGACTAATGATGTTGAACATTTTCTCATGTATTTATTTGCCATTTGTATCTCCTTGTCTGAGAAATGTGTATTCATCTCAGCTGCCCATTTTTGGATTAAAAGTATTTCCCCACCTTGACTTTTCCATGCTATTCCAGGCCAATAGCAATTATTCTCTAAAATGCAGATACTTACTAAGAAGAGAGGGATTTGATTTATCTTGCGCTGTAGCGCGTAATTCTCTGAAAGCTGAGAGAGTGAGGACAGGGGACTCTCTGAAGCCGGAGCTGTTTAGTGCAGTGAAGACGGGGTGTGGGGCGCCGTGCAGAGCGGTGCGCACCACAGCCTCAACCGCAGGCTGCGCCGCCCGGCCGGTGCCTGCTGGACCCTCCAGCGCGTGCGTGAAGGAAATGACGGACGTGAACAGGGCCTATGAGTGTTTGGGACATTGGGAATCTTCTCCCAAGCTACTTTTGTGGCCTCGTTGTGTAATCCTCCTTTATCAAAACCCGTATAGAACGTGATTAATTCCCGAAGCATATCTCCCATGATGAGACTCCTGCCGGGATTGCTTTTCTCCATTCTCTGGGCCGTAAATACTTATTGATCTGTTCAGGCCTACCTCTGCCTCTGGACGGCTGATTGATTCCCTTGGCAGCACTAAGCTCCCTCCTTCTCGCTGGAGTCCGCTCTCTTAGCAGCTTCTCCTCTCACGCTGAACTGTCGGTGTCCGTTTGGCTTCTGTGGCTGTATGAGGTCAGCGCCCAAGGCTTATCTATCTTTGCTTCCTCACAGCAGCGTCGTGCACGTAATTCGCACTCAGTAAAAGCTCACTCTTGGAGTGGGGAGGAGGGAGGGCGCCAGGAAAATTATACAGAGGCAAAATGGCAGCAGCAGATAGCTGTCTAAGCACCCTTCATCACCTGTAGAGGTTTCCCCCAACTAACAGCCGGCCTAAGTGACCTTGGGAATAATTTTGCTTGCGGACTTTCGGACTCGACTGTGATGCTAAGTAGTGCTGGAAGCCCCGGCCCATTCTAGAAGGTGTTTGCTGCGGCTGCTGGAGGGTGTGTGGTCGGCAGTCGGTCTCCTCCAGGGTTATCGTGCTGTTGCTTGACTGCGGCCGTAGCAGTTCCATGGAAAGCGCGCGGCTGCTTGGAGCTCTGCCTGTTCAGCCACCTGAGACGCTGATTACTTTGGATCTGACAGACTCTTTTCCTGTCTCGTGCTCGCCAGACTGGCGGCGGAGGTGTTAAGGACATTTCCCAGGTTTTTGGTTTTCTTCCAGGTCAGAGCTTGCTTTCTTGGGCACGTACACCCCCTTGCTTTGCCTGCCGTGCTCACCTGCGCTTCGGCTTACGAAGCAGCTCTGCTGCTGTCCTGCGTCCTCTGGTACATCGTCTGGCGGTGCTGCTGGCAGAGCGCTTTGCATGTTTTGCCGTCACACCAGTTTTTTCAGCTCTAAAGTTGCCCTTGTTTCTTTCTTTCCCGGGGAGTGTATGTGTGCGTGTGCGGAGGAGAGAGAGGGAGGGGAGGGAAGGAGACACAGGCGTTCTTTGTCATTCAGTTCTGAGAGTTTTACTCCGGGCAAGGTTGAACTGCGAAGCTGAACAACCCAAAGTGTCTGTCTCCCTCATTTGGAATTTACCCTTCAGCTGGTACGTGTACACTCCTATTCCGTGTGTTCCTTTCTTGGTTTCCCACAGGATTAGACCTCGCTAGAGAGTCCCACGCTCTTAATAGTTATCACCACTTACTTAGTGTCTGCATGGGCCACACACCGCGATGAGTGTATCAGGCTTCTTGTGTTCCATCATTACAAAAGTATCGCAGTGTATGAACAGCGTATGGCAAGTCCTCGACTTACAGACATTTGAGTTGTAAACTTTCCCAGGTGTACTACGCAATTCGCTTTGTCAGACTTAGAAATGGATCTGACTTACGAACGTTCTTCTGGAACAGGGCCCATTCATAAGTCAGGGACTCACCATACTAGTTTGAAAACTCTTCTAGATGAGGAAGCCAAGAGTGTACGGTTTATGTGATTTACTCGAAACTGTGCATCTAGAATAATGCAGAGCACAGAACTCTAATTTCAGGTTGACACTAAAACAAATGCCTTTTTTCTGTGCTGTGCCATTTTTTTGTATTTCCTGCAATCATCTGGACCCTCATCCCTGTCTTCCCCTAGTCTTCCTTCCTCAGGTCCCTTGGTTTCTGCTGAAAAGTAATGGACGAGAAGCTGGGGTTATAGTGCAGCAGTATACTCAAGGCCCCGGGCTCAGTTCGAGAACTGCAAAAAAAAAAAAAATCCCAAAACAAATGAACGGTACAGAACAAAACCCATAATAGGCCAATGAGAAGCTTTAATGTCTATGGCATTTAGTATATGTGTTAACTTTTTCAGGTGATATAGTACCTTCTCCCCCCTTATAATATCTTTATTCCCCTAAAGGTTCAGAAGGAAACTTTCTTTGAGAATTCTGCAGGCTCAGGTCCCCCTAAGGGGTGGAGCCACGGTCAAAGGGTCTTCTCCAGGTACATCTCTACCACCTTTCATGCGGTTCCGATGTCCCAGAGCCAGGTGGAGTTTGGTGGCTTTCTTGGAGGCTGGGCTCCACCATAGACTCCTGCTCAGGTGTGCTTGGATAGATAAAACCAGGGAATCTTGGATTTGAAGAAATTTAAAAGAAAATCGAAGCCAGTGACCCACAACTTGGACCATGCATTAGAACCAATTTTTGAGCCTGAAAATTACAGATTTCCAGACCTAACACCATGGGATCTTTATTTCATAGGTCTCAGGGGGTGGCTGGGTTGAACAACTGATTATGAGATGCAGGTAAATGGCAAAGTATAAATTTAATTTATTTGTGATATAGGAAAATTTTCTTGCTTGAATTGACTTCCTATTTCTTTATCATTGGATTTTTGGGAAATATGCAAGAAGCAGAAAATGAAGAGTATTTTCTGCTCAGCTCCACAAAGAGAATCAGTAGCTGAAGTGTTACTTGACTTAAGGGTGCCTGTAGTCTTTGGGCTTATTACTAGACTAGAATATTGTGTTAATTTCTCAATGTATTTTTTTTTCAAAGAGATATATCATTTATTCCTGTTCCTCTGCTTGGTGTTAATTATGAAGACAGAGCTGCTCCTGGATAAATGAGTTAAAAACTCCATAATGATACTGGCCATTTAATCTAGGAGAGGCAGAGCTAGAAGTCTCGGTTTTATAAGCTCTGAATAGTCAGCTCGTGATTCTGAGATTCCACCTCCTTACACGTAGTTTGACCAGATGGATTCCAAGGGCCCATTCAATTCAGGGTCACAAACTTTCATGTTAACTTCCAAATGCCGTCTTTTCCACTTGAGCATTGTTTCTGAGGATCCATGAAAATGGCTCCAACCTTTATTACTTCCTTTCTCTTAATCTCTGTTATTTTCAGTAGCCTCCTGAGTAAAAGAAGGATTCTATTAAGTCACATTACGCTCTGTGTTACTCAAAATTCTAGGCTATTTTACAGGCAGTGTCATTTCATTTACCCCCCCCCCCAAAGTGTAGTGTTGAATACGTGTGAGAAGAAAATAAATGCAAAGAGTCATGGTCTTTTTGAGTTGGAAACCACTTTAGAGATCGCTGAGCTTGCTCACTAATTTCTATGCAGAAGTGGAGGCTGGCAGCTGGTAACCGCTCAGCCAGGCAGGCAGGGGCAGCACAAGGCTGTAACCAGGTTTACTGACTTCTAGGGCAAATGCACTTTTCCTGCTGTGCGTCTTTTTTGGTTGATTGTGAAGCACTGGGTTAACATCATTAACTCTGGCAAAACTGGCTATGTCTTCATGGTTTGTTATGAATATTTCCAAACAGTTCGCACAGTGGAATAATTTGATTCTTTTATATTAAACGTTATTTCTACATTCATCACTGAATAGCTCAAAATAACCTTATGGATATTATGTAGATAGTTTTAAAGCACAAAAAAATCTATTATAAGTCAGAGTAAAAAAAGCAGCTTATCAACTACACATACGTTGATCTAAAGAGATTAATAGATAATTTTTTTAGAATGAAGAAATGATGTGTCCAACATTTCTCTTGGTTAAAGTTAAAAATAGAAAGAGTTGACGTCAGCCATCAATTAGTACTGAATTAGCTGGGCACTGAAGTAAGGGGACATGAATTTAGCAGTGCCAGCTCAGCTTGTTTTCAACCAAATATCACTAGGTAAGCACCATCCTCTGCCCCCTATGTTCTGAGCTGTCCCTTAACTGCTGGACTAATATGCTTTCAGTTTATTTTAACTCTTTGTTTTTTAATTGTTAGGTTCAGACTATAAATAGATTCCTGAGAATCTCAAATTCTAAAAATAATGACTGATATTTGCTCCTGAGAAATTAAACCATTTTTACAGCCATTACTCAAATCACTTAAAACTAATTAGAAAGTTTTCTTCAAATGCTACATGGCTGTGGTTCTTCCCTTTTAACGCACATATGCTGCTAGTGTTACTTTATGCCATTTGTCTTTAGGGACCAATTTGCCATGGGACATTTGCGAGATCCGGATACATTTTTATACATTAGGAATATGTGCCCTACAGGCATCTGGTGTGTAGCCGTCAGGGATGCTGCAGAAAATCCTACAACGTACAGGACTACCTCTTACAGACGAGGACGGCCTGGCTTGTGATGTCCATAGTGCTGAGGCTGAGTTATCTGGCTTTATGTAAACGTCTTACTTTGTGTACGTACATAGGAATTATTAGCAGTCACTTAAATCTGTGTGATCTATGACCAAATAGTGATCTATGTAATCTAGATCAAATAATGAGTGTATGATGTTTATTCATCCTGCTTCTTATAATCTCTTAGTTTATTAAAGGTGGGACTTCATATTTTGATCTCAAAAGAGTATGAAGACTTCTGAACGTGTCTGCTCCTGTCAAACATAAAATGAATAAGAGGGAATTTTGTTACCATTCCTAAGTCTTTGGGTCATTTTTACATTAGGATTTTCTGTATTTAGGTCCTAGTAAAGAGGTATTCCACAGACCAGTCATTGCTGAAGCCTAGTGAGTGGTCTCTTAGCCAATGATCTGTGAAACAGGCTTGTGATAACAGGCCAATACACTCATTTAGTCATTGCTGCTGTAAGAATTAAATGCTAATTCCATTTTTAGTTACTGTTTGTAGTGCCTATTAGCGAAAAAATGAGAGAAACGTTCTTTTTATCTTGAGCTAAAATTTAGTCATTGGCTCTGTGCTACAATTCTCGGTGCACTGTGATTTTGCTTTAAATGTAATCTCAAAAGAGCTGTAATGGCAAATTAGTTTCTTTCTATTAGTTAAGTGATTATACACCAATCAGAACTGAGTACACACACTATTAAGTTTGTAATTATATTTGTGAATTTTTCAGTCCCCTTCATCTTCCTTCAGGACTCCTTGAGTCACCCGACTCATTTCTTCTTGAATGAGTGTTTTAAGACATGTTTAAACATGGTTATCTTGCTGAAAATACCTAAAGCCAGGCTCAAAGGTGAATCAATGGCTGGTAAGTTTTTAGGTCTTTCGGATGTAGACCTTGATCAGAATCCAGCTTAACAGGGAGTGAAGTATACTGAGGATGGCAGTTTTCTGGTGAAGGTGCAGTGATTGGCTACCCAGTGTGTTGTCCATTTCTTAGTGAACAGGGCTTTAAATCTTTGCCAGATCTTTGTCACAACAAAGATGAAGAATTAGAGTTGGCCACTGTGCAGTGCAAGGCGTAGAGGACGCCTTTCCAAGGTTACGGAGACAGCTACGAAGAATTGGATTCTGTTACTTTTTCTGGGAAACAAATTGTGGCAAAAGGTTGCATTATTTTTTAAATTGTTTCTCTTCATGGTACTTAATTTCTATAGCTTTCATGTTGTAATTCTTTTACAATGCAGCTTGCTGTTGCATAAATTCAATTATATTTATTCAACGAATGTTTATTAGCAGCCTGCCTTGTTCTTCAAGTCATACCAATTTTACACAGCAGAGCTTAAAGAGAGCGTGGCAAATGGAGAGGGTTGCTCCTGAGTGTCAGAAGGAGAGCACTTTGGCATGGCAGTGCACGCCCCGAGCTCTGGGAGTCAGACTGCGTTCAGAGTCAAGCCCTGGAGTTTGCACGCATGCACACGATCCTGGACCAGGTTTCCTTATCTATTGGATGGGGAAGCAATAGAGTCTAAAACCACGCTGTGTACATAACGATCTGCTCTACCAGTTAGACAACGTTAGGTAAATGCCTTAACCATTCTACATTTTAATTTCATCATTGAATTATCAGCTTGAATGTTGTAATGCTTTTAAATTTTTTAGTATGATTTGTAGCCCATGGCTGGTGGTCAGTGAATAATAGATATCACCGTCATCATCATTATCATCATCATGGGAGAATAAATATCCTGACACTAGTGGTATTTAATGAGAGGCTAATTGGCTTCTTTTAGGTTAGAGTCTAATATGTTCATCAAACAGTATCAGTTTGATCTGCATTGTGTCTTTTTGATTCTCTGAGTAACATTCTACTGGTAGAATTTCAGAATTGTTTTAGCAACTAGGCAGAAAATATTTTTAGGCAAGAGCACCTTCACAGCGCGTAGGTGGTACCCTCTTGGGAATACATGAAGCCAACACCCGAGAATCCCAATTACCAAGGTTAAACTATTCTGTATGTGATTTTTTTTTAACTTTTCCAAAAATTATAGTTGCTCTCCTTTGAATCATTTCTGAATTTTACATTTTTCCTTGAACTAATTTGGTGACACAGTCCAGAAATGCTGCATGAATTCTTCACACTACTGCTTCTTTTCTTTACACATTTCAAGAACACGCTTTTCTTCTTTGCCAGTAATAGAATCCTTCTTGACACCTGTTTAGCAAAGGTCAGCTATGTCCGTAACTCTAACTCTTTCTTTGTGGCTCCATAGTATATGTTGTTTCTTGAGTTTCTGCACTTTGTTTCTCATTTCAAAACGTACTTTTGTGCTAGCTGAAAGTCATTATTTTTATTTCTGCCTCCTTCAGTTGTCAGGGTCATTTAGAAATCTAATTTTATCTTGTCAAGGTGGGTGACTTACTCTTCTCTTCCACCCCTGGTGGCCATGTCACCTGTAGATGAGATGAAGAGCTTTTCTTCCCTCAGATAAGTGATGGCAGACAATGTTAAAAATCATCAGGGTTAGTGTGGTCCTCTGCATGAATTTCAGGAATGCAAGTAGCTTCAAATCATCAAAAACAGATAAAAACACTCTTATGAGCTATGGGAATTTCTTAAGGATCTGGAGTCAACAAGTTTATTTATACCACTTAAACCTTGAGCACTGTAAGCAGATGTATTTGGATAAGTGGTTTGAGACAGAGAGGGTATTTCCAGTGACAAACTATACCGGTTAAAATACCTTGTACCCTAGCAGCTTCAACCGTCTCAAACATGAAAAAAAACCAGAAAATTATTCCTTACATGTCCTGAACAGACTGTTTTATGGGCCTGTTTCATGCTTAGGATTTAGGGAGATCTCCAATGACCAACACTCAGTCTCTATTATTATTATTATTTTTAAAATTGATACATAATAATTGTACATATTTATGGGCAACAATTCTAGGTACATTTCTATACACTTATTTTATGTGTAATGATTAAAATGGGGCAATGGGCAATCCATCACTTAAAACATCTAAAGACATTTGTTTTGTAGGAGAGACATTAAACATTTGTTAGGTATTTTGAAATATGTGACACATTACTGTGAACTATAGGTCACCTTACTTTGCTGTATAACTCTAGAATTTATTCTCACCTAACTATGACTTTGTACCTGATAAGGAATGTCTTTTCACACTTTCTTTCACCCCCAGCCCTCTGGTAACCCCTAATTTACCCTCTAGTTCTTCTTTTCACATCCTGTTTTAACTATGCTTTTTATGTTCTGTATTCCTATGCTTTGAACCTGAGGTCTTACTGCCTCTTCTCGAATCAACCAGTTTCCAGAGATGGGGAACAGCTTCCCCTCCCAGCAGTGCTTCTGAAGGACAAACCAGCCAACCCAGGGTCCTTATTCTCAGCCACCTCAGTTTTCCATAGCTCAAGCGCTGTGGAGCACTATGGATTCGCCTTGATCACTCTGGGGCCAAGTACCCGGCAACTAGGAACAGCCTTGACACACAGCCTGCTGGAAGTGTCTGAATTAGTCAGGTCTAAGCCTATTACTTGGTCTTCCCCATTGTTCTGAGTGAGCCAAAGCACAGTGAATTGCCTGAGGACCTCACGGACAGTTTTGCCCTCTCCCGTGTGCCTCCTGACTTGCTTGGTGCTTCTTGGAGGCCACGCCTACCGGGGGTATGAGTAACAAATGGTCTCTCAAATGACAGTGGCAACTTTATCTCTTCTCCTTGCCACACCTAAATAATAACAAAATCTACCCAAACACATCTAAAATTTAGTCTTTTAGATTCCTAAAATACTGCAAGTACAAGAACAAGCTAGAATTTTGAAGGCACATTCTTGATGACCAAGACTGGTAATGCTATGGGGTATATCTATTGAAAAAAAGGCCCTCTTGCCAAGTGGGACCACACTTAGCCTGAAATGAGAACAGGTCAGTATGTGTTCTGCCAGGTTTGTTTATTTTTGCTTTTGTTTTTTTGGGGGTACTTCCCTTGACTGTAGAGAACCCCATTCCCATTTTTGTACTACTAATGATTATAATGATAATGACGCAAAAATAATTTTAAAAAGTCTCTATGACACAGATTTTGTACTGAGAGATTTATATGCTTCTTCACTTTAAACTTGTAACAAACCCAAAATATGGGTTTTATCAGTTGCAGATGAACAAACCGTCATATACGGAGGTGGCGTAACTTGTGGGTAACTGCGGGCCAGCGTGAACAGCATCTACAAGCAGATGTGTGTTGTGTACACTGTATCTTTTCCGTTTCTTACATTGTTTGCTACAGCTTGCATAGGAATAAACTCTTAGCAATAGATTAAAGAGCACAAGAAGGTAGCTGCTATCTAGATGACATGTCATTTTGTGCAATGAGCTTAATGATTTTCCCCGTGGAGAATTAATTAATTCCTTCTTATTTTGGAAGCACATTGCTTATATTTCAAACTCCACTTCTCACAGTCGTAATTCTATGGAGATACATGGATATGTGGCACCAGCTCAGCCAGCTTTGGGCTGTCGAGAAGCCAGAACTGTGCCGGATCTCTGTATTCTTCATGGTACGTGATCTGGCGGATTGGGTTTACTAAGTGTACAATAGATACTTGTTGAGTTGATTCAGACTGAGGATTAAATGCACCAATGCCTGTTAAATCTCTTTGTAGTGCACTGGAGACAGTGAGATTATGGAGTCGTGATTTTCAGTGAGGGGAGAGAGATAAACGGGCGGGGAAGGGGAAGCCCACACCGAGCCCAGGGAGGTGAGCAGCGGAGTGTTAACACGAAAATGTAATTTTGCTAATCTCCACTAGCACAGAATTGTCTAAATTTCGGCTAAAACTTGCAAGAAAAAAAGATAAAGCGCAATGGAAATCAAAGAGTCATAGAAAAAAATTGCCAAAATCCAGAAGAAAGTTACTCTAACCAAAAATTGTGCTTCCACTGGTTGGATTCAGTCACAAATACAAAAATACTCTAGCAGTGCCTAAACTGTGAGACACTTTTTACTCGTTTAACAAACAACCTGAGGTTAGCTCTTTTCCGTATTACAGTCACCGGGCATGAACATCCGGACACCGGGCCCTTTTCAGTTACTCTCACCCTGCTGACATCTCCTGCTCGGGTTTCCCACCTCGCCGCCCCAGGGACAGGTACTGCAGTAGGTGCTGCTCTCTACGGGAGGCATCTCAAGCAGACAGAAAGAGGGACAGGGGCTTGGGTGGGGTGGGAGGAGATAGACTCAAGCAGAGAGAAAGAAGGACCGGGGTGCGGATGGGGGGTGGGAGGAGATAGACTCCTTAACGATGTTTTCGCAAGATGGAGGAGAAAATTTCTCTAAGCCTTCAGTAGATGTCTCTGTCCATCCTTGCCTAGAGCTGGATCACGCGAGCACAATGCAGTTCTCTTTCAATGGTAAATATAGTTTTTGTGTATAATAGTCCAGAAATAGTCTCTCTGTCTCTCTGTCTTTATCTCATTCAATCACACAATCATGGTTCTTTTAGTAAGGAAGAATGGGTAAATGGCTATTATATAAGGAGCCAAAATGTCTGTCAGAAAACTGGGTTTAGAAGAGAAGTCTGCCTGCCGCATGCTTTTGGTTCATAAAGAGGAGCAGCCTCGCCTCCCCGCAAGTGCGTTGCAAGAATAACTCTTCTTCATCGCGATGTCTGCGCTTGGACAGAGAAACCAGATCGGTGCCTTCCAGAAAACCGAGCAGTGCTTCTTTCTCATTCTGTGAAGATGTTCCATCTGAAGTAGTCAGCTCCCTGATTCATGCACCATTTTTCTGTATTTTGAAAGACTAGAACTTTAAGAGGACAGCAGACAAGATGTGGAAACTGCGAGCTATTCCTTAGACGCTGGGAAGTACAGGAGCCACCATCAAAGGTAGCATCTGGAACAGGAATTGGCCGGAAATAAATTCTGAAGATTATAACTTCTCATGAACTGCACTGTTTCAGAGTATCAGAACATCAAACTGCGGTGCTACCTGAAATTTCATTTCTGTTAATTAAATAGATGGTGCAGTGGAGGAGAGCACGCTACACCCTGGAAACTGAATACATTCTGGGGAATGTTATACGTCCACTATTTATATCTGAGAAGAACACCTGCCCAGTGAAATTAGTAGTGAGCTAATCCAGTAGCATCCACACCTTTTCTAAGGTCAATGATTTCACTTGAGTAAGACAAAAGGAAAAGAAAAAATATGTGGGAATTTAGAAAGAACATGGCTTTTAAACGGATGTATGACAGGTAACAGAAGAATAGCTTTAAAATGCTTGTTTTGCAAGGGTAGTGCTTGACTTAGAGTATTCAGAAGATGAGAAAGTTGAGACAGTAAAATGAAAGAGAGTGCCACTAGGAAACGCTGCAGAGAAGCACTGTGCTATTTCCCGGTGGGCACAGCTTGGCCTCCCTTGGTGCCCCCCCACCAGATCCTCTTATATTCCTCCTGTTTTCCTAAAACTAGAAAATATATCCCTTGTGCTATAGGTTGCAAAATAATTTAGATAAAGTTTCTCAATTTTAGATAAAAATCTAATAAAATGCTTGTCAAAATAGTTCAAGTTTTGCACTTTGGGGATGGTACAGTGAAAAAACTTAAGTCTGTGCACCAGTAAGGAAATGTTCACCTCTGCTGCAGTCACCAGTAGTCCTTAACTTTGAAACTAACAGTTCTATTTCTTACCTGTGTCATTTGTCCATCCTGAGTGGGCAAAGGAGCTCTTTTCTGCAAGTCCACTTTGCAGAGCGCAGGCTGTCAGAGCAGCCGCTAGCTGGGGAATTTCATGGAAGAGTGAAAATGACTATGGGCGGTTGACCATGCCCGACCGCTAGATGTTCTGGCTCAGAAGTGATTTGTGTTTTTTTATTCACAACTCATGTGCCAGATTGAGTTTAATAGCCTCACCCAGCCGGAGGGAAGCCGGGTGTGCAACGCTACTTGTGAGTGGAAGGTGGGAAGCTAGAAACGTGCCACGAGCCTCACTCAAGACAATCACACTTGGCCTGTTTGGGCACAAATATTTGGTTCACTCTTACCTGCAAGCACTGTATGTTTTCTGTTCTCAAATGAGAGAACATACAAAAATCCTATGCCTCATGATGTCAAGTTAAGTCTGGTATCTCTGCATAGATAATTCTCGGTGGTTTCTAAGTCGCAGGGGCGGGGACAGAGCCAGAGTGATTACTTTGTTAGGTCCAGCTGTGACTCCTTTTAATCCAACCATCCTTAAACTACAAAGACCGGTAATTAATTCTGTCTCTTCCAGTCTAATATGTACTGCTTGAGCAAGATGATGAGAGTAAAGATTATTGGCCGGGCGTGGTGGCACGCGCCTGTAATCCCAGCACGTGGGAGGCTGAGGCAGGAGGATTGTTGTGAGTTGGAGACCAGCCTGGGCTACAAAGTGAGCTCAACGTCAGCCTGAACTGCATAGCAAGACCCTGTCTCAAAAAGACCCCCCTCCACACCAAAAAAAAGAGAGTAAACATTATTGTTTGGAAATGGAAAATAAAGAAGATTCACAGTAGTCATGGATTCATAGAATTCTGTAAATTCCACTAGGCAGAATTTTCAAGGCCCTGTGGCCCTGAGGTTAAGGAACATTCTTTGCCTCGGTGCTGTTTTTGCTAGGAGGAGTGCTGAGGCAAAGTCTGTCATTCCTTCTGGCCCTTAGCTCTATACTCTCTGAGCTCTCCTTTGCTGTTATCGTCTTTGACTCTATATGAAGTGATGATTGCAGAATCTGCTTTCCTTTTGACTGAGGTACTTCTGTTCACAAAGAGGGATCTAAGAGTCATTTTCGTTTTGAAAATTCACTAATTTTCCTTCTTATCCTCTTCTTCCTCTCCTCCCCTTTCTTCTCCTCCTTCTCCTTCTTCGTTTTGAAAATTCACTAATTTTCCTTCTTATCCTCTTCTTCCTCTCCTCCCCTTCCTCCTCCTCAAGTTTCTTATCACTGTGCATTATACGTGTTTTAAATCTTACAGGATTCTTATTTGATTCTCTCTATGTTCTTTTGCTAGTATACATATGATAGCTGTGTACATATTTATACATAATATGTGGATGTGCATCTGTGTATATTCTTGACTTTGAGGGAAGGAGAAACACACTTCAGATACTTTTTCTTATTTTCTCCTTGAGCAATTTTGATGAATTGAAAGGTTTTACTGTTTTCTTTTCTTTCTTTTAAAAATAAAAGAATGAAAACATCTTAACAAACACACATACACTTAGAAAATAACACAAAAATAATACAAGCAATACAGAATCTCAGACAAGGTGATAGGAAATTAACAATGGTTGTTATATTACATATTGATATCCTCAATTTGGATACTCAGATAAACAAATATAGACATGTAAGATTGATCATACACTTAAACATTAACGTCATTTCAATAGAGCAAACGAACTACCAAAAACAAATAAGCTAGCCAGCCTATACATACATATATATATATTTTTCCCTTCTTTCTCTTCTCTTTTCATCTTAATCCATTCAGAAATTTTTACTGTAGTGCGAAGACCTATTCTTGATTTAATTCTTGCTATTAAACTGAATCTTAATGAGCCTATCTTTTATAATGTGTCTAGATTTTGTCTTGTCCCATTTAGGACTGAGAAATATTTGTCTCTTCCAAGTCTTGTAAGTCCCTGAATGTGTGGCTTGTCCCTATTATTGCTGGGCCAATTTTATTCTGCTTCAACCTTTTCCTTTTACTGCTTTGTAAAGTGTAATAAACAGCAATTGTGACACATTGATAATGTTCCAATCTGTCCCCCAGAAATGCAAGTTTGCTAGGTCCAGGATCTGCTTTATAAATTATCGTAGTCAGTGTTGTGGTGGTAAATGTTTAATAGCCAGCTCTTCAGGAAAAAACAAAAAAAAAAAAGCCACGATTTATAGCACTTTCCAATTTCAGTGGTATGAATTCTCCTGGTGAGGCACATCCAAGCTGCCAAAATGACGTTATAAGAGTTGGAGGTAGGAAAAGCAAGACGATCGGCTTTCTTGGGTACCAGCCAGCTCCAGTGTGTCCCTGATCACAGATGATGATTTTACCAAGCGTCTTGCCAGTGTTTAATGTGCAGTGTCACCCTTCCGTTCCTTCTCCTAAGGAACTCTGTGGCCTGGCCCAGAACCAAAGCCACAAAGTTCAAGAAACTTCAGTAGCAATCTCCCATGTCTGGATACCCGGTTTCTGTTTTAGTAAAGACAGGCTATGCTATGCCCCAGCAGCAAACAAAGCCAACATCTCAGTGGGCTAAAAGAAGAAAGGTTTATTCCTCACTCATACCGTGCTCATCACTAGCTGGGTGGAGCCCGGGCTCCAAGTGTTCGTACCTCAGGGCCTACTCGGTTACAGTACCCACCCCCTGGAGCACTGCAAGCCTGCCTCGTGAAGAGGGAAAAAGAGATTTAGAGCGGTTGGTAAGCGCAACTGTGTGAGTGGTTTGAAAAATGACATAAGGAAAAGACGAAGGAAAGTGTGAACTTTCCATGTACCTTAAAAGCCGAGAACAAGCACTTCCGGGTTAGCGCTAAAGGTTATCGCTCTCCCTAAGGGTAGAGATGCCTAGAGCCTCGCAGTGCCCGCAGCTTGCCAAGCAGCTTGAGCAACGCGCCTGCCTCCTTCCCGCCCTTTCTCTGCTCTCCAGCCTCCTGCCCTCCTTCCCTTTCTCCTTTCCCCTTCCTACCCTTCTTCTGTCTTCCTTCTTTTCTCCCAGCCTTCCTTTCTTCTGTACCTAAGAATTTAATCACTAATAGGTAAGATAATCCTCAGTGGCAGCAATCATATTTTTGTCATTATCTTAAAAGACTGTTGAACATTCTTGCAGTAACTGTGTAAAATAGGTGTATACCGCATATTATCTGGTGGATTAAACACACGCACCCTCGTGTGCACATTCACAAAATATCGTAAACAAACTCCTAGCGCAGGAAACGCCAAGTGGTAAGTTTTAGAGTTTCTTTCACTATTTCTGATTTCTTAAAGCTTAAAATTCTGTAGCAGAAAACATGTATTTCCTTTATATAAGAAAAAAATCTCATAGTAGGAAATTTATGTAATTTTGAATGGTATATTTTAATTCACCTATGCACAAATATTGTCAGAATTGAAAAACCTAATGCAAGTACATTAAAATATTCTTAGTGGTGTTTCTGGGTGGTAAAATTACATAAGATTTTAAAAATATGTTTTCCTTTTCCTCTCCCATTTACTATAATTAGCACGCATTGTTTACTTGCTCTAAGGATGATATTTTACTTACATTTTTATTATAACTTTAAAGTGACCAAACCTTCCCCTTTATTTTTCCTCACATTGTAATTCACTGTAACTTGGTTGTCAGTAAAATTTTTCTTTTCTTCAATGTTTCTGCCGTTGTCTGTATTTACGTCTATCATTTTGAATAGTGTGTGTTTCTGTGTCCCTGTCTTTCGGTCTATTTGTTCTGTGTCCCTCCTCATGAAAAGCTAAATCATGCCAAAGGATTGGACTGAGCATCAGGACTTAGACAAAACGATCTCTGTTCACAGGGTTTCCTTGACTTCTCAATCAGGTGAGAAAAATATCAATTAGTCATTTCTTTTCACCTTTACTTAGACTGATGGAACTTGCCGTTATAAGGTCCCCTTGCCTACTGTGTGCTTGTTTCTTGAATTTCTCTCCTCGTGGGAAGATTAGCTCTCCGTGGTCAGGTTCCTTGTCTGTCCTGTTCTGCAGTGTACAATCAGCACTCCATGCCGCTCCTGGCACATAGAAGGCTCTCACGTATTACTACTGAGTGAATAAATTACAGTGTACCATAATTTATTTTTGCCAGGAGATGTGGTAATTCAAAAGCATAAGAGGAAAAATTGTATCTGTAGGCAAGAAGAAATTCTTCCCAGGTCTTAGAGGTCAGAGAGGCCATGTCAAACATTAGGTCTGAAACACTAGCAAACGCTTGAAGAGGGAGGGTAAAACAAGATGCAATGCATTTTGCAAATGCAGAGGTAATTAGGGGAATGATTTATAAACCAAACAATGAGCCAGTGGTACATACTCTTAGTAACACTGTGTGTGTGTGTGTGTGCAGGGCGGGTCAATTGCCAGAAAAAATGTTCCCACTACCCGCGTTGTCCCTACAGTCCAATTACATCTCTTGATATTGTGTAGATTTCCTTGTGCCTGGCTTGCTACTCTACAGTATTATAGTGCACATATGTACTTGCGAGGTGGTTTGTGAAGACCCAGAAGGGACTGCTTAAGTGAATACAATGTTAGTTCAGAACAGCACTTGCTCCTGTGCTTTCGATATTTAAAAAGCCCGCCAGCTTAGGCGACCAATGTACAGCATCCTGGGTAATGAACGGGTTACTTCAAAAAAGCAACCTGAAAACAATGGAGAAGGGGCTTAAAGGGGAACGTTGTGGACTTAGGGTATAGCTCAGCTGGCATGGCACTTGCCTAGAGTACGTGAAGTCCAGTGTTTGAGTCCCAGTATTGGAAAATGACAGAAACACCAATCACGTGTCAGCTATAGAAAGATTTATTAGGAAAGAAGTTGGTTATTGAACCTGACTTCAGGATTAATTTGAACAGCATTGTCTTACCCCATGTTATTTGTTTTAACAAAATACCTGAGGCTGGGTACCTTATGAAGGAAAGAGGCATGTTTAGATCACACTTCTGGATATTCCAGGGCATGGCACTGGCATCTTCATGAGGGTGGCATCACCGTGGCCTAGTTATCTTCCTCTAGGCTCTACCTTGCAAAAATTCTACCACATCCCGACATTGCCACACTGGGGGCCGAGCATCTAGCACATCAAGCTTTGGGTACAAACCAAATCCAAGTTGCAGCAAGCGTAATACTGAACATTTTTAAAATTTCCAACTAGCCTGATTTTAGAATTTTCTTTTGATTTTCTAGTGCAAATTATTTGATGAGACCTGGGTTTTTCATGTTAGAGGTGGTGTCCCATAGGCATCTTGCTACAAAGCTGGGTTGTAGGCCAGATTTGCCACTGGTATTCCTGGCCCATTCTTGTGTGTTCCCTTGTTAAAAAAAAAAAAAAAAAAAAAACCACACAACAAACCAAACCAAACAAAATAACAACAACAAGAAAAACAATTGTCTATGAGGTGGTAAGGGGAAATGGAAATTGTTTACACCAAAATAGAGTATATGTCAACAACATAAAGCTTTATACTAAAGGGCTAAATCAGAAACATAGAATTATAGATCTTTTTTTTGGGTTAAGGAAACATTTTGGTAGGAAGCTTGTGAAAGCTACTTTCTTCAACTCTTTCTCCTATGTCCTCAGCACTATCATTCATGAAGGTATGCATTGATGTGATACCCTTTTTATATCCTGTTTGCAGAAAGGCCTCCCTGAAATCCCTAGCAAAGATCATGCCCTACAGACACTCCACACCCCATCCCTTTGCTCATTTTTCTTTTGTGTTTATCTCCATCTAAAAAAAAGTCCTGTTTACTGCTTGTTTCTGCCCCCAGAGTGTAAGTCCCATAAGGATAGATTAGATATTCGTGCCTATTTCATTAACATTTCTCCTCCCAGGTTCTAGTGCAGTGTTTGGCACAGGTAGACATCTATGTAGTATTTTTAATCAATCAATTAATTTATATGTTGAGTTGGCACAATCCTGAAGTGGCCTTGTTAGAATATAACGAGCTTGTTTCCATGATGCTACTGTTACTGCAAATTTGTCTGGTAGCGATTGCCTTACTTCCTCAGCACTTGCAGGGTAAGACTCCTGATGGTAAGTTCTTGGAAAACTTTTAGAACCTAACACAGCATCAGGCACTTCTTGGAGTGGATGAAAGAATGAATATATGAAATCATTTTTTTGGAACTCTTTTTTCCAGAATTATATCCAGAAACAATCTAAAGCCTAGGTAAGCAAATCAGCATAATGATTTCTTACCTATATGTTTCTTTTGATCCAAATTTCTAGGCTTATGGAATTGTTACTAGAGAAACTTAATGCCCATGTCAGAACTTTGTTTATAGGCAACGTTTCACATGCCTAATATAAAATGAGAAAAGTAAACAAACATCCCTAAATTCCATCGGGTGATGGTCTCATAAAATTTGAATTTAGTTTAATATCTTGGGACATATTTGAGTGATGAGCATTTGGCAAGCTGCCTTAAATTTTGCTGTGGTATATTCCACAGACTAGTTGAGAGTTTAATCTTTAAAGCCCTGGGGAAGAGTGCAAAAATAAAATATTAGCAATTCTTAATGACATCTCCTGAGTTTATTCTGCTTGAAGTCTGATTGCCAAAACATCCCTGCCTCTAATATTAATGGTCTTTTATTTTTAACTAAAATGTCAAGCATGTGAAGGAAATGTAAACCACTTCAGTGTCTAACCAACATGATTCACTTGATTTCTGCTCACTGCTGATAGTAGCACATTCATATTTCATGGCTTCCGAATTCAAAGTACGGTAATATCCAGATGTGGCTGGCTGCTTTCAGGACCGGATGATAAACAGCATTGTTCTTTGAAGCTGGAAAGCAGTGCTGAAGAACAGTCCATTCAGCAGCAAATCAAAAGATTTATTTTAAGTGTGAAAGTCATATTAATCCTGCCTGGTAACCCTGGTGCTGGAAAGGTATGTGTAGGAAAAGTACTAAGGATTATAGAAAGAAAACAGTTCATACTATGGTCTGGAAGGAGAGTGGTGTAAAATAAGGAGAGAGACATACGCTTTAGAACTAGTTTCCGAAAACAATGTATAACCGAAAACTCAATATCACAGCTTACAATCCCACCTCATTTTTACCAGACAAAAAGCAAGTATACAATTTTGAAATGCTTCATAATCTTACAAAAAGGTAGTTATTAAAGATATAATAGTTTCAAATTATTATCGGCTCCCTCCCATGAGTTTTCTAGAGATGAGCCTATAAAAATACCATGTTGATGTGAATGTTCTTTCTGCCACATGATTTTCTGTGCTGTGGGTAAATTTCTAACGTTGCTGCTTGTGGTTGCTTTAGATTTGGGCTGTTACAATATAATGATCTAATACATGTTTGAGTGTTTTGAACAGGCAAGGACTTCTATATAAATTCAAGGTATGCCACTTTTCTTGTTTTCATTTTATACACATGAAAAGAATGCTGTTTATCATTTACTTGCAGTGAAATTTTAACCCTGAAAAGAACTTTTGGTCTTTAATCGTGGCAGGCATGCCTATAAAGTGGATGGTAGGTGTGCTGATGAGAGAAGAAACTTTTTTCTTGGTTAGGACGGCGTACCTAATGGACTTCTTTATCACCATCTTGATGTGTTTATATTCACTGTTCTAAAAAAAGTAAATAAGTGTATTTAGTTAACTTGAAATTCCATATGCAACCAGATGCAACCAGAAGTGAGCATAGGCTTAGAACCCGAGGGAAAGTTTACAAAGTAAGAACAACATTTCCTTGTATCATAAAGCAAAGTCAGGTTTTAAATCAAGTTCCTTGGGTCTTCGCCATTAGCCACCTCTAAGGTATTGTTCTAGCTCCAGAAACTCTGATCTTTCTTTATGAATTAAACCTGTGGAGATTGTCTTACAGAATCAATCAACTTGACACTGCTTTACTTTGTGTGGTTCTCCATGTGGGTAGTTTTTACCTTCCAAACTCAACTGTGTGATCCAAGGTGGATGTAAAACAGAATTTCTCAGAAATTAAAGGAAGTTAAAGCAACATAGACAGACAGACAGACACACACACACACCCCCTGACAGATTCTGGAAATCTCTTTTTCTTTTTTTTTTTGGAAATGCTGGATATTGGAGGAAGCGAGTTAAGCAAGTTTATTTAGTGCAGAGCTTCTCTGAGCTTTTGGTGCAAATGGTTAGCTATGGTGGCTCAGGCATCGGGCTGCCTCAGCTCACATTTCAATTGCATTATGAGCTGTGTGAACTTGCGTCTTGGATGTGGCTTAATGGTTATGCTACAGTTTGCACAAATGTCCTCCACAGGCTTATATGTTGCAGGCTTGGTTCCCAAGGTTCTGCTTGGAGAAGTGCGGTGGACCTCACACGTGGGTCTGGTGGGTGGTCCTTAGGTCCCTGGGGATGTGCCCTTGAAGAGGGCTGGGGGGCTCCAGTCACTTCTTGTCCAGCCTCCCTTTACCAGCTCATGAGGTGAATTGTTTCCTCTGCCATGTGACCCTCCCATGATATGCTGCCTTACCTGGGGCCTGAACAACAATGCCAATCAGTGAATGAGCTGGACCCTCTAAAAACATAAACCACAATAAAACCTTTTTCTTTAGAAATTATTTACTTCAAGTATTTTGTCAAAATGGTAGAAAGTTGACTAATGCACTATGTGCATTTTAGGTTTCTAAAACTATGAACTGGGTTATCTCATACATTTTCTATGAAGCATTAATAGTTGGGCATGGTGGCCCATACCTGTAATCCCAGCACTTGGGAGGCTGAGGCAGGAGCATTGTTGTGAGTCTGAGACCAGGCAGGAAAGCTGGCTGAACTGCATAGCAAGACCCTGTCTCAAAAAGACAAAAAGAAAAAAGTGTTAATAAATGAATACATGTTTAATTATCATAAATATGCAAATGTAAGCATGCAAGATTGATTACACAAATATAATTTCTGGTTATCTAGTTAACAATATCTGGTTATCAATCTGGTTTGATCAGTCTTGCATGCCTATATCTGGTTATATGTGCAACCATTTTGAAGATGACATCATGTAGTATAACAACCATTGTTAATATCCTATCACCATGTTTTGAAATTTTGTATCATTTTTATAGCTCCCTGTGCTGTTTTGTTTATGTATTTGTTTTTGTTAGTTTTTTTTTTAAAACAAAAACCAAAATTTATATGTATATATAAGGACAGCTGGAATAGGTGTATTGCTAATGTGTGTACTTTATTGAGAGGAACAGTCAATGCTCAAAATTTTCTTTTTTTCTTGACCAATTTTACACATTTGAACTTGGTAATTGATCTGAAAACAACATGCAATATGAGAACCATGGTTGAACTCCTACCATTTTGTATGGTGAAGCTCTGCATCATTTCCAATGTTTTTTAGAAATTATTTTTACTGTTTTTTACTTGTTACTATCTTTGATAGTTTGATGAATCTTACATTCTTATGTCTAATGGACTGAGCAACTTCGTTGAAAATAACAGTATGTAATTTAGCAAACATTGTAAATTTCTATCTTTTTGTCTTGAGAACATGTATCATTTTTATTTTTTTGTGTTGTTTTTATTTTGTCTTCATTGTTGTTTTGTTTTTAAATTTTAAAATGAAAAAAGAAAAAATATGCAAACATATATTTCTATAAGAGGAATTTGTTGTGCAGATTCCATAAACATATTCAACCATGGAATTCTTTCTTTTCCTGACATATTACATGACAAGTGTTCTAGAAAATATTTTCCAGGAAAAGTCCTTAGGCAGTGTTCTGTGATTGCTGATGCTTAATACATTCTTATGGTTGGTTTAATATCCTTTCACTCTTCAGTTTTCTCCAACTTATTATAAAAAATTTCAAGCCTATGATAAAATAAATTTAATAGAACAGTAAATGTCCAGATGCCACTCACCAATATTTAAGAACTGTGGTGTTTGTGTTTTTACACATGCTTGCTGCCCTTCAGGATACATACCTGAGAACCATTTTATGTAAACTCCAGACTTTATGATACTGTAATCTAAAGTACTTCATTTATTCCCTAGGAATAATGAAAGTTGACTATAACACTTGGGAGAATAACAATAATTGTATGTCATCTAGCTGATATTTATAATTCACCCTCAAACCCCCAAAATGTCTCTGTAGCAGCTTTTAAAAAATGTAGGATCCAGTGAGGTGCATATCTTTTGCCTCTGTACCCTCTCTCTCTGTTTTTCTCTCTCTCTCTCTCTGTTTCTCTCTCTCATTTTCCTGACACTGGCTCTTTGAAGAGCTCTGACCAACTGTGTTGTAGAAGGTGTCTTGCATTTGACCCCTTTCCTAACTTATTACTCTATCCTTTATATTCCCTGGAAACTGGAAGTTAGGTGTAGAGTTCTGATGAGATAACAGTCAAACGTTTTGACTAGAGTGCTTGACTGTATTCTTCATGGGGAATTGGTATGTGGACATAACACATCTTAATCGTTTTTTCATTCCTTTCCCTGCCCTGCATCTCTTGGTACCCTTCCCTTTTGCTAAAGATCCATCTTCCTGTTTCCTTTTATCTTTTATTTTGTTCTTTAATGTATTTATATTTTTGTTTCTCATATGAAAGAAATTCTGTGATATTTAACTTTGTGAATCTGATTTATTTCACTTAACATTATGCTCTCAAGGTGCACCCATCTTCCTACAGATGACTCTTTCATCTTTATTATTGGCTAGTTGCGTTTTAGCAATGCTTTTTGTATGCACTGATAACTTTTGCTTGAATCAAATACTGTATTGACTCTTCTTTTGTTTGTTTGTTTTGTTTTTTTGTTGTTGTTTTCCAGTATAGGGAATCAAACTCATGACCTTGCACTTGCCAAGCAGGTGTTGTGCCGCTGAGCTAAATCCCCAGCCCCCTGTATTGAGTCTTGGAAAGGTTATTGTTTCCTGTTTATGTCATTCCATGGACATTTATTAGCTGGCACTTTTCTGTAGAGATGTTCACACTCTTTTGACTGACCTATGACCTAAAAGGAGGTAATGGAATGGCATAGAAGAACAGATGCCTGACTGAACAGGCTAGGTTGCTTTGTGACAATTTTAAAACAAAAATAGAAGAGTTTTTCAAATTAGACAAGATTAACTATAAGGGGATGAAGGGACAAAGACAAACAGGAAAATAGACAGACAGACAGACACAGAAATGGAGGGATACAAATTTATTACATGAGTGTCTTCTAGGCAAGTAATCTGGGAAGGGGCCAGTACATCCAGCCTATTTATATTGGTCCCATGTCGCTTTTGTTTGTTTGATTCCTTTTGTGCTTTATCACTTGATTAACCACATTCTGTTTTCCTTTACCTTCATGTTCTTTATCTTTTTTTTGTTGTCTGAAGATGTTACACATAAAGCTAGCCTGGATCTCTTCCTCATGTAAGTTCTTGGAGCTGTAGGCACTCAGGAGAAAGGCAAAGCTTGAAAACACACAAGAATCTAGAGCTCTAACAGAGCAATAGCCAGGATACTGGGGTACTGTGTATCAGAGTTCAGGCATTTAATATTTGACACACTGAAACAGAGTCATGAGAGAAGTTTAACAGAAGTGTGTACACAGGATAAAATAACTCACAAAGGACTATGAAGCATCCTCAGCTATGACAAGTTAACTCCTGTAAGCTCCAGCATCAGGAGAGAGTAGCTGTGTGGTGAAGGCTTCTGAAAAAGCAATAGATTAGACAGGACACATTCAAAGTACTTAATCCCAGTGGGGAGGAAACCGGTTAGTAAATATTGCAACTCTAGTTTTTCCTATACTCTGATCTTCTAAAATATAAGTTCTGTGAGGATAGAAATAAAGTTTGTCTTACTTTCTTGTTTTACTAGCATAAATCATGCCAGGTGTGCAGGATGTCTCCAATATTTTTTTAAGTGAATGAATGATTTAGTGAATGAATGGGAGAATGAATGGATAAGTGAAAACACCCAGAGGACTCATTCTAAGTTTCTTGGTCTTGAAAAATCCAAACGCAAATTCCACTTTCTTTGTCTTACTAATGTCTATCAATCTCATGAGACCTCATTATTTTATTTTTAGAAAAAAATGGTTAGTGAGAACATTGTACCACAGGACTCTCACTGGGACTTTTGTGGCAAACATATTGCTTATCTAATGCTAACACAGGAGCTTGAGGATTTTAGTGGATCTGCTGAAGACAACCCGCTGGTGCAACTGGAACCAATAGAGAAGCAGCTGTCTGTTAACTTTGTCATTGTGGGGTCTCACAAAGCTTTCCCCACTCTTGGTTTTTGTAACCTGTTAAATAAGTCAAAACACAACACCAGTTAATCTTGAAAACCTTTTGATTACCTCCCTCGGGTTAGTATTTGTTATGTCCTATGTCTGGATGTTCCCACAAAGCCTCATGAAGTCATAGATGGGGCTTTTTCAGGAGGTGGCTGGATATAGATTCCGTGATGCTAGGATTGAGGACACTAGGATTAAGGGTGTGAATACTACTCATGTTAAATAACTCAGATAGGATCTAATGGACAGAAAGAGCCGAGGTCATCCCTTGTTGCCTTGCTACCTTCTGCCTGCCCTGAACTGTTTCTCCTCTGTGATGTGCCCCTGCTTCGGAGCCAGTTGATTATGGACTGAAACCTCCACAAACTGTGAGTTAAATAAACCTTTCCTCTTTTAACTTTGGGTGTCAGGCATTATGTCTCAGCAATGAGAAAAGTAACTAGGCATTTTTGAAGGCAACAGAGTATGGTAGAACAGCCTCCTCTTGGATTAAGTACAACACTACTAAATCCTGACTCTGCTGCTCACTAGTCAGATAACATGAAATTAGTTAAAAAATTCAAAACTCTCACTTTTGTCACTTGATAAATGCAGCTAAGCTCTCCTGTTTTTTAGTATTGTGCCAAAACTTAAATGAAAAACTGTATTTTAAGTGCCTTGTACATGGTACATCTGTATACATGCTAGTTCAGTGCTTTGATAGGACAATATAAATTCATGTCAGTATAAATTAAAATATAAAATTAATATAAATTACTATATCAGTTTATATTAGTTCTTTTTATTTACCTTTGTTTTTGCGAACTTTTGGAAAATTCTTGATGACATTATAGTTGATACTTAGAATCAATTTCAGTAAGCTCTATTAAAGAAGAAGAAAAACAATTTTTTCACAAATTTTATCTTCTTTTGTCATTTATTCAAATTTAAGATCCAGAAATGGTTTTCCTCCTGAAATGGCAAAATTCACTAAATCTAATTTAAAATTAAAAGTAAAGGTAACTAACTAACTTAGCAGAGTTCATAATAATCTTTACTCCTGTGTAGAATCTGCAATATTGAGTAGGTGTATTCAGTTTCTCTGATAGAAAAGTTAAACATTTCCATGACATTGTTATATTCTTCCTGGAAAGGGGAATACAACCAACTTTGAATTCTTCCATTTGTGGCAGCAGTTTTATTACTCAGAAAGAGTAGACGCTTGAGTGGGCTTTGTTGTTGAGAAGCCTCAGATGCACCATTGAGTTCAAGTGAGTTGGGCACCAACTGGAATATATGTTATTTCTTATAAACTATGTTTATAAGCTTATAAGCTCTCTGAGTAATTCACTTTTTTGGAAAAGGAAGCAGAAAAAAATGACCCTTAAAAGAACAAATGTACTTTATGTTGATTGTTAAAAACCAAAGTGTCTTATTCAGGCCAATTTTTAGAGAACAGGACTTTAAATTTCATTACAAATCCATTTATTTTAAACACATACACACATATCCCTAGTCTCTTTTTTCTTAATCTTGATTATGAGGATGTTCATTCAGAAGGCTTTTGCTCTCTCAGTTTTTAACTCGTAGTGTAACTTGGCTCCCTCTTGCAGTTCAGCACACACCCTCAGGATTCAGGTGTCCAGACACATCCGTAAGGCTGTTGGAGAGTTCTTGGTACAGGGAATGAGGACTCCCCCGGGGAACTCCTAGTCGTAAGGGAAGAAAGAGTTCCAGTGAGGAAGGGGGGGGCAAGGATAAAATTAGAGCCCGTTACCAGAGACAGTAGGGGGCCCGAGGAAGGGGAAGAGGGTGAAGCCGAAGCAGAGCTGTTCTGGGACTCGAGGGGAGCAGAACTCCAGCCTGCTCAACAGTGACAGCTGTCTCCACATTCACCGAAGATGGGGTCATTTCTCATTAGTAAAAGCTCGTGTGATGTTGTTCTACTAGGCATTTTACGTATCTAACATAATACTGCAAATTGCACTCTAGCTGTCTTCACTTGTGGGGCTGTGAATTTCTGATAAGACGGAAAGGATTTCCCCCCTTTCTCACTGCTGGGACAAAATACCGACACCTGCAAGTCAGAAGAGGAAAGGTTTATTTTAGCTCAGAGTCTGTAGAGGTTTCAGTTCATTGTCAGCTGGTTTCACAGCAGGGCAGCACGGTAGAACGGCATGGCAAAGGAGAAATGTTCATGTTGTGCCAGGCAGGAAGCAGCAGACTTCTCTGTTTCCCTTTCTATTTCATTCGGGCTACAAGCCTATTGGTTGGTGCTACCCACTCCTGAGGAGGGTTTTCCTTCTTCAGCAGATCCATAATTCACACCCAGGAAAATGCCAAACCCATCAGTGCACTAATCCAGTATCACACAATGTAGTCACCTCCCCCAGCCCCCACCTGTGAGCACATCAGGCGCCGGGAGGACATCTAGATATAAATCGTAACAGCAGTGTACTGAATAGTGCTGGTACAGGTAGAACCACAACGAGGGGCTACCGGTGCCAGGTGGAAGAGGAGGAAACAGATGTGCCAAAGAGGGTGTTTCTTTTGAAGCAGGAATGATTCACCACTGTCCACATTTTGTATTTTCTTGATCTTCAGGGTAATGAGACATGAGCCATTTGCATTTTGTGATACTAGCTACTTTGTGGTTTTGAAGGGTAATTCACATTGTGAGGTACACTATTTAATAAAATTTACCTATTAATTTTAAAGAAGTTATAAATGTTGATTTAAATAAACACTTTAGGTTTAATGAAATAAACATATCTACTAAAACCACCAGAATGTGTAATAAATAGAGTTGAACTTTGTAAGTAATCTCAAAATGTTGCAACCCCCCCCAAAACCACATGATTTACTCTAAATATTGCTTTAACTTACAAATTCCAGTCTCTTCACACTGACCAATTAGTTCATTAACTTCCTATCATTCACTTTACAGTCTTAGGAAGATCATTTCCCTGGAAACAATAAAATACATTCACAAAAGAATGTGTATATATGTCAGACATCTATATATTATACCTATAGATTTCTTTCTACCCTCTTGAGAAGTGCTTACTAGAAAAATCTTTTCAGAAAGCTGTTCATTTCCTTCCTAAATTGTTTGAAGAACATTGTTTCTAGATCGCAAATCTCACAAAATATATTTCCCTTGCTACACAGCAAGTACTTTGTTTCTCAGTGTTTCTGTGAAGCGTTTATGAGTCTGACATAAGATGCATGTGCGATGCGTAGATGCTTGGAAGATGTAATATAACCATCACGATTGAAACCAGAGAAGAAAGTCATTTTTTAGGTCTCTTCAGTCCCTGATATGAAACATTTTGAACCGTGCTGTCAGAATCACACAGCTTTATGCTGAATTTCACTGTTATCAAGTTCATGAGCTGGTCTAGAAATATTTTTTTGCAGAAATAAAGTTTAGCCATGTCCTGTCTATATGTCTTCTTAGACAATCAGATTAGAGGTAAAGAAAACATTTAGGGGAAGTAATTTCCATAAAACAGATATTTGTTGAAAGCATGTATAAGAAATACTACTATCTGCATAGATGTAAATTTTGTATTCGTCTAATGAATATTACCACCTCTTTCCTCATATATGAAATGAGCAAGGTAGAGTGATTTCCTGAATTTGAAACTTTATGAAAGTCACATGACATTATTGATGAGTTGAGTCTAAAAGAAACTTATAAACTACCAGTGATAGAACCAAATTTTAATACTATAAATTAGAGAAAATACTAAATTTCTTTTCCTGCTTTCCAAAAAATATTACAAAATCATAATTCTATGAAGAGTTAAATACTATGTAGCCAAAAAAGTAGGAAAAAAGATTCCAAGAAGCACATGATAAAATTAAACAAAAAGACTGTAATTTTTTTCCGTGTACTTTGTAATATTGGTAGTATGTGTCAGAGTCTATGTAAAGTATGATGGTTTAATTTCTTGCTCCAAGTAAATAAGTTTTAACCTAATTATCATTTATTCAGAAAGCTACACAAAGCCACTCCCGTAAAACTGATATTGCCCCCTGTACATGCGCATTATCCTAATCATGTTTTGCAGATGGATGTGTAATTCATATAGTAGAATCCCTACACTTTATATGAAGTGTGATAAATATATCCAGTGGTGGTGAATCTATGGTACACGTGCCTCAGTGGGCTGTTTGTAAGTGTGGAAAGCTCTAAAAGGTTTTGCCATTGCTGGACACACCCTAACTGCTAACACAATCAAGATACGAAATATTTTAGTGATATCAAAAGTTCCCTTGTGGCCCTTCCCCTCAACACTGACTACTCATCCTCTTCCCTCCACAGCTGCTAATGTGGCTCATTTCAGGACACGTTAGACTTGTCTTTCTAGAAACTTCACATGCATTGTATTATATAGTATTTACTCTATGTTTGGCTTCTTTTGTTCATCCATAATGTTAGAAGAATCAATAGTTAATTTCTCCTTATTGCTAAATAGGGTTTCTTGACGGATATTTGGGTTATGTTCACTTTTACCTATGATAAAATGCTGTTAAAGTCCATGTTTTTATATAAATACTTTTTATATTTAATTTCTCTTGGGTAAATAACTAGAATTTCTGAGTCATATGGTTAATATACATATAAAAATGTAACTTTCAGTTGTTTTGTGGCATTGTTTTACATCGAGGTCAAAATTTTATATATTCATTCAATAAAATAATTATGGAATGCCCTATACATAATACCAGAAAATCAACTGAATAAAACATAACTCTCACTGTAAAGGGAAAATAATGACAAAAACTTCAAAGATCGAATTACTCAGGATCAACAGTCAGGCAAGGGCTCATTCTGGCGTCCATAATGCAAGTATTTGATGAGGTTATAGAAGGGAGACAAATCCAATTTTCATGTGAAAAGGCATGGATACCTGAAAGTGTAGTATGGCTGGGAAACCACCAGTCATTTGATTTTGCAGAGAATCTAAGAATATTCAATGAGGATAGAGAGGTGAACCGGGTAGTTTAAAGAAGGACCTCAATACCATGGGAAAACCTCAATACTTTGTGTTTTTGTGTTAGTGTGATGTCACCTTACTTCTGTGAAGCTAGTCAATTTTTCCTGTGTCGGCAGCATATTTGAAGCATATTTCCCTCTAGTACGTTCTGTTATTCCTGTGTGTCTGTCTCTTTTACTGTATTATGAGTTCCTGTGAGATATCCTCACTCTGTTCAGTGCTTACAATGCTTGGTACTTCTCAGGGCACTAGAAAATGAGAGTTCATGCAAGAATGAATAAACAAATGAGAATGAGTGATATTATCTACATTATCTGTTGCTGAACAGGTTCATGAAAAATTTCTTATCAAAGACCTATTACAACCTTTTTGAAGGCACGTTAGAAATACATATTTATTTCTCTACTGAAGCAAGGTCATGCGTATAATCGTCTTACGAGCTTGATTTATTAATTTCAATTGTTTTTATGATCAATACTAATTTCATGGCCTCATTGACTTTGGAATGATCTGCATGGATGACTGAGATAGTTGAAATGAATGGATCAACTATACTGTAGTTTGCTTAATTTTGTGATAAAATTACCTTAAAAGTGTAGTGCGAAAAAGATTGCTTTGTTTAAAAGAAGCTAGAAATCATTGTGTATTGTGAGTTACTCATTTTCAGCTGTATGTTGATGCTCTAATTTCTAATCATTTTTTCATTTGTGCCATATCTCACAAAATTTTATTATCTTCATGAACTTTATTTACACAAACTTAAATAGACCAGTGGCCCACCTTTATTTGTGAAATGTGGCAATTAGTTGTAATAATAAATAATTTATCTTATTGCCAATTCACTGTAGTAATGGTAAAATAAATGTTTAATGGGAAAGGAAGGAAGCTTGAAAAATAAGGACAATATTTTAGAAAAATAGAGGAAAGAGCCAATTATGAAGGGGATGTGTTCTGAATTATTAATAAATGAAAACTGGAGTAATCATACAGTTAGTCATCTAAAACAGAGTACTTTTGGGGGTGAAAGGGGCAAGGCAAGAAGGATGACAGGTTTTATGAGAACTGTAGCTTGCATAGAATTATCACCCTAGCTAAAATACTCTTCCCAAATCTTTTAGTATCATATTTTTATCACTTTTTATCTCTGCTATTTGGGGTGCTAACTAATATGTCTAGAGCTATCATAAACTCTTCAGGATTTTAAAAATACTTCCAGAGTCACTACCATGGTATTAACCATTGTAATCCAACAAGGGAGAAATTATTTTCCAAATTGCTATGGAAGTATTAAGAATTATATGAGGTGATGGATATGCTTGTTAGCTTGACCGTGTTAATCATTTCTCTACATATCAAAGTGTTATGCTATATTCTGTAAGTACATATAGTAAAAACAAAATGAAAAATAGAAAAGAAACAATGATAGTGACTTTAGGAGACAGTTGACGTGAAAGGGACAGTAAATTATTGGATGGTTTGGAATTTTGCCATCAAATTATATCCTCTTTTGACCAAAAAGAAATGATAGCTAGATCTTTTTCAGGTTTTCATTCTTTTAATTTTTTTATGCATCACACACTGACTGGCCTACAGTGATGCTTCTGGCTGTTAGGAATACAGCGGTGAACCAGATGTACTCACCAACCCCTGGCGACTGTGGGTGAAGAGGAATGATCAGGCGAGTATTAGTAGGGGCAACTAATTTGTGTGGGATGCTGAAGAACTGGGCTCACACAATAATTTTTACAGTTTTAGCAGGGCTGAATTAAGTATAAATTCTCCAAAAGACTATTTGAACACATACTGTCACATCACTTGTCTATATATGTATATTATATATTCTTATACTATTTGTTTTAGTTAATTAACAGTTTTTTCCTTCCTGCTTTCCTAATTTCCCAAGCATAAATCTGTCTGTTTTGGAAAAACTATTTAATAATCCTTAGAATTTTTTGTTTTTGAACTCAGCTTATAATCCTAATTTCTCTTTTGAAGTACTTAAAAAATGTTTCAGATTTTTTAAAGCAATTTGAGTTTTACTGATCTGCAGAACTTGAGTTTCAAATGTACAGATAGGCACTTAAATGCATGTTGGCAATAAGTGTTTCAAAATTCAAATATCTGGAGTGTTATTAAAGAAAAAATTAAATTTTAGAATAAATTTGTTGTGAGATTAAGAAAGTCACTATAATAATTTGGGGTTGTAGATCTGATGACAATACATGCTTTTGTGTCATTCTTTTATCTTGTTAACTTTTATTCAAAAATGAAAGTGTAAGGTGGGGGTATAGCTCAGTGGCACAGTGCCTGGCTGGCAGGCATGATGAGGTTCTGAGTTCCATTCCCAGTACCCACAAAAAAAAGGAAGAAAGGAAGAAAGGAAGAAAGGAAAAAAAAACAGATTCAAAAATAAAAGTGCGTTTTAAAAAATTTATTCAATACATTGTAAAGAACCTTGGTAGATGTAGGGAGGAATATAAAAAGGGCCAGATTCTCTCTTTGCATAATTTATATTCTGTCAGAGAAGAGAGATAAACAAATAAAAGTCTGGCAACATTTTAGTAGCTAGTATAATGGTTAAAAGAAGGGCTCCAGTGCCCTTCAATATAAGGTTGGAGTATTAGTCCGAGTATTAGTCCGCCAACCTTGTTGCTCTAAACAACTCCTTTAACCCCCACTTTGTTTATCTGCAGACTATTTCTTTTCTTAGTGCTTACTTCACGGGCTAATGGTGAGAACTAAATAATTCAAAAAAGTGTTCAGTCCACTACCAGGTGCTCCAAAATGCTTACTGATTGCTAGGATTATTGTACCATCACTGTGTAAAGTTCTGTTTCTGCAGAGTGATCAAATGTACCAGAAAAGTAACTTTAAGATAGTTCACAAAAAATGTAAGAGATGATTTTTAAGGTCTTGAATCTGTTAGATAGCGCCTTCCTTCCACTGGGCCAATATTTACGGAACAGCTTGATGGTACTATTCAGCATTTCTTTTTGCAGATCCTGAAACACGAAACTGTCAACTGAACTATCCCCGATCTGCTCTTCCACAAGTGATGACGTTTCCTTTCTCTGTGGTCATCTCCTTTTAGGGGCACTGTTTCCTTGGGTACCTAGCGATTCCTCAGCAATGAGGAGCGAAGACGACAGCTTCTGAGCTTCACTGGGAAAAAGAATACAAAGAATGAGAAAGAGGGCCAAGGAGATCAAAATAGACCAATGGCAGTCATGAGAGTTTATAGTCTGCAAGTCCTTTGCCTGCTTGATTTTAGAACCCTGTCATTTCCCTGTTTTGTCTAACAACTAAAAACTGGAAACTTCTGGCTTCTTGATATTGCCTTGCAGTTAGGCTTTCAATTAAAAAACACGGGTGCGGATGGATAAGTACGCAGGGAATTATGGTATAGGACGCTGCAGAGCCTGCTGGAGGTACGCACGTGATGGAAGGAGGGGTCTCTGTCTCCAGCACTGTGTAGTGTCACAGCTCCTCGGTGGTTCTAGTTCCCTCTACTCAGCAGGCTCCTCTCAATCTGCAGCTCCTGGGCGAGTCCAGGTCCCACCGGTGGCCCGGCTGCGAAGCTCTTCTCCTTCAGCAGCACTTTGTCCTTCCTCCTTCCTGCGTCTGGCTCTCCTTGCCTCACCGGGTTTAGCCTCTGCCTGTCGTCCCTCTGCAGGTCGCATACAGAGCTACCTCGGCTGTCCCCGCTGTTCACTCAGCATTTCAACCTCTTTGCAATTAATTTTTTTTAATTCTTTGTATTGAATTACCTGGGGTGGTGACTGTGCTTTTGCTTGGGTACTGGCTGATACAGTGAGTAAACCAAGGATGTTTTACTGCCCTTACTGGTCTTGGACAGTTTCTGTGCTTGAGTAGGGGATCTGCAAGAAAAAACTGCTATGGTAATTTTAATAATTACCAAGAATGTTCATGAACTTGCAAACCTTTGAGGAGGTGTCATTCATTTTTATCATTAGGTGTAACTGATAGACTGATATAGTTTCTCGACTAGTGTTAGTTACAGTGTGCAGACACTTTCAAACAAGGGAAGCGACATCCTGCTGTGTGCTTTCCTCCCATACCTGCAATGTTGTTAGGATGCATCTCCATAGCTGCATGAGCTTGCAAAAATTATTTGAAAGCATTCTTATCCTTTTTTTCTTTTTCAAATGAGAGCAAAACAATGTGCTGTCTTTGTATTTCTCTCATTTCGGGGCACAGAGGTTCAGGAAGAATAGGATCTCAGTATTTTTGTTAAATTAAAGCCAAGAACATTTCTCTGTATGTGTTGTATTTTACTTTCTTTCTTTTACCTGTTTTTTTTCTTCATCAGGCAAGAGGTGAGAAATCAAGTAAGAGTGAAGATTATGTGAGTACATAATAAAGAAGGAAAACTCTACACGTTTTCTGGCTGTCTTATTTTGATTTCCTTTGAACACACACTATTATCACTTTTCTTATACTGGTACCATAGTCCAGTGAGTAATTTGTCCTTGAATTTGTGTATTTCACTTATTTCTACAGAGTCTAGGTGTACATTTCCCATCCCCATCTGCGCTTTTCTCTCACCAGTATCTTGTTTTTATCGTCTAGACCAGTTCAGCAGTCACCAAGGTTTTTGGCAATGGGGACTGGTTTTGTAGGAGTTTTTATTTAGGGGTGGTTTTGGGGTGATTCAAAGCAGCACACAACCTAGACCATGGCATGTGCAGTGCACTCTAGGATCTTGTGAGAATCTAGTCCTACTGCTGATCTGACAAAAAAGTGGAGCTCAGACAGCAGTGGAGCAACTGGGTTAGACGTTCCATAGCCTTTCATTTCTCTTTGGTTTCACCGAGGCACTTCTCTCATCCTCCTCCAGTACTGTCTTCTTCGTGGCACTTTCTCAAGTATTCTTTGATGAGAATTAATTGCTGTTTTGGGTTGTACCTTTTTAAGTACTTGTCACATGGAGTTGCCAAAGAAATGCGTGTCTCAAAAATTTGAGCATTTTGGGAGCAGAAACCACTTTTATTTATTTATTCTTTTGTGTTCACTACCTGGTACTTTGCCTTTCACGTCATAAATGTTCATTGAATCAATACCAAAAAGGCTATTCCATTCTGTCTTTGGTAATTTATATTTGATAAATTAATTTTACCTCTTTTTCTGAGCACTTTGAAGAAGAAGGGCAAGGAAAGAATGACTTTTTAATGTTATTCTATTTTCGATTCCTGACTTGCAACAACGTCCTGTTTCTAATATGTCACCTAATCACATTAAACAAATATTTAATAATCTGGACAAAAGTGAGAGCTTAATCCTTGTAGAAAGGCTCATAAAAATCATCCAGCCCATAATTAAGCACCTGGAAATCAAAACTGTTTTTGAGCAAATGCTTCAGAAAAACAAGTCAGAACTGTACTGACCAATGATGCTTTGAAGTATAAACAATATAATCAAAAGACAAAATAAAATAAGGGCTGAAGTTTACATGAGCCTATGACCAAATAACTGTTAAGTTTACACATAGGTAACTAATAATTTCTCCACCATATATGCATGTATATATGACATACTTCTCAGTTATGGAATGTAGGGAAACATTTGTGTAAACATCTGTATTAAATGACTATATGGTATGAGTACAATTGTATAATTATGAGATATGTACTGTATTAGTCAGGTTCTTGGAAGTAAAAAGCTTGTATATTTAAACTGGGTAATTTAGCAGTTTTTCCAAATACTACTTGCAAGGTTGTGATCAGGGTTAAAAACCAGCAAGGGAGAGTGTAGTGCCATCCACTGACTAGTTCCACGTCAGGGATGGTTTTGCCAAGGAGATGGAGTAGTCATCAGGAGAGATCTGCACGAACAGCTTCTCTTGAGAGAAGAGCAGGCATCCCTGGAGCTTCAGCCAACACAGGGCCATGCAGTAGGAAGTGAGTCAAGGCGTATGTTAGTTATCTTCTCTCATTGCTGGGACAAAACACCTGACACACACAGTTAAGGAAGAAAAGGTTTATTCAGCTCACAGTTTGTGGAGGTTTCAGTCTGTAACCAGCTGGCTCCACAGCAGGGTGGCAGGGCACAGGGGCAACACTTCAAGGCGGCAGAAGACAGCAAAAGCAACAAGAGCACAAGGGGGGAGAACAAGCCTCTTTTCCTCCCTTATAATGTAAGTAGGCTACCCCCACCCCCCAGGGAATGTGTGTGGGAGTGGGTGGTCTCTCCACGGTCCTGGGAGAAAACGGTGAGAGGATACAGAAAATAAAGACAAGAGACGATAGCCAGGGTCAGGTGGAGTTACCTCTTGCCTGATGAGCACAAGGACTGACCTCTACAGTAGGGGCGTTTATTTTATACACTTGCAAAGTAGTATCCTGAGAGATAATGTTGCCTAGCGACCAAGACAAAGACAAAGACTAAGACTGTAATGGTCCGAGGAGGGGTACTTTTTTCAGTACTGAGGTAGCTTGACTGCCTGAGGCACTCTGGATCTGTCTCACCCTCAGACACATGACCAACAACCAACTCCAGGGGCTCCCAAAGTATCTCCCTTTTCTGTTTAGTTGCAGAAGTGATGGGTGTTCAGTTGAAGCTGGAAAAGCTGTGCTTGAAGAATACAGTCCAAAGTCCGTAACAATTATCAGTTTAGCTGGCAGCTGGCAGAAGTTACTGGGGACTTGAATCTTTCACAGCTAACCTATTACTGTGGCAATGCTTTTTTACATCTTATGGTTCACTTTTCTGCTGGATGTTCAAGACCAAGTTAAAGTGACACCTGTATAAATAAAAATTTAGCCTTTTGTTAATTATCAGGGTCAGTTAAGTCTCCTCAGGAATCATCTTGGAACCAAGTACAGCATCTCTTGATCTTCTGTCAGTGTCAGCCATCTGGATGAGTCACGGTGATTACTTGACCAAGGTGCTTTCTGGGAAAGGTTGAGAGATCTCTTTTCTCTCTTGGTGACTCTCCTTAGGCACACTACGTATCGCAGAATCACTTTCCTCTGTGGTCCCATAATCTCCTTGATCAAAAAATCAGAGACTCAACCGAGTTATAGGATGTCACAGCAGAGGTTCTCTTATGTCTTGAGACTTTACTGACCTCAGAGGGTGTAGCCAAAATATTGGCTGTCCTCTTAGCCCAATTTATTTCTCTAATTTTTGGTCTCAAAACCTCAGTTGTTAAACAGCCAGCAGAGAAGATTAATGTCATAACATTTTAACAGAGGGAATAAGCTTAATATTACAAACTGATCTGAACAGCAAACACTTTAGAACATACAAATGGAACCATTATTTTTTAACAACCATGGATATCCTAATATTTAAATCCTAGTAGAGTGCTAACAAACAGCAGTTACATATTTTTACCCAGAAAATTAGAAATCAAAACCATATATAACATTGCTACATGACAATCATGATGACATTTTGTAACATACTTAAATTTTCATTTTGACATAACATGACTTTTTTTAAACAAATAAAACCAAAAAAAAAAAAAAATTTTATCTAATTAGCTGTCCTTTCATGGGATATACATCACAAGTTTCTGTTAAAGGCAGAGGTCTGAATCTGAAGGAAATTCTTATTGCAATATACAATCCTTGTTTTACATTTTGGAAGACCTGCAGATCCAGAATCATGAATACATTTAATACACCCTGAGATTAACACTAGTGAATTACCATACACATGTGGAAACCTTTGTTAAAATTTAGTTTTGTGCCAAGAGCATCTTTTATGAGAAAACCTTATTGCAATTTTTACTGAAAAACTTTTTGGCCAAATGATCCAATTATTGGGGTGTCTCCCAAGACAGTATGGAGATCACTGGGGGCTCCTTATTAATGAACAAAGGTTGGTCACTCCTCTATTCACCAATTGGAGTCCTACCCAAATTACTCCTCATCCTAAGGACTGTGTTTAAATATCTTAATTTTGATATCATTTAAACCAGCTGGTAACTCTGGTAAAAGCATGCTTTTAAAACTATAACCCAATTGTATTATGAACAAATGATAAAAGAAAAATTGTTGAGCTCAAAATAAGGGGGAACAGCTGTTCACTGAATGACAAACACGTTAACAAATACACAAAACAAACAAACATACATCTTTACAAAATCAGACTGCACTCACATATATTTTGACCAAATTGAATTATAGAACCTCTATAACAATTTTAGAAATTTATAATTTAAATAGACTAGTCAGATTTTGTTGTCAATTAGCAGAGATCTCTTATCAGGAAAATTTGGATAAAATATAATCCTTAATCTATAATGAATATATATATGTATTCTTTGTATTTTATTGTGTCTTAAGGATACTGATAATTTTCAGCTCAATATCCCTATATACTTTATTACCTATTTAGATCTTAGATTTCCATTTTGACAGTTTCTTCAATAGGCCCCAGATCAAATCTAGCCTCATTGTTGTCTATCTGCTGTAAAACAGTCTCTGAGGCATCACTGTCACAGGACTGTACATCAGCTTCCTTAAAGGTAGAGCCAACTTCTCCAGATCTGAGTTCCTGATACAGCCAGACAGCATGCTCTGGTACCCAAATAGGTCACTCAGCATTCTCTGGAAAAACACAAGCACACCCTCTACCCCAGGTAAATAGTGGACTGGGTCCCTTTCATTGTCCAGTATGGAGATATCTCCAAAGGACTCTTCTTAACCTTTTTCTTTTACCTGATGAAATTGTCTTTCTGCTGCTGTACTTCCATCTTTTGTAAAATTTTAAAAATTTAATTAGTATATATCAACAAGTGAAGTGTGAGGGATTGATGCCCTCTTTTGTTTTTGTAATTTGAGTTTCAATGATAAAGTGAGAAACCTGTATCCAACATTTTGGAAGAGGAAGCCATCATATAACCTCCCTTAACTAAGATGACCCATCTGTGAAAACAAAAGCAATTTGAAATAACTTGTCTGAAGAATAATGATAATTAATAATACCAGAGAAATTACTCTAAAATCTGGATGGAGCCGATTAATATTACCAAATAGTCTGAAAATCATTTTAGATTGATCTAAACAGTTTGGGTAAATTGTTGGAGTAGGTAACCAAAATATGAAAAAGTTATCATAGCTTGTACTCTTTGGAGGCCAACCTGCCATTATTTAAATGGGAGGTCACAATTAAGTGACTGTTTAAACCGCACTGCTTTTAGATTGTATTTTAAACTTTTATATCTATTTGTAAAATACTAAAGCTTTTTTATGCCAATTTAATTTTGGACTGTAAAACTGGCAATAAGCATCACTAGGAATCACAAGGGCACCAAAGACATAAATCAGTAGCAACGCCTGTATATGGTGTCAAGAAGAAAACTGTAATTAAAATAAGACAGTTTTATTAGCTATATAATTTAAAATGAGGAAAAATTTTTTAAATATATATTTTTTGAGACAAAGGACAAAGGTTTATTTATGGAACTTATGGGGGTTTTAATAATCTTTTAAAAATATCTCCCTTACTGTAAACTTTAGAAAATATGATTTGTTTTAAACTAAAGGCAAACTTTTAATCTTGAGGATAGAAACAGCCTTTTAAATTCATCACCTTAAGGGGAAAATGTAAAAGCCGCTTATTTATTTATTTATTTTATATTCTGCTCTATTCTCTATAAGGGTTTATTCCTTGGAAATTATTCCCCTCAGAACGGCCTTTTTGCATCCCTCAAAGTAAACAATTCAGCTACTTCTTTAAACTAGGAAATACCAGCCACCCCCGAGGACCTGCAGCCGCCACACCCGGAGGCCATCTGTACTTGTGTCTAGGAGCCCTTAAAAATGTCTTGCCTTTAAGTCATCAGTTTTACCTCTGAACCCAATAGGTGCCTGAAGACCCAAAGCACTTGGACGCCCTTTTCTTATTTATAAATTTTTTCCCAAAGGAAGAATGACTGAGTGAGAGATACTCGAGCCAAGGGTGATTTGTGTTCTGGACTCGCAACCAGAAACGAACCAAATGGTACCGACCGACAAACTCCAAGACGCACGGACCGCCAATTGGAATTTGGGACGAGCCTTCATTCCTGGCCAGGGACTGACTGAGAGCCTCCACGCAGGGAAGGATCAGACCAGTGCCCATCCAGGGACGAGAGCGGTTTTTAAACCCTAAAACCGCATCCTGTTTGGCAAACACATGTCACATCTGTAACAGTGAGGGGATTTTTTATGGCAGGAATAGTACATTCTGAGAATCCAGGAGGAGTAGAGCATTCACAGTACATTTTGGGAGTCCAGGAAGGGCAGGGCGTTTACAACCAGTTTACAACCATACATTCCAGAAATGGTAAACACGAAGATCTAACCCCACGGCAGGGGTGGGAACCGGGAATTAAACTAGAACCTTTGATGTCTGAGGTGGGGCTTTTCAATTTGTACAGTGTTTTGAGTAGATTGAACCATAACCTTGATTTTTCCTGTATAATCGGCATCGATAACACCAGGTTTTGGCCTTTTAAAATAAGGCTGCTGCGGCCTAGCAGGAGTCCCACTGCACCCCGAGGCGAGGTCTGCAGACTCCAGTAGGAATAGTTGGGGGCCCCCTTGTAGGAGTTCATACGAATCTGGAGGAGGGACCGAGGTCCAGGCCTCCACTCCACCACCCCAGGGAAGGGTGAGCTCCGCGGCTCCCTAGTCTCAGTACCCGGAACGGGCTCTCCCGCACACATTTCTTCCTCCTCCCCGTGCAAAAGCGGGCCGGCGGGCTGCACGGCGGAGGCGCACAAGTTATCCCTGGAGCGCCGGTTTTAGCTCTTGTCCTGGGCTCTCGCTCTGGCCCCTGAATGTCTGTTTGTTTCCCAAATTCCGAGCACACACACAGATTTGAGCTAGATGAATTTCCGGTGCCACACTCGGGCACAGCCTTGTCCGGCCGGCGGCGCTGCCGGCGGGGAGAGCCGGGGCGCCCGGTGGTCACGTCCCGCCCACTGGGTTTCTGGCGCACTTCTTGGCAGCTGGCAGCGCGCGCCAGTGGCCGCATCCGGACAGGCTGCGGGGACCCACAGGCGACTGGGAGGTCCCCGCTGGGTCTGCCTAGAACCCGAGCCCGGGGCTGTCCCTGAACCCACTTTCGTCTCTTCCCCAGGCAGTGCCCGCGCCCTTGTCCCGCTTGGGCTCGGGACTTGACTTTAAAGTACAGTTCCCAGCTGAATCCTTTGTGGTTTTAAGACCCTTCTATCCACAGTCCAGAAAAGAAAAGTAAAAGTAGGAATCAAGCATGCCAAAACCACTCCCGCACACAGGTACTCCTGAGATTCTTGAGACTGTAGTTGTCCCATTTTAATTACTAATAATGCAATAAACTTTTCTTCTTTGGTCTTCTCTTAAGCCTATTTTTTTTTTTTTTTTTTTTGTCTGTTTGAGACAGGGTCTCGCTATGCAGTTCAGGCTGGCCTTGAGCGCACTTTGTAGCCCAGGCTGGTCTTGAACTCAGAACGATCCTCCTGCCTCAGCCTCCAGTTCTGGGATTACAGGGGTGTACCACCACACCCAGCTCTTAAGCCTATTTTTGTAACTATATTCTTTAAGGTCGGTAGACCTCCATGCCTCGCTCTTTCCACCTGATAATTGTCAATGTAACACTCCAGGGCTAACTGCTGACCTACCCATCACTCCCCCCACCCTGTTGTGCGCACAAATTCTGGGGAGTGTCCCCCCACCAAGCACTCTCCTTACCGGGGGCAGCAGGTTGGGTGCCAGTTGTGGGAGTGGGTGGTCTCTCCGTGGTCCCGGGAGAAAATGATGAGAGGATACAGAAAATAAAGACAAGAGATGATAGCGTGGGTCAGGTGGAGTTACCTCTTGCCTGATGAGCATGAGGACTGACCTCTACAGTAGGGGCAGTCATTTTATACACTTGCAAAGTAGTATCCTGGGAGATAATGCTGCCTAGGGACTAAGACTAAGACTGTAATGGTCCAAGCAGGATACTTTTTCTATACTGAGGTAGCTTGACTGCCCGAGGCACCCTGGCTCTGTCCCACCCTCTGACACATGACCAATAACCAACTCCAGCAGCTCCCAACAAAGGTGCAGCATTCACACCATCTCCTGCCCTCCTCCTGCACAGGATGAGGGTGTTTACAAAGGGAGGACCCTGCCCCCCTGCTGAGCTGCTTAGTTAAACTTCTGAACTTCTCAAGTTGACACAACGTATCAACCATTACAAGGAGCAAACATCTTAATCTCATTCTTCTCCTGCCTCTAATTGGCTAATCCTTCCCATAGGGATGAACACATAAAACCCAGAAGGCATGAAGACCATTTGATGTAACTTCCAGGGTATTGAATGTAGTTGCAAAGGGCAGAGGGCGAACGCGAAATAGAATATAGGTACTTAATTTTGGTAATTAGAGAATGTCCATTAGCTCTATGTACCTTTCCTTGTTCCCAAAGCAATGACAAGTGTTTTGTGAGAAGATAGGATAAGCTTTTTTCTGCATAACTCAGGTACTGTCACAAGATTTTCAAATGTCTTACTCTCTGATGAATGAAAGCTGCTCTGAAGCTCACGCTCTGTCATAACTAAGAGATTACTCATTCAAGAAATGAAGATTATAATCCCCAAAACATCATTCTCCATTGCTTAGTCTGAGTTAGCTTAAATACTGCAAAACATTTGTCATTTAATACTTATACTCAGAAATCAAAAAAGTCTAGCATAATCCAGTTGAAATTAGAGGTAGAGCTCGAAAATGTTTACTCTTTATGCTGCAGAAGTATGTATGTGCTGGGTTTTCCACTATAATTTTCCGAGGCCACTAGCTTTGATTCATAAATGGGTTTGGAGAATTAGACCAGTTACATAGTACCTTTGCTTTTCCTTTTAAACTCTAACTTCAACTTTTTTCTGAGATAATTTACTTTCTACCCGCTTAATCATTTTTCCTATTCTTCTTTGGACTATTTCCAGGTTCTCCATGTTCTTTTAAATAAAGCTTAACATTACAAAAGGCTATTCTGGGAAATCATTACTTAAAGAAAAATTGTTACAGCATTTAAAAGTTTAAAAATGGCTACATAGATGTTAAAAAATGAAAGGTTTCTGTCTAATAATGCTGATAGTGGAGCTGTAGTAAATTAAATTACATCAGGTCAGAGAATAAAACCTTGAATGTGAGTCAAGCATATCAGGAACCAAGAAAGAAACACTTTGTTAAGAGAAAATGATCAGAAAGAGCCAAAAATAAAAAAGGTAAGGGGAGAGAACCTTTCCCTGTACTAATCACTAACAGTTCTTTTCCATAATGAGCATCTAAGTTCTTGTTCAGGAAGTTGAGATGCTAAAGTAAATACAAATCTTAAAGGAAATGATAGTTCATTATATTATAAAGAAAAGAAGTTACATGACTCTACCTGGGAAAAGTTTATGTTACTATTAATTTAAGGAAAGAAAACTAAAAAGTTATCAAAGTAGTTTATATAGGAAGTTCTGTTTCAGTTACAGTGTATACATTTTTCCACTTTTAAAAATCAATCATGTGAAGTAGAATATTATTATTTTAATTGATTAAGTTATTGAGTTAGATTTAAATCCAATCCTAAATCCTCTTTCCCACTATATATTACTGTGGGTAATTTTCTAGTAAAAAATTACATTTTAATATATTGAATATTTTACTTTTAGGTGCACATTCACGACCTTCTAGGAATTTGTAAATTTGTTACTGTACAGGTAAAGAAAATAATCTTGAAAAATCATGCTATGAGGCCTGAGAATGTAGCTCATTTCAATGTTAGACTGCTTGCCTATCACGCATGAAGTCTTCAGTTAATTCCCCAGCACCACAAGGAAACTCTACTTTGTTGATTCAGTGGCAGAGCGTACATTCTTTGTAAAAAAACAGAGTGTGGGAGTATGTTTTTTATGAAAATGTCTGGGTGAATTTCTGATACATAAGAAAAGGAAGACCTGGAAAGAGAATATATAAAAACACTTATTCCTTCCCTTCCTTCTTGTTGTTGTTATTTTGTTATTTTTTCTCTTTAAAATAAAAAATGCTTATTCTGCATGAATAAGTAGATAAGATTTACGTAATGATTAACACACACACATACATTTTATCTCAATTTTTCTTAAAATGTAATCAAATGTATGTTATGGTTTGCATGTGGTTTGTTGCCCAAGGGTTCACTATGGGATACCTGGTCTGCAGTGTGAGGATATAGGAGGTGGGCATCTTTTCAGAGCTGGCACTCCTGGGAGGTCCTTACTTACTGGGGGTATGCTTTCAGAAAGGATAAAGATAGTTATTGGGGGACTCTAGGTTAATTCTACCCAGAGTTATTATAATGGACAGATTCTGGTCACTCCCCATCCCCTGCAGTTTCCTGTCTTCCAGGGGAGCACTCCCTCTGGTGCGTATCTCTGCATGGTGAGCTGTCTACTATGAGACCTTTATCAGACCTGACCCCATGCCAGTGCCACGTCCTTGAACCTGCAGAACTGTGAGCTCTATAGACTGCTTTTTCTCTATAATTACCCAGCCTCAGTTGTTTCATTACAGTTAGTGAAGATGGGCTAATAGTGCGTATTTATAAGATGCCCAAAGTAGGTAACTACGTTGATAAGAAGAACATTTCATTTCTGTGTTTGACGACTGGATTTCAGTTGTCTAGCACTTTCTGCCTTTCAGCCATGGAGTAATATAGGAGTCTGTGTATTTTTTAGATGTCAACTTCACACTTTTTCTGAGTTTTGAATACTTTAGGTAAGGTCCTTATTTACCAAATGTAATTGATAGACATGGTTAAACAATTTCTGCCTTGCCCTGTCACTCTGATTAGCAACAGCACCAGAAGTTCCAAGCTAGCATTTACTGAGCACTTACCAAGTGCATGATGTGTGCTCAGCACATTTTGTACATCACTTCAGCGTGCAACCCTGTTGCACAGGCTGATAAAAGGTATCTTGCGCTTAAAATGAGACCCTACAAAATTTTGAAATTAAAGTCATTATTAATTTATAAAATAGAAGTTTTCAAGCACCAACCATGTTCTGCAACTGTGCTCAACATTTTGGATAGAAACTTGATTCAGGGGTCATGTTTGCTGGCAGAAACCTCATTGTATACTGTGTAAAACCACACACAGGCACAAACACACACTGTGTGAGAAGTACACAGCGTGCTAGAAGAGAAAATATCAAAGAGAGCTTGGAGAAACAGTAGAAGTGTTGCATCTGGAGTTGTAACGTAGAAACTCTGGAACTCATAGTTTAGCCTGTGAGTTTTCCAAGGAAAAAATAAGTTTTGGATACGTATGTAAGGATTTTGGAGTAACTTGTTTGAAACAGGTTTTAACATGAGCTATGTGCAGGTGCTTGCTGATTTACTCGAGTTCTGCACTGTGAGCGTGGCATTTCAGTTGGCCCTTGTGGACGGACATCTGGACGGGTACACTGGAGAAGTATCACTGTGGCACAGTTCAGTACAGGAGACACGGCGCAGTTTGCATTTCTCCTACTGTCCTGATATCTTCTTTGATAAATATGTTGCCTTGGATAACTTTACTGCTTACATTTCCTACTTTTCCTAAGTTGTATGCCCTTACACAAAGACGTGATTTTTGTCACAAGTACTGTATCAGTCAGGGTTTACTAGAGGCACAGATATAATACAAGATAAACAAATGTACAAGGAATTACAAGTTTGGCTTACAATGGTCAGCCACAGAGTTGGATGAGGAAGCGTGCAGAGGGTGTCTGCACGCTGGAGATGGAAGAGCCCAGCCCCCGGCCTGGAGCTCGCTGCAGTGTCCGTGCAAGTCCGTATCAAAAGGCTGATGGGTCTGGGACGGAACGCTGAAGAATCTACGATGAAGGCCGGAGAGCCAACACCAGAAGGCTGAAGAGTCCAGATGGAAGCCCAACAATCTGCCCCAGAAGCCAGGAGATGACCAAGCCGAAGGCGAAGACCGGAGCTGCTCCGAAGAACCAGCAGCCAGACCAGCCTCAATTTCCTTTTTTAAGCAGTCTACTGGCTCTGGGGAAGTGGGGGTGGTCTTCCACACCCACACCCTCTGGGTGCCTGCCTCTTGCACAGGCTCAGGATGAATACAAATTAAGCACCCTGGACCCCTTCTGAGTTGCATAGTTAACCTTCTAAACTTCTCAAATTAACACAATAAACAACATCCCAGAAGGGTAAGGGCGTGTCCTTTTCACCCCAAGAGGCAGAATTGCTGAGTCACTTAGCCAAACCTCTAGACTCCCCAAGTTGGCACAATGTATCAACCATAGCAAGTACCTAGATATATAAAATAAAATGAGGACTTTTACTATCACAGTTTTACTAGGGAAAGATCTAAAATTATCAGAGAATATACTGTTTTTTTTTACAACTATTCAAGCAAATATTTGTGGAGAAGGACATTCTTTGATTAGGATGCATTGAGGGCACAATGATTATTATTTATTAAAGTTTCTTAAGGTAAGCCTTCATTGTGCAGCCGGGATTAATCTCTTAGCCAGGAGTTTACGATCCTCCTGTCTCAGCCTCTGGAGCACTGGGATTACAGGCGTGTCTTGGATTACATGTGGAGAAGGATAATCCTTTGATTATCCTAGCTAAAAGGTTTGGCATCCGCCTATTTGTACTAGTTACACCTCGGGGGCCCGACACACACGAGATCCCTCAGGCTCACTTCCAAGTGCTTCGTGGACTGCTTCTGACTGCGCTCTCGGCCCGCACCCCGCCGTCCGCCGCCCGGATCCCGGCCCGAGCCTTCGGGGTTCTGTCCCGGTGCCGCCGGCGCCCCTGGCTGCCACCCTGCCAGCCCGCGGGGCCATGGCTGAGAAGAGCGTGGAGATCCACATCGACAGCGTGGCAGGCGACCAGGAGACCGGGCCCCGCATTGCGCCCGCACCCCACGGGGCCCCGGCCAAGGGCGACTGCTCCGTGCCGCCGCGCGAGACCTGGACGCGCCAGATGGACTTTATCATGTCGTGCGTGGGCTTCGCCGTGGGCCTGGGCAACGTGTGGCGCTTCCCCTACCTGTGCTACAAGAACGGCGGGGGCGTGTTCCTCATTCCCTACGTCCTGATGGCCCTGGTCGGAGGGATCCCCATTTTCTTCCTGGAGGTCTCGCTGGGCCAGTTCATGAAAGCCGGCAGCATCAAGGTCTGGGACATCTGCCCCATCTTCAGAGGCCTGGGCTTCGCCTCCATGGTGATCGTCTTCTACTGCAACACCTACTACATCATGGTGCTGGCCTGGGGCTTCTACTACTTGGTCAAGTCCTTCAGCACCACGCTGCCCTGGGCCACTTGTGGCCACGCCTGGAACACTCAGGACTGCGTGGAGAGCTTCCGCCTCGCAGACTGTGCCAACGCCAGCCTGGCCAACCTCACGTGTGACCGGCTTGCTGACCGCCGGTCCCCCGTCATTGAGTTCTGGGAGAACAAAGTCTTGCGGCTCTCGGCCGGGCTGGAGGTGCCCGGGGACCTCAACTGGGAGGTGGCCCTGTGTCTGCTGGCCTGCTGGGTGCTGGTCTACTTCTGCGTGTGGAAGGGCGTCAAGTCAACGGGGAAGGTCGTGTACTTCACGGCCACATTCCCCTACGTGGTCCTCCTTGCGCTGCTGGTGCGTGGCGTGCTGCTGCCGGGAGCTTTGGACGGCATCATCTACTACCTCAAGCCGGACTGGTCCAAACTGGGGTCCCCTCAGGTATGGATAGATGCGGGGACCCAGATCTTCTTCACTTACGCCATCGGCCTGGGGGCCCTCACAGCCCTGGGCAGCTACAACCGCTTCCACAACAACTGCTACAAGGACACCTTCATCCTGGCGCTCATCAACAGCGGCACCAGCTTCTTGGCTGGCTTCGTGGTCTTCTCCGTCCTGGGCTTCATGGCCGCAGAGCAGGGCGTGCACATCGCCGAGGTGGCGGAGTCGGGGCCCGGCCTGGCCTTCATCGCCTTCCCCCGGGCGGTCACGCTGATGCCGGTGGCCCCGCTCTGGGCCGCCCTGTTCTTCTTCATGCTGCTGCTGCTTGGGCTGGACAGCCAGCTCGTGGGCGTGGAGGGCTTCGTCACGGGCCTGCTCGACCTGCTCCCGGCCGCCTCCTCGCTCCGTTTCCGGAGGGAGATCGCTGTGGCCCTCTGCTGCGCGCTCTGCTTCCTCGTCGGCCTCTCCATGGTGACTGACGGCGGCATGTACGTCTTCCAGCTCTTCGACTACTACTCGGCCAGCGGCACCACGCTGCTGTGGCAGGCGTTTTGGGAGAGCGTGGCGGTGGCCTGGGTGTACGGAGCCGACCGCTTCATGGACGACGTCGCCTGCATGATCGGGTACCGGCCTTGGCCCTGGATGAAGTGGTGCTGGTCGCTCTTCACGCCCCTGGTCTGCACGGGCATCTTCTTCTTCAACGTGGCGTACTACAAGCCGCTGGTCTACAACAACACCTACGTGTACCCGTGGTGGGGCGAGGCCATGGGCTGGGCCGTGGCGCTCTCGTCCATGCTGTGCGTGCCCCTGCACCTGCTGGGCGGCCTGCTCAGGGCCAAGGGGACCGCGGCGGAGCGCTGGCGGCGCCTGACCCAGCCCGTCTGGGGCCTGCACCACTTGGTGTACGCAGCTCAGGACGCGGACGTCAGGGGCCCGACCGCCCAGACCCCAGTGTCTGAGAGCAGCAAGGCCGTCGAGGCGGAGAGTGGCATGTGAGACGCCCCGGCTCACATCCCCAGCTCCCCGCTGGGACCACCGCAGCCCCTCAGGGACCTGCCTCTGCCTGCCGCTCCGGGGCTGCCGTCGGGGGTCGGGGAGGGAGGATGCACCATGACTGCTAACAGAACAACGTTTTCCATTTTTAATAAAACACCAAAAACATCACCGTGCACCAAAAATTGATGGCTGTCCCGTGCCCTAGCCCAGCTGGTCTCCCGCCCGGCCCCCTGGCCCTGCCTCCTCCGCTCGCCACCGCCGGCCCCTCGGAGGCTCCGCTCTGCGGCCCCTTCCCCTCGAGGGGACAGCAGCAGGAGGCGAGGGCTTCCCTGAGCTAGGCCCTGCCCCTCGGCCTGCTCTCAGCTTTGAGAGACAGCGGACCCTCAGCCTGGGCTCCAGTCGCCACCGCTCCTCTCCTGCGCCGGCGCTTGGGTGGGAGTGCGCGAGTGCCTGGCGGATACACACGTCTCCCTCTCTTAGCAAAGGCCAGTGCCGGGTGTAAACGGTGCCTCCGGGCAAAGGAGGCCTGTAGTTTGCACATTTCATAAAAACTTGAGTGTGAGATTCCCGCTTGTATATCTCCAAGGAGAGAAGAGCCCAGACCACCCTCCCCTCACCGCCCCCGGCCCCCGCAGCGCTTCTCCCTCCCTTCCCTAGCCAAGGAGTGTCAATTTATACATCGAATTTTTTTTCCCCGGTACCGGGAATCGAGCTCACGACCTCACGCTGGCAAGGCAGGGCTTTGCCGCTGAGCTGAATCCCCGGCCCTTGCTCTAATTTCAAAGGCAGGACGAAGCTTCAGGTCCTGAGCAAGCGAGCCTTGTGTGGTGCGCGTGCGGCCCGGGCCGGGCCTGGGGTGGGAAGGCGCGTGGGCCCGAGGGCGGCCTGGCTGCGCGTCCGGTCCTGCGTGCTCAGGCCTGCCACCCGCTGCCCGCCGGGTCGAGCGCCCCTCGCCAAGCTTCAGGCTGGTGCGCTTTCCGCATCTCAAGTCTTCCGTGTAGCAGCTTTCACCCACGTCCGTGGCCTGTCAAGCCCAAAATGGCCGAGTGGCCCCCGAGGGCTCACCTGCACGGACACCTAAGCTGCGGCGCGGGGCCAGAGAGGGCGCGGGCCTGCAGGGACGTTCTTACTGTGCTAAAAAGCCACTGCAAACATAGCAATCAAATGAGGACCCCGGGCGTGGTGATGCACGCCTGTAATCCCAGCACTCGGGAGGCTGAGGCAGGAGGGTCGTTGAGAGTTGGAGGCCAGCCTGAGCTACAAAGTGAGCTCAGGTTCAGCCTGAACTGCTTAGCGAGAGCCTGTCTCAAAAAGAAAAAAAAAAAAAAAAAAAGGTCATTTTCCAAAAAAACAAAAAAACAACAAAAAAAGAAGGGACACTCAATAGAAGGTGACTGAGACTGGTAATCCAGGCTGCAGTCCCAGCGGCGGTAAGCCCCTGACCCCAGGCTTTTGCCTCTCTTGTTTTTCTTGTCTCTTACTTTTTCTTTTCCTCCGCGGGCACCTCATTCTCGGGACCTGTCACCCGGAATAGAACGACAAATATGAGTTGAATAAAATTACATATATTATTTTATAAATATGTAGAAATATTTTCCAATTTTAATTTTTTCCTCTTTGACCATGCATTGTCTATCTTACAAAGTATGTACTTGTCCAGTTACAGTTTTGTTATTTATTTCAAAATTATACAAATTATGGTATACATATTTAAAAAATATTGTGATCAGATATCTGGGTCACCATATGTCTGAAAACAGATATACCGCATAGAGTTGCTTCTGTGTTTTCTGTTTTCTTCTGTCTGCCTGTAGTATTGTAATTGAGTCCTTATCCAGTTTCAGTACCTTGGCAGTGCTGGCTTCACAGAATGAGTCTGGCAGGGTTCCTTCTCTTTCAATCCTGCAGAAGAGTTTGAGGAGTACTAGCGGTTGTTCTTCCCTGAAGTTCTAGCAGAATTCAGAGGTGAATCCATCAGGTCTGTCCTCTTCTTAGTTGATAGAGGTTTCATTACTGCCTCAATTTCATTGCCTGCTATTGGTCTACTCAGACTGTTTATAGTTCTTGTTTCAATTTTGATAAGTCCTATCTGTGTAGGAGTTATTCACTTTTCTAGATTCTCAAACTTATTGGGATATAATTTTTCAAAATTAGTTTCTTTTTAATCTCTGGATTTTGGGGTGTCTGTTTTAATTTTGCCTTTTTTGTAATTGTCTTGTTGTGGGCCTTTTCTTTTGGTAAGTTTGGCTAAAGTTTGACGTTACTTATGATTTCAAAGAACCGACTCTGATTTATTGCTGTTTTTTAAAAGTACACATTCACAGATAGGAGCTTGCCTCTAAAATTCCTTTCATGAAGCCCCACAGGTTCTGACATGTTATGTTGCTACTGTAATTTGAGTCTAGAAATTTAGAAATTTCTCCCACTTTTTCCTGACTTACTGATTATTCCAAAATGTATTATTTAATCTCCATAGTTTTGCATGTATTTTGCTGTTTGTATATAAGATGTTTCGATGTTTTATATAAGATGCCAAAAATTATTTGAATTCTCATGTATTTATTTAAATGTGCCTCATGACCTATAATAGGGTCTATTTTGGGCAGTTCTGCAGGCTACAAAGATGAATGCGTATTGTGTTGTTGGATTAGACACTGTAGATATCTGTTAAATCCATTTGTTTCATGATATTGCTTAATTCTGAGATTTCTTTTTAAATTTTTGTCTTTATCTGTATTTGTGAGAGTGAAGTAATGAAGTCTTCACAGTTGTATTGGTAGTTATTTGTCCTTTGATATTGAGTAGTTTTTATTTTACGAAACTGGGTACACTGACGTTCAGTGCATATATATTTAAAGTTTTGATTTGTTCTGGGTGAATTGTTCCCTTCGCCAGTACTACTAACCTTTTTCTTATCAGTTTTGGTTTGAAGTACTCTTTGTCAGAAATTAGAATGACTACTGCTGTGCTTGATTTGGACTCTGGTTGCACAGAGCATCATTTTCTATCTTTTTTGTTTAAGTGTGTGTTTTTCTTTGTGGATGAGGTGTCTCTTGAGGGGAGCATATAGTTAATTTTTTCTTCATATCTGCCAATCTGTCTTTTGCTGGGATGTTAAAAGCATTTATATGTTATTATTGAAAGTTATTTTCTGATTCCTGTCATTGTATTATCTTTCCAGTGCTGACTCCTTTATTTTCCCTTGTCTTTACTCTGACAGTTGATGACTCTTCCCTTGGACTCTTTGGTGATCTTGGCCTTGCCATGTCTGTTTAGGATTTCTCTGAGGATTTCTGCAATGCTGGTTTGATGGTCACGAATTTCTTCAGATTCTCTTTGTTGCAGGAGGTCTTTGTGTCTCTCTCAATTTTGAAGGACACTTATACAGGATATAATATTCTGGGTTGGCAATTGTTTTCTTTAGGGCTTGCTAAACTTTACACCAAGATTTTGAAGGTTTTTATTGAGAAATCTGCTGTTATTCTGATAAACTTGCTTTTATAGGTTACTTGCAATATCTTTTAGTATTTTTTCTTTGTTCATTTCTGAGATTTTGACTATGATGGGTCAGGGAGAGGTGTCTTTTTTGGTCATTTGTATTTGGAATTATTAATAGGTAATTTATGTGAATATCCATTTCATTTGATAGATTTGTAAAATTTTTGCAGTGATTTTGGTGAATAAATTTTTATGCCCTATTTTCCTGTCCAGACCTTCTATAATTCTTATAGTTTTCAGCTTTGTTCTTTTGGAGTTGTCTAGGAGCTCTTGTATCACCTTTCAAAGAGTTTTGTTGCATTTGACAGTCAATTTGACAGTCAGCTGTCTCCTGTATCAGTCTTGTCCTGAAGGCTCAATGTTCTTTCTGACCTGTCAGAACTGCTGCCAAAGCTTTTAGTGCGCTCTCTCCCCCTAGAATTTCTGTTTAATTTCTTTTCATAATTTCTAATTCTTTACTAAAGTGGTCATTCATATTGTCTTCCTTAAATCATTCAGCTGTTTACTTGTATCTTCTTTGAAGTCCTTGATCATTCTATTAGTCGAATCATTTAACTGTTTATTTATATATGTTTTGAGCTCCTTAACTATTTTAGTAATTGATTCATTCATCTATTTGTTGACTTCCACTTTGCTTCAATTATTTTAGTTATTTTTTATTTGAGTTCTTTGCCTGGAAATACCTCTACTTGAATGTTTGTAAACTCAGCTCTAAGGAATTGTGAAGGTTTGGAGGCAGCTTTTTGCTTTGTTTTTTCATGCTTCTGGTTTTTTTTGTTAAATGTTATAGTGCAGTTGGGGTAGAAAGGTTTTACACTGCATCATAGGTCTCTTAGTCAGTGGGTTTCTCCCTGTGATGTGCCTTGGTTTGGAGTCAGTGTGCAGACATATATTCCACATATTCCATGCCCTGAATCTAGTCTTTATCAGTGCCTTTGAGAGGAGAACAATTACTGGTAATGACAACATTCCAAGAACCAATCATATATCAACAACTTAAAATTTGTTTGAAAAGTTTTCACCTTTTTCAGTAATCAAAAAGATGAAACATTAGTATGATAAAGTATAGTCTAAGAACTAGGAAATGAAAGAAGACAAAGGGGGAAAATAGAATAAAATGAAATGAGATAACATACAATGAAAAAGAGGAGAAAAATGAGAAATTGATTTTGACGGTATTCTTTCTCCCAGTCAGAAAGGGAGAAGGAGAGAAGGCTCGAACGGTTCTGTGAGGGGCAGAGAAAAAGCAGAGAGAGAACGAGACGTCAGTGGAAAGTGTGAGAGCCTCTTGGGTGTTGGAGCCAGTTAACTGCATATGTCACTGCTGTGGAAACCCAAGGTTGGGAGGCTCAAGGAGTGAACTGTGGCACAAGGGAAACTCATAGGTTTATTTAAGTCACTGTAGAACTTGAAACATTACTTCACACCCATATGCACTGAAGAAGACATAGGGATAGGCACAGTCTTCATGAACAAAATCCAAACTGTATGGGAAACACTTCAAAAAATCAGCAACTGGGATCTCATCATATTAAAAAGCTTTTGTACTTCAAAATAAATCACGAGTAGAGTGAAGAGAACCCACCGAGCGGGAAAACATTTTAGCTAACTGTTCGTCACACAAAGGACTTATATCTAGAACATACAAGGAATTGAAAAACTCAGGCACCCCAAATTCAAGTACCCAGTCCAAAAATGGGCAACTGTGATGAAAACACACTTCTCAGGTGAAGAAATACAAATGGCGAATAAAAACATGAAAAAATGTTAAACATCATTGGTCATTTGAGAAATGGAAATTAAAACAACACTGAGATTACAGCTCACCCCAGTAAGAATGGCTTTCACCAAGAAATCAACCAACAACAAATGCTGGAGAGGCTCTAAGGAGAAAGGAACACTTCTCCACTGCTGGTGGCAATATAACCTGGTGCAACCACTTTGGAAATTAGTCTGGAGATTCCTCAAATATTAGGATTAGAAGTCCCATTTAACTCAGCCATTCCACTTCTGGGTATTTTCCCAGAAGAATTAAAAACATACCACAGTGATATATGTACACCTATGTTTATAGCAGCACAACTTGTCATAGCAAAATCCTAGAAACAACCCAAATGCCCATCTACTAAGCAGTGGATAAGAAAAATGTGGTATTTTTATACAATGGAGTATCACTCATCTATAAAGAAAGATAAACTCGAGACTTATAGGTAGATGGATGCAACTAGAGACCATACTCATAAGAGAAATAAAATAGACTCACATGTATAAACACCATATTGTCTTCCTAGTATAAGAGCTTAAAAGAGTAAATAAAACTGAAAGATACAACAGATATTATGAAAGGGAAAGAAACTGTTCAATAGGAAAAAACAACTGAGATGAAGGAAAGAAGAAAAGAAAGAAGGAAGGGAAATATATATATCCACACACACAAGATAGCTCAGATAGTTGTACTACTAATTGCTATTGGTTTATTGAAAGGAATATTTAATGTTTAATTGTTAGATCAATCTTGTATCTGGTAATCTGAGTAACTACTTTGAAGATAATAATAAGTAATACAACAACCATTGTTGATTTCCTATCATCTTGTTTTGAAATTCTGTATTATTTTTACACTTTTTGTTGTTGTTGTTTTGTTTCTGTCTTTGTTTTGTTATTTGTTTTTGTTCTTTTCTTTTTAAAATAAGAAAAAGATTCTGTCCTGTGTTCTTCTTGAAAAAGTAACATAAAAATTGAGAATTTCAGTTATTAGTGATGGTCTACATTTAGAGAAACAGAATCCCTGGGAGAGGGAAAATGAAATGTAAAGATTCAGAAATGAATTTAATTGTTTATAAGAGCTGGAAAAAGATTAATGTACTTCTTGAAGGCCTAGCAAGGGAAAGAGTGGTAGGAAATAAATCTGTGAAATTAGGTAGTGATAATGTCATATGGGTTTTATAACTCATGATAAAAAGTGTTGATTTTATTTTGAGTGCAATGGGGAAAAGTTAAAATTTTAAATTTATGGTGTGTGGTCAGATTTTACTTATTAGAATATAATTTTGGCTAGTGTTGGGAAATGAACTAAAAGAGGGAAATGCGAAGACAGAAAGACCAGCCTGTGACTGCTCACATGAGAAGAGTAGAGATTTGTGCTGTGAGGAGCAACAGAGCTGAAAAGAAGTTCAATAATTTGACACGTATTGCAGGGGCAGAGGTTGTAGCAGTTTCGTTTGCTACCTGGAGGGGTGAGAACCAGTTTAAAAGCTTTAAACAGATTGGAAAATGATTGTTTGTCAGTCCCCAAAGTGTGCTTTGAAGATTTAAATTCTAAAATATCAAAAATTATGTAAACCTACATTACTGTCCATATATTTTGTAAAATTAGAAATAAAACACAGATATCCATATTATTATGTTTAGTGAGACCATGCTTACTGTCTTAATTTTTTCACTCTGTGACAAAATACCCAACATCCAGAAGTTAAAGGAGGGAAAGTTTATTTTAGTTCACAGTTTGTTTGTAGAGGTTTCAGTCCATAGTTGGCTGGCTCCAAGCAGGAATCATAGCAGAAGGGCATCTCAGGGAGAAGCAGTCCGCGGGATGGCAGGCAGGGAGCAGCAAGCAGTCTGCTGTTTGACCTCCTGGGCTTCAGCAAGCAGGGCGCTGCCTACTTCTTGACAAACAGAGGCTTGTTGATGCCCAATCTTCGTGGTCCCCTTTTAAAACTGCTAAATGAAATATTGGCTTGAAATATTTATTATTCTGCTTTAAAAGAGCAAGTTAAGCTCAGGATTGTATGTTAAGATTTATAAGAGAAATTTGAAATGTTCTAGGACATTTGAAACATTACTTTCTGGAATATATTAATGTTGGTGATTTTCATGAAATAGTGAGCAGGTCGAGGAAGAGATAAATCTAAAAATGAATACTTCCAGCACTAGAAAATCTTTTTCTCATTTTCAAAAATATAAATTCAGCAAGATAAAACCAATAGCAGGAAAAATTACCTAATAGAAAAATAGCCAAAAATATAAAGAGCTAAGTAAAGTAAGCTAAATGAATAGTAAGTATTTAATAGAAGTTAAAGGTTCATAGTGGTCAGCAGAATACAACTTCAAATAATAACGAGCTATTATTTTACACTCAATATAACGGCAAAAGGAAAAGAGTGATCACATCGGATTACACATATTACTGATGGACGTACGGTGGGGGAGTACAGAGGACTTCTACCTACATCATCACTGGAAGTGCGAAGGATCGCAGTTCTCTTGGGAAAGCAGTGTGACCACATTTATTAAATCTTCCATTGCCTGGAATCCAAGTAAATAAAAACACCAGTGCATTTAGATAACTCAGAAATAAAGACCCATTGTTAGGGAAAAGTTTATACAAATATTGGTAGGCTTTATCGGAGTGAAAAGTGCTAGCTATCCACCAAAATTTACTCTTGCCTTCTGTAGTGATCCAGAAGCTAGTAGCTGGAGTATGATTGCTAACTGGTCTTGGAGGGCTCCCATGTGGTATGTGTGGCTGATAGGTCAACCTTTGCCAAGGAGAGGTGAGTGGAAGTGTATGGGCCAATTCCAGAACTGATTGTATACTTTTCACGAGTGATAGCTTTCATGCTTGTTTCTCCAGTCCAGGATGGGAATGGCAATGACTACAGCAGTTGTGGGACCTATGTGTGGAGGATAGTAAAGCTGCCATATGCTTGGCCTTGAACCCCAGTAATGGAATACGCTACCAGTGGACAGGGAAGAATTGGGTAAAATGATAGATTATGGGGATAATCTCGTATTGCTCTTCATTCCTTTCTTTTTAGTTTAGATCATGTTATTTGTATATCATGTTATGTGCAATTTAATTCATACAAATGTCATAGAAAATTATGTAACAACTTACATCTGAGTAAGAGGGTTTTTGTTACACAAGGAAAGTGAAATGCAGAGTTTATAAAATATTTAATTTTATAAAATAAGTATAGAAGCGTGTAAACAGGTAGGACACAAAAAAGAGGCTGGGAATTGAATAATTAAAAATTAAGGGACAAATTAAGTGAAGTCATCAAGGCAAGAATCACACAGGTGCTATATGTCATAGAATCTGAAAGTAACAACACAAAGCATACTTAACCTCCTTTTTAAAATTCCATGACAATTGCCACTCGACTTCTCAACTCATTACAATTTTTTATGCTATATTTTTCAATGTCTACTTAGCACAATCACCTGGATGTTCTGTGGGCATTTGATAAAAAAAGAGTATTCTTCTTTTGGGAAGTACTAAACACATGTTAAGTATTTTTGAGTGCCACCAAGGTCCTGAGGTTAAATATTATAATTAAAATATAAAAAAGGGAAGTTTTGTTGCTTGTTTATGATATCATGTATTTTACATGGGGGACAAGACAATTTCTCTTCACTAAAATACAAAAAAAAAAAAAAAAGAAAAGAAAAAGATTGTGTGTGTGTTACCCTGACCACAAGGTTGGACAAACTTGAGAGTTTCAGGTCTTGTTATTTTAAAAAGCCCCTGACACCTAGGAAGTACATGATTAGATCAAAAAGGAACTATAAATGTATCATTCCATTAAAATGTATTCATACACATATGCACAGAAAAATGAAGGGGATTTGAAGTGAACCTCCTAACTCACTTTCAGATGCTGGGTTGATTTTCAGGAAGAAGTAGTGTCCAGTCTGGTAAAACTGTTGCTTTGGTAACAAACTGATCATCTAGAATGTGTTAATTTATTTTCTATTTATTCCTCATATCAGGAGACATACCAGGCACACATTGTGCTAGGGAAATAATAAGGTAAAGTGATGGTTTTTGTCCTCAAAGAACTAAAAGATTAGTGGGAAATAGGGATGTGTTAAAATAACCTAATGTTTAGAGAATATTCTTTTTTATTGTAATAAGTAACAGGACTAAAAAATAAGTTCTCTTGGCTCTTTGTCTAGGGTTGCTCTGCAGTATTACAGGTAGGACAATTGGATCTCTTGGTTTCCTTTATCAAGGCTTGAATCCTCTGGGTTCAGATGAGCTTGTGGGAAATTCAGGGTCCTGGGAACAGAAGCCAGGCTCTCAGTGACTGACCACTGAGAAATGTGAGAGGACTTGACTATGTCAGATTCCTTTAAGATGCACTCAGCCCAATCACATGGGGTAAAATCACCACAAAATTATTATAAGGTCATCAGCTTTCTTATTTATCTTTTTATTCATATTTCTTGGGTACCAAGGGCAAGATTTGCAACTTTTTACATTCAAGTGCTTTGGAAACCCATTCAAAAGAGGGCAATCCTTAATAGATGGTATTTTAAGTGCTGAGTGAAATTTTGCTGGTGCAGATATATCATTTTTCTTTTCTGAATAATGGCTCCAGAGAGAGAAATAATCTTAGAACCACAGAGCTATAAGCATTCAAAGTTGGAGATATTTAAAGGTCATCCATTTTAATGATTCACTCAGTGCTTTAGGTCAAGTTTCTTATTATGGTATTTCAGATCTCCCGCAGACCGCCCTAAACTACTCCCCATTCATCTCTCCCACACTGTTCATGCACAAATCACCTGATACAAAAAAATGGTTAACTAAACATGATTCAACACTCCAACAGATATGATAGATTATCCTTAGCCAGCATTAGTTCACTAAGGGTATTGTAAAAAAATACCATAAACTGGATAATATAAGCAACAGGAATTTATTGCCTCACAATTCTGGAACCAAAACATCTGAGGTTAGAGGTAGACTTGTTTTTTTTTCAGAAAGCTGTGAGCTGTTCCATGCCTTTCTCGTAGCTTATGGTGATTTACTGAAAATCTTTATCATACCTTGGATTGCAGAAGCAAACACATGGTTTAATCCATAAAAATACCATCAAAGTTTAAATATGTCTCAGCAGACTCTCCCTCGAATATTCTGTATAGGTTTTTATTTTTATACCTCTTACTACTTGCTCTAAATACCATGTGATCCATTATCTCTGTGAAACCTTCGGTTTTTGTGGTTTGAGATAGAATTAATTCTTTTTCATCTGGAGTTTAAAAAAAAATCAAACAGCAGATAGTATTTCCAGGTTGTAATTGTGCCTTCCTTTCACATTCTTTACATATTTATCAAGAAAATAACAAAGGTATCAGGCATTTTAGATACCAATGAGAATGTGGAGATGAATGAACATGATTAGCCAAGGACCCATCCTTATGGAACTTACATTCCAGTGGGAGATGTGAATGATTAATGAGCTTCCACTCACTTGAAAAATTTATAAACAGATTAAGATAAATTTTGTCCAGCTTCAGATTTTTTGAGTATTTTAAAGATAAAGGCCTAGGCATTTTCGAGATTCACAGAGGCAATATTTCATAATGTTAAATCTGAGAATCAGATAATGACTACTGGCTGAGTATTGATTAGCTGTGTGATTTTGCATAAACTAGTGTGTCTGAAATTCAATTTAACTTTTTAGTTTTACTGTGATTTATGTAACTATTGAGTTATTTAGAAAATTATGTTTTGAATTTCCAAGCTAACAAAACAGATACCAAAGTGCCTGTTTGCATCAATATTCAGTGTGAAATAGTTCTTTCCACTAGATTTTATGAAGGCTAGAGAGTAAAGTGTCCATCCTGACGTCACTTCTGACATGTCTGTGTGCTTATGCAAGTTACCAACTTATCAGCATTAGCATATGGGTAAAGAAAACAAATTGTATCTGGGTTTGTATTTTCATCTGAAAACTGAACTTTAAATATAAATATGCTTATATCTATGATGCAATAAAAACATCTTACATACTTTTTTTTTCCATATACATAACATGCTTATATGGTAAAAACCTCATGTGTTATTTGACATAGTATAAGTTCATTACTACTAGAAAGAAATATGGTAAAAATTGATGATTATAATGCCTGATAAGTTTTTGTATAAACATTAAATATTAAGGATATTAAAATAATACTATCATTAGAGAAATTGATTTATTATTACAGAAATACCAACAGTATATATTAGTTAATTTTAGGAGAAACCATTATACCCTACCTATTCCCCAATTATATATTGAAATGAGATTTTAATACAGGCAGAAAATGTACAATAGATTAGATACAATTCTACTCTTAACTGAAATACTTAGAGCTAACCAAAATAACCTTTAAAGATTGTATTTAGCTTTAGAGTTACTTAATATTATTTAGGCTCCAATGACTTACCTAAATCCAAGGGTCAATTCAGTTCTCATATTACTTAAAACATTAAAATTTGATAGAAATGATTATTACTTCTTCCTTGAATATTTTCTTCACTTGGATTTCAGGCCAGCACACATTTTCCTGCTGACAGCGCCCCTCCCATTTATTTTTTATTGTGAATAAAGCTGTAATAGTTTTTCACTTGTCACTTACGAACCTAAGTTTTCAGTTTTTGATAACTGCCCAGGAGCAGAGTATTGGATCTAGATGTATATAAATTTTTATTTAAAAAAAAAACCTGCTAATGAGTTTTCTAAATTAATTATCATTTTGTTCCCACCCAAAATGAGGGCGCCCAGTTGTTTCATATGATTCTGATATAGTCAGTGTTTTAGGAGTAGTTATTCTTATGGATGTGTGGAAAATCTTACAGTTTAAATGTTTCAGTGATGACCATTAATTAAGCGTATTTTCATTTGTGTATCTTTTTTCTACTCCCAACCTTTTGAAGTGTGTCCAAATTCTTTTGTTCATTTTCAATTGGGTTTTTAGTCTATCTTTTCATGATTTATTTATTTATTTATTATTATTTTAAAGAGTAAAAGAAGGATAACATAGTAAGGGGGGGCTTACCAAATTACAGACAAAGTGGTAGGAAATTATCAATGGTTATTGTTTTACATATTGTTATTTACAAGATAGTTTCTCAGGAAAACAAATAGACAAATAATAGTGAGTTACAGACAAAAGTTGTAGGAGATTATCAATAGTTGTTGTACGATACTTTGATATTTTCAAAGTGGCTTCTAAAGAAAATAAATAGAGCTATACATGAGTGACCAATTGAATAATCATTGACCATTCTCACTGGTTGTTGTAGGAAATACATAATAATAAACATACATCCATTTATGAAATAGCATAGGAATAATACAAACATTACAGAGTTATGGACAGATTAGTAGGAAAATATCAATGGCTGCTGTAATACATGGTGGTATCTTCAAAGTGGTTTCTCAGGAAGACAGAGATACACAAGAAAGATCTAACAAGTAGTTACAGCCTAAGGGTTGTGAAAAATAGTGTATCACCTCCTCACCAGTGACTCCTTTCACTGAGGTGTGACGGCTGGAAGACCAGGATTGAAAAGAAGGACCAAGAGACTTGCACCTGTGTCTAGCAACAGGCTGTTTACTTTTTCCTCTATAGTCGTGATTACCCAGGGCTTCTCCATGGAGATGACAGTCTGGCCAGAGGGAGAAGGCAGAGTATACCCCGGCCCCCCTCATTACTGTTGGACTAACTGGTAGGATGGGTCTGAGCCCTGGGGCCTCTGCTTCAGAGGGCAGACCGATCTCCAGTGGGCACCTTTGCATTCAGGGCATGGCCCAGGGGGCTTCTTAGGACAGTTCCTCTTGAGGTGGCCTGGCTTTTAACAGTGATAGGAGATGAATGTAGTCATTGAGTTCTTCTTGGGGCCCCGAGAATCAGACTTAGGGTCTGTTTCTCTTAGTGCTGCAGCAAAAGCAGCTGCTTTTTCTGTCTTTTTGTTTTCTGTCCTTGGCCTCCTCCTCATCATGGCTGTAGAATACTGAGAAGGCAAATTCTAACCTCTCATGCAAGCCATCTGGGGCAAAAGCCATGTTTTGCAGCTTTTCTCTCCAGCCTCCCAGGGCATTGGGACCTCACAACCACTTAGTGTCCTCACCCCAACCATCAGCACAGGCAGCAGGAATCTCGGTGCAGACCTCTCTGGAGCTCCACATGCTCCTCCACCGCACCCTTTACTGCCAAGGGAAGAATGGCTTCCAGGGGGTCTCCCCAGGTATTGCACAAGGTCCTCCTGGTTTCTGGCTTCCCAATGGCTCCCATGACCCCGGTCAGCTACACCTCTGAGTCTTCAGGCATAGTCTGTATTCTCGTGTTCTCTGAGTCCTTGTTTACCAGCCGCTCCTCCGCTGACTCTGGACCTTTCTGGTTCTCAGTGGCAGGGGTAAGAGTGACTCATTGTGTGGCATGTACTCCCAGGGGTTTCTCCATATCGGGATGATTCATGCACTTCCCTGGGTGGGCCTTCATGGGGGGTGCGTGGTGGGCCAGTTGTGTTATTGCTTCTCTGTGCCACGATCGTTCTCAACTGTGCAGTGGCTGCTGTCTGGAGGATGGGTGCGCACCAGTGTGCCTCTGCGTGGCTTCCTGGGTGCTGGGGGCCCTCCTCCTGGGCGCCTGGGCAGCTAGGGGCCAGCTCAAAGGCCAGTGCTCCCTGCAGCGCAGCTTCCCGGGCCGGGTTTTCAGTCTTATTACTGATTTATAAAAGTTCTTGTTGGATATATTTATTGTGAATACTTCCCTCCAGTCTGACTTTTCTTTTTTTCTCAATGTTTGTTAGTGAGCAGGAATTTGAAATGTTTATAACATAACACTTGTAGTTTTTCTTTTACTTTCACTCTTTCTTGGATTCTGCTTTAAGAAATCCCTGCCTTCTTCACCCATTTTTGGGTACTATTTTGTTCTACTGTTTCGTTTTCTTCTGTACTTAATACCAATATGATACCATGTTAATATGGTTCTGTTGTACCTGTGATAATCAGCCAGTGTGGATCTATCAATCTTCATCTTCCTTCTCAAAGTTGCTTCAGTTATTCTCTGTTCTTTGCATTTTCTATGTAAGTTTTAGTTTCTGCTTGCCAATTTCTATGAAGAATCTTTTAGGATTCTGAGAGGAGTTATATTGAATCTATAGATCAACATGGGAAAAATGGTATTTTTGTAATTTTAAGCTTTCTAACTCATTGCCATGGTATATTTCTTCATTTATTTTGTTTTTCAATTTCTCTCAGCAATGTTCTGAAGTTTTCTAACTAGCAGTCTTCTATGTCTCCTTTTAAATTTATTGCTAGGTGTTTTAGTTTTTTTCATGCTGCTGCAATACTTATTGATTTTTAAAAAATATTTCAACTCCAGTGTGTTGTTAGTAGAAATAAAATTTATTTTTATATTGATCTTGTATCTTAAGACTTTCTTGAACTTATGTACTAGATCTAGTAATTCTTTGAATAAAATTATTTGGATTTTCTAGGCATGTATTTATTTCATTTGTCAATGCAGATAATTTTACTTTTATCTCACAATCTTTAATATCATTTATTTTAAAGTTTTGCCTCATTGCACTGAATAAAATGCCAGTGCAATGTTGAATAAAAATTCTGAGAGCAGATATACTTACTTTGTTTGTGACCTTTGGGACCACATGTTTATGTTTTTATTACTAAGCATGAAATATGCTGTAGTTTCCTTGTTGACATACGTTTTTCACTGGAAGATATTTGTTTTTATTACTGATTAGTTACTCTCTTGCATTATTTAAATTAATTCCTAATTTTGGGTATCTATAAAATGCACTTATTAAATTAATTAAATTTATTGGTACATTTTAGGTACACATAATGGTCACATTCATCATAGAGAATTTGTACCTGTGCATGACATATCTTGTTCCTTTTCTTCACATTCCCTCACTCTCTCTTCAACCACTCTCCCCTTCCTTATTTACAGCAGCTTTGTTTCCATTTTTCTTTCTTTTCTCATTTTTTTCTTTTCCTTTCCTCCCTTTACCCCTCCCCCCTCCCTGGTTCCCCTGCCCATCTAAACATTTTATATTTCACAATATCTATTATACATTGTAGTCCTTATTTACACTTTTGGTTTCTTACAACAGAGAGATAATGCAGTATTTACACATGTGTGTTTGATTTATTTTGCTTAAGAGTATGTTTCCAGCCAGAAATATAGCTCAGTGGTACAGTGCCCGCCTGGCAAACACAAGGTCCTGAGTTCAATTCCCAGCACCAAAAAAAAAGAGTATGTTTTCAAGATGCATCCGTTTAACTAGAAATGTCTCAAGCGTATCCCTTTCCTTACGGCTGAGTAGTACTCCATTTTATTAAAAAATTACATCTTCTTTATCCATTCATCAGTTGACAGGCATTTGGGCTGTTTCCAAGATTTAGCTATTGCAAACTTCGCCACTATAAACATGGCTATGTATATATCACCTTGTTATGATGGTTTTAATTCCTTTAGGAAGATATCAAGAAGGGGAATATTTAGGTTGAATTACACGTTTAGTCCTAGTTTTTTGAGGAATCTCCACACTGATTTCCACAGTTGTTGTACCAGTCTACACTCTCACCTACTGCTGAGAAGGGCTCCTTTTCCCCCACAGCCCCTCCAGCATTTGTTCTTGGTTGATTTCTTGACAATTGCCATTTTTTTGGAGCGAGATGGAATCTCAGTGCTGTTTTTAATTTTCATTTATTGAAAATGACTGGTGGCTGAATGAATTTTAAGGTTATTTTCTTTAGTTCTAAGAGATATGTTGTTGGAAATTTGATCAGAATTGCATTAATTCTGTATAACAATTTTTGGAGTATGGCCATTTTCACTATAGTGTTCCTACCCAAGAGCAAGGGTTTTCTTTCCGAATTCTGATATCCTCTCAATCTCCTTTTTCAGAGCACCGTAGATTCCATTGTAGACCTCTTTTACTTTCTTTGTTAGATTGATTTCTAGGTATTTCATTTTTTTGGTGTTATTGTGAAGGGTGTTGTTTCCCTGATATCTATCTTAGTGAATTTGTTATTTCTGTATATGAAAGCTATTAATTCTTGTGTATTGACTTTGTATCCAGCTATGCTACTGAATTTGGTTATAAAATCTAGAAGTTTTTTATTTGAGCTTTTGAGATCTTCTATGTAGAGCATCATGTCATCTGGAATAAGTGATAATTTAAGTTCTTTTTCTTTTTCCTTTCCCACCATTATTCCTTTTATTTCTTTGTTTTGTCTAATTGCTTTGGCCAATGTTTTCAGAACTATATTGAATAAGAATGTGATAGTGCACATGACTTTTTTTTGTTCATTTAATATGATGTTGGCTGTTAGTTTGTCATAGATGGCTTTTATCAGATTGAGAAAGAGACAATCTATTCCAATTTTCAGCAAGATTTTTAAAAATCACGAATGGGTGTTGAACTTTGTTAAATGTTTTTCTGCTTCTATTGAGATGATCATATGGTTTTTGTCCTTTGACCTGTTAATATGGAGTATTATATTTACTGATTCATATATGTTTAACCTGTTTTGACAAAATTCAGGCTGTATTCTGCAAGAGACCAAAGAACTTTATGAGAACAAACAAAGTTTTAATTTAAACTTGTCACCTCTCATCCCAACTTACAAGTCAGGGAAGTGGGTGAGGGGCCTGCCTTTGTTTCCAGCTTATATACTTTTTTGGTTTCCATGGTAACAAATTGGAATATTGTAGCCCTGGCCACATGTTGTTTTCCTTGTGCCACCTAACTGGGTCAGGCTCAGGTCATGAGCCCAACCACAATGATATATACTTTCTGTACTCTGTTCTAAAGGTCACCCTTTAGATAACCACACATTTCCTTTATGGTTACAATGTTTATCTAGGGCCAGGGAAGGGATGAAACAACCCAGGCAAGGCCATAGGTAGTTATCTGGGCCCTGGTGTGCTTTGTCTTTGGAGAAGCATTCCAGGGCTAAGTAAGAACTGCAAAGTTAACTCTTTACAACCCCTCCAGAATGTTTCTCAAGACACATTTTGAGGCTTGCATTAAGACTAGAATTATTCTATCTTAAAATGATATGCTAAGAGTTGCCATCCCCTGCAAACCATCCTTGCGTCCCTGGGATGAATTCGACTTGTTCAAGGTGTGTAATTTTCATGATGATTGCTGCATTCTCTTTGCATCTATTTCCATTAGGGAGATTTGCCTGTAATTCTCTTCTTTGTTTGGATTCTTCTGTGGTTTTGGAATCGTGTAATACTTACTTCCAGGAATGAATTTCCAAGAATTGCTTTTCTTTCAATTTCATTAAAGAGTTTGAGAAGAGTGGAATTAATCTTTAAACTTCTTGTAGAATTCAGCAATGAATCAATCAGGACCTGAGTTTTTCTTTGTTGGTAGATTTTTAACTACATCTTCAATTTAATTGACTGATATTGGTTTATTAAGAATTTTTATATCTTCTTGATTCAGTTTTTGTAATTCACATCTGTCTAGGAATCTGTCCATTTCTTCTGTGTTTTCTGTCTTATTAGAATACAGGCTGTCCAAGTCAATATTGATGGTATTCTCAGTTTCTGCAGTATCTTTTTTGATTTCAACTTTTTAAGTTCTAATTTCATGGATTTGAGTCTTGCATTTCCTTTCTTTGATGAGGTTGGCTTGGGGATTGTCAGTTTTATTTAATTTTTCAAAAAACCAACTCTTTAATTCATTCATTCATTGTATTGTTTTCTTAGTTTCCATTGCACTAATTTCTGCTCTGATATTTACAATTTTTTCCTCTTTCCAGCTTTGGGCTTGACTCTCTTTTTTCTTTCTGGAAGCTTGAGCTGCAGCATTAGGTAGCTGATTTGAGTTTACTCTGTTTTTCTGATATGGGAATTCACCAGTATAAATTTTGCTCACAGGCCTGCTTTCTTTGTGTCCCATAACATCTGGCATTGGCATTATTATTTAATTTTAGAAACTGTCTAATTTCTTCTTTAATTTCTTCTTGTTCAGGGCTCATTGCTTATTCAGCAGGGTGCTATTAAATTTCCATGTAATTGCGTAGTTTCTGTGGTTTCTTTTGCCATTGATTTCCAATTTCATTGCACTATGGTCTGATAATATGTATGGGAAAATTTTAATTCCTTACATTTGCCTAAACTAATTTTATGAGGTAGTATGTGGTCTATTTTGGAGAATATCACATGTGCAGCTAAGAAGAATGTGTACTTTGATGTGGGGTGGAAAACTGTAGACATCTACTGAATCCATTTGTTAGAAAAGTTTGGTTTAGCTCTAAAATTTCATTGTTGATATTTTGTCTAGTTGATCTGTCTCTGTTCAACAATAGTGTATTAAGTTCCCTCATTAAAATTGTGTTAGTATGTATTTGATTTTTTATGTTTGTTAATATTTGTTTTATATAGTTGGGGCAATGGTATTTGGTGCACATATATTTATGACTGTTACCTCTTCCTGTTTGATTGTTCCCTTTACAAGTCTTTTTTTTTGTGTATTTTTGAAACAGGTTCTCACTATGCAGTTCAGGCTAGCCTTAGGTTCTCTTTGTAGCCCAGGCTGGTCTTGAACTCAACAATCCTCCTGCCTCAGCCTCCTGAGTGCTGGGATTACAGGTATGCACCACCACACCTGGCTCTTTACAAGTATTCTGTGACCTTCTTTATCTATTTTAATCAGTGTTGGCTTGAAATCCACTTTGTGTACAAATAGAATAACTACCATTCAGTTTTTCAAGTTTCCTGTCACATGGAGTACTGATTTTCATCTTTTCACATTCAATCTATGAATTTCTTTTTGAATTAAATTTGTTTCTTGTATTCAGCCTATCATTGGATCTTGTTTCTTGATTCATTCTGTCATTATGTTTCTTTTCATTGGTGAATTAAGACCATTAACAGTGATGGTTATGGCTGGTATTGACTTATCCTTGTGATGTTGTGGCATGTGTTGACTTATCCTTGTTATGTTATTGGCCACCTTTTCCTCCTCTGTTAAATTACTTATCTTGCCTGGTGTATTCATTTTTGGGGGGTTAATGGAGTTGTAATCCTTGTTATTGCTTTGTGTAATATCCTCAGAACATTTTAGAGTGCTGGTTTGGTATTTCTCAATTTCCTCATGTGTTCTTTGTCATAGAAGTGTCTTATTTCTCCATCAACTTTGAAAGATAATTTTGTGGGTACATCAGTCTGGGTTGGAAGTTGTTTTCTTACTTCACATACTTCACTTGAAATATTCTTCTTCTTTACTTGAGGGTTCATGTTAAGAAGTCTGCTGTGATTCTAATGGGCTTTCCTTCATAGGTGATTTGTTTCTTTTTTTTCTTTTTCTTTTTTATTTTAAAGAGTGTAGTAAAAGAAAAAAAAACAATAGCAGCATATCAACATCACAAACATAAACAAAACAAAGCAAGCACATTAAAAATGGTACAGGGTTTCAAAACAAAATGATAGGAATTAACAGTGGCTGTTATATTACATATTGTTATCTTTAACTATGTTTCTCAGATTATCAGATATAAGAATGGAAGATTGTTCAAACCACTAAAGAGAATACAAAATAATTATTAGATAAAACATTAGAGATAACACAGAGTTTCACTAAACAAGATGGTAGGAATTTACCAATTGTTGCTCCAATGCATATTGTTTTCTTCAAATCAGTTGCTCAGATTACCAGATGCAAGTATGCAAAATTGGTCAGAATATAAAAAATTTTAAGCATTAACTGTTCCTTTCATGTGATTTCTTTCTCATCTCTGAGAAGTTTTAATATTCTTGTCTGCGTTGAATTTCTGAAAATTTGAGTATTATATGCCTTCTTGTAGATTTTTTTGATCATGGCTAATTGGAATTCTATTCACCTCACTTACTGTATGTCAAATTATTTTTCCCTACCAGAGAAGTTTTCTCCCATGACATCTCTGAACAGGTTTTTTTAAAAATGTCATTTGTGCTATCTCCTGCTTTTTCATTGACTCCATTCAATCTTATGTTATTCTTTGCACCAGGTAGCAGCTACTGGATTGATTTCTCTTGGTCCTTTGCTATTTTTCAGAAGTCTTTCTTCCTGTGATCTCTAACTGCAGTCCTGTCTCTATATTTGAGATTCTGTCCTCACATTGGCTCATTCTGCTGTATATGCTTTCAAAAGAATATCTAATCTCTTGGATATCTGTTTGAAGGATTACATTTCCTTCCTATATTGGGCATTCATGGTTTTCATCATTTTCCTAAGCTTGACTCTTTTTTTTTTTTTTAATCTGCATCTGTTCTAGAGTCAGTGTGCGTGTCTTTCATCATGGCTACCATTTCTGTAGTTACCTGAGAAGTTATTTTTGATTTAGTTTTTTCTAGAGCCTCATTAGATTGCTTTGTTATTTCTCCTGTTACTACTTCAGAGAGTCCAGGTAGGTGGCTTTTGGACTGGTCCACCTCATTCCTCTTTGGGTTTGCCTTTGGTGTGCTTGAAGTCTAGGGCTGTATCTAAAGTTTCTTTTCATTTTCTATTTTTTGTCTCATTTCTGGGTTGATGCTTATAAATTAAATGTGGTGAGTAGCTTTATTGCTAGTATTTAGAACCACTTAGAAAATGACTACTTTTCAGAGGTCTTCCGGGTTTAGCTGGCTTTTGTGTTTGGAGTCCATTGCAAGATCCCACCTCTTCAATTTACTGAGGATGAGAAGTTGCTGCCAACTTGCCCCATCCCTTGTTCTTTGGACTGGGCTCTAACATTTCTTATGATCATTAGGCAATCTCTGTCTTTGTATACCAGAAAGAACCATTGGTTAAAATGTGACAATTATGTCACTTTGGCCAAAGTGGTATGATTAGCAATAACAGCATCAAACACAGACTAGAAAATGACATAGTGAAGTAACTATTAACTTGTCACCTTTAGCCTTATGACCTAAAATTGTGGTTATATAACAAAATCTACAACAAACCCAAAAGTTTTATGCAGTAAATTAGCCCTCCATATGGGAATTTTACCCTCAGATGAGAAAATTTAAAAAGGGTTAGGAAAAAGTAGAGAAATGGAAGAACAAGTGGTTAGAAGCAAGGCTTGAGGACAAAGGAAAATCATGCAAACTTTGGCAAACTGGAGAAGAACAAAGAAGGAAAGGAAAAGTAGAAATAAGAACTAGAACAGAACAACAGCAATCACAAAACTAGAAACCATGTTTAAACTTATATGAAATTAAGAACAAACAATCAAGAAAAATACAAAATGAAAACAAGAAAAGAGAAAAAAGCAAATGAAAAAAATATGCTTTTAAGGTATTTCTCTGCTGTCACTGGTACACAACATGGACAGTTAGACTCCATGTTGGAGTTGATTAATTCTAGCAAGCCAGTGGTAGCTTTACAGTGGGGTAGTGGATAATCCCAGAGAGCTTGTGTCTTTATTTCCATGGAAGTTCGAGCTGATTCCTGGCTGTGAAGCTGGAACAGGATTTATTCAGACTGCATCCATGTTGCTGGCTTGAACTCAGCTCCCTGACCTCTTTCTGCCTTTAACTTGATTCCCTAACCCTGTCACGGTGATGCACTAGATGGAGGCAGTCTGCAGTTGCTCTGCATTTGCTCAGCGGGCCCAACTTCAAGATGGATACTGGCCAATTCCCCTCTCCTGGGGGACATCTGAACCTGAATAGCTCGGCAGCCACTGAAGGCCACTGGATCCAGTGCTCCATTCTACTGGTGCATTCCTGCCCCATGGGCTTTAATTCTTACTTCAGATACTTCCTCGGTCCTGGGGACCCACTTGTCTCCTTGTCTTTCTCATGTTATATTCTAGTGTTTGAGCACCAAATCTCAGAGAGCTCTTTTTCTGATGCTCACAACTCTGTTGTCTTCTTGAAAATCTCTCTAAAATGTACTTTTTGATTGAATAAATCATGTTTTATTAGCTATTTTCACATTTAAACCTATAAGGGATTTTGTACCGTTATGATATCAATTTCATTTTCAGTTTTTAGAGTATTCATTTCAACACAAGTTGGAAAATGTCTCTTTCATATTTTTCTGAAAGTATATGGAGATTTCAGTATTTATTTCCTTTAATCTTTGGTAGAATCACCAGTGAAGTTATGAGCAAGAGCTTTCTTTTAGGAATGCTTTAAATTATATATTTGATTTCTATAATATATATCATGCTATTTTAGCTCCTTTTGTCTTTTAGTTTTCCTAAGTTATAGGTTTCAGGGAACTTTGAATTTATATGTATTGTTAAATTTATTTTTTTGAAGTTGTGAACTATCTTTATAATGCAAAAATCTACATTTTATGCTGTTTTCATACTTAATATTGAAATTTTGTATTTACTGTTTTCCTTGCTTAGAATTGTGAAGGGTTTACTAATTTTATTTTTTTAATTAATGGTTTTAAAAGCCAAATTTCCATTTTGTTTTTAGTGAGCTATAATAATTGTATCTATGGTGTACAGTGTGATAATTTAATACATGTATACAATATGTAATGATCAAATTAGGGTAATCGGCATTTCCCTGTCCTTATGTATTCAGCTTTTTCAGTTCTTCATAGAATATATAATGAGTTGCTGTAAACTGTAGTCCCTCTTCTGTGCTGTTGAACACTAGGACTTATTTCTCCTATTTAATTTTGGTACCTATTATTCCTTATTTCTGCTCACCATTAGTCTACCCAGTCTTTATTAAGCACAACTCCATTCCCTTCTCTGAAACCAACTTTTCTAGCTTCAACATATGACTAGAAACATGGAGTATCATCTTTCTGTGAATGTTTTGTTTCATTAACATAATGTGTTCTGGTTCCATCCAATTTCCACTGAAGAACAAGATTTCATTCTTTTATAGGGCTGGACAATATTGTATAAATTAGACATGTATATAACAATCCTCACTATCTTGTATATGTACATATGTATTTATTTATCCTTTTCCCTTTCCCTCATCTCATTTTCTCTTTCCTTTTGAAGAGTTTCTTCCCATTTCCCAATACCTAGTGTACATTTTGGATATTATTTACTCTTTCAGCTTCTTACATTAGAGAAACAATATAATTTTTACACATGCTAGCCTGATTTATTTCACTTATGATTATGATCTCAAGTTGCACCCATTTACCTATACAAGTCTCCAGTTTATCCTTTGTTATAGCTCAGTAGTACTCCATTGTATAAAGATAACACATCTTTTTCACCCATTCCTTTGTTGATGGGCATTTGGGTTGTTAACAATATTTATCTATGACAAATTGTGCTGTTACAAACATGAGTGCTCATACATTGCTGTGATATGATGTTTTTAATTCTTCTGGAAAAATACCCAGAAGGGGCATAGCTGGGTTGAATGAGATCTCTAATCCTAGTTTTTTGAGTAATCTCCACACTGATTTCCACTGTGGTTGTACAAGTCTACACTCCCACCAACAGTGAGAATGGTTCTTTTTCCTCAATAGCCATGCCAGCATTTGTTATTGGTTGATTTCTTGATGATAGCCATTCTTTCTGGAGTGAGACGGAATCTCAGTGTTGATTTAATTTTCATCTCTTGAATGACCAATTATGTTGAATATTTTACCATATATTTATTTGCCATTTTTATTTCTTCATCTGAAAAATGTGTATTCATCGCAGTTACCCATTTTTGCAATGGGGCCTTGAAATTGGGGGGGGCGGTCTGACTTATTTCAATTCTTTATATGTTATAGATGTAAGTCCTTTGTCTCAGGGACAGTTGGCTAAAAGTTTTTCCCATTCTGTGGATTGTCTTTTCACTCTGTTGGTGATATATTTTGATGTGCAAAAGCTTTATAATAAGGTAAGATCTCAGTTGTTGATTGTCTGAAGTGTTTCCCATGCAGTTTGAGTTTTTTTCATGAACTCTTTGCCTATACCTATGTCTTCAAGATTTCCAGCTACTTTCTCTTCCAGTAGATTTAGTGTTTCTGTTTTAATGTTTAGATCTTTGATCTGTTTTGATTTTAATTTAGTGTATACTGATAGATATGGGTCTAGTTTTAGTTGTCAGTGTATGGAGAGTCAGTTTTTCCAGCACCATTAAAGAGCTATCCTTCTTACAGGGAACATGTTTGCCCAGTTTGTAAAAGATAACATGGCTCAGTGTATTTGTAGTTGTGTCTGCATTTTCTAATCTGTTCCACTGATCCTCAGGTCTGTTTTTCTTTGCTGAAACCATGCTGATTTTATCCCAGTACCTTTGTAATATAATTTCAAGTCAGGGATTGTGATGCCTCCTACCTTGCCTTTGTTGTCCTGAATTGCTTTTGATGTTGTAGGTCTTTTCTGTTTTCTCATGAAGTTTAGAAATATTTTCTCTAGTTCTGTGAGGTATGTTAATTGTATTTTGATAGGGATTGCATTAAAACCCATATAACAATTTTAAGAATATGGCCATTTTCTCTTTTTTGGTTCCTTCTATCCATGAACAAGGGATATATTTTTGTTTTCTGATATCTTCTTCAATCTTCTTTTTCAGGCTAATGTAATTTTCAGGCTAATGTAATTTTCAATGTATAGATCTTTTACTTCTTTTGTTACATTGATTCTAAGTATATCAATTTTTTGGGTGCTATTGTGAGGATGTGGTTTCTCAAATTTCTAAATGAGTTTATTATTTTTGTATAGGAATGTTATCAATTTTTGAGTGTTGTGTTTTAATCCAACTGTGTTCCTGAATGTTGTTATTAAATATAGAAGTCTTTTGGTGGCAGTTTTGGGGTCTTCTATATAGTGTATCATGTCATTTGTAATAAATGATAGTTTAACTTCTGCCTTTTCCATCTTCATTCCTTTTTTTTTTTCCCTCTGTTGTCTAATTGGTCTGGCCAATGTTTCCAGAACTATATTGAGTAGGAGTGGTGATAGTGGAAATCCTTGTCATGTTCCTGGTTTTTAGAGTGAAAGCTTTCAGTTTTTGTCCAGTTAGTATGATGTTGGCTGTTGATTTGCCATAGATGACTTTAATTGGATTTGTGGTAAAGACCATCTATTCTGATTTTCTTTAGTGTTTTTTTTTTTTTATCATGAATGAGTATTGGACTTTGTCAAAAGCTTTTTCTGCATCTATTGAGATGATCATGTGATTTTTGTCTTTGGCTCTGTTGAAACAGTGTATTACAGTTATTGATTTATGTATATTGAATCATCCCTTAATCATCCCTGAATCCCTCTTGACCATAGTGTATAATCTTCTTGAAGATTTGCTACATTCTGTTTGCTAGCATCTTATTGAGGATTTTGCATCTATGCTCATTATGGAGATTAGCATGTAGTTCCCTTTTCTGGTTGGGTCTTTCTCTGGTTTGGATATCAGAGTAATACTTGCCTCCAGGAATGAATTAGGGAGTATTGCTTCATTTTCAATTTCATTAAAGAGTTTGCAGTGTATTGTTGTAAATCTATCTTGATTTAGCTCTGGTAATTCATAGATATCTTGGAATCTGTTCATTCTTCTGTGTTTTCCATCCTATGACAGTAAGATTTTTGAAGTAGGTATGATGATCTTCTGAATTTCCATAGGATCAATAGTGATTTCACCCTTTTCATTCCTCAATCATGAATTTGAGCCTTTTTCCCCTTTTTTTGATAAAATTGGGAAAGGGTTTATAATTTTTAGTTATTACTTCAGAGAACCAACTCCTCAATCCATTAATTCTTTGCATTGTTTTTTTAGCCTCCATTGCACCAATTTCTGCTGTGATTTTTATAATTTCTTCCATTATATGGGCTTTGGGCTTGACTTGCTCTTATTTTTCTAGAAGCTTGAGCTGAAACATTATGTTGTTTATTATTTATGCTTATTCTGTTTTCTTGATATGAGAATTCACTGCCACAAATTTTCCTCTTAGGACTATTTTCATAGCATCCCATAAGTTCTGGTATGTTTTATATGCATTCTTGTTTAGTTGTAGATATTGTTTAATTTTTTCTTTAATTTCATTCATGGCCCACTTATTGTTTGGGAGGGTGTTATTTAATTTTCATGTGTTGATAGTGATGAAATTTTTGTGGTTTCTTTTGCCATTAATTTCCAATTTCATTGCTTTATCGTGAGATAATATTCAAGGAATATTTTCAATTCTTGTGCATTTACTAAAGCATGTTTCATGGGCTAATGTATAGTCTATGTTTGAGAACATCCCACGTACAGTTGAGAAGAATTTGTACTCTGATAGTATTTGATGGAACACACTGAAAACAATACTAAGCCCATTTGTTCACAGGATTTGTTCAGTTCTGATATTTCTTTGTTGGATTTTTGTCCAGTTGATCTATCTCTTTGTGACAATGGGGTATTAAATCTTCCAGTTACAATTCTGTTATTGCTTATTTGATTTTTCATGTCTATTAATATTTGTCTTATATAGTTGAGTGCTCCCACATCTGGTGCATATATTTATGATGATTATCTCTTCCTCTTGAAGTTTTTCCTTAACAACTATGTTGTGACCTTTAGAAAAATCTCTTTGGATCATTCTTGGTTTGAAGTTCACGTCGTCTGCAAACTGAATAGCTATCCCTCCTTTTTTCTGAATTCCTGTTGCATGGAAGATTGTTTTAAATCCTTTGACTTTCAGTCTGTGAATTTCTTTTTACATTAAATGTGTTTCTTATATAAAGCATATTGTTGGATCTTGTTGCTTGATCCATTCTGCTAGTCCATTTCTTTTGATTAGTGAATTGAGGCCAGTTACATTGATGGTTATAATTGATATGTTGGCTTATCTTTGCTGTGATATTTCCCTGCTGTTGGTTCCATGTTTTCCCCTCTGTTTAATTGCTTCCCCTGTCTGGTGCTTTTAAAAATGTTATTCTTGGAATTGTGTTCATCTTTATCTCCATCTAGAATAGCTTTCAGTACTCTTTGTAGTGTTGGTTCAGTCATGAATTTCTTCAGTTGTTCTTTGTCATGGAAATATTCTGTTTCTCCATTAATTTTAAAATATGCTTTTGCAGGGTACATCAATCTCGTTTGGAAGTTGTTTTTTTTTAGGACTTGAAATGTGTCACTCCAAGCTCTTCTTAACATGAAGGTTTGTGTTGAGAAGTCTGCTGTGGTTCTGCTGTGGTTTCAGGGCTTTCCTTTATAGGTGCCCTGTTTCTTTTCTCTAACAGCTTTTAATATACTGTTATTGTGCTGAATTTCTGGAATCTTGATTGTTATATATCTTGGTGTCGTTTTATTTTGGTCATGGTTGTTTGGAGTTCTATAGGCTTTGTTTATTTGCTTGTCAAATTCTTTATCCATGCTTGGGAAGTTTTTTGCTTTTATTTATGCGAAAAGTTCTTTTCAATGGCTTTTTCACTCTGTCCAGCTCTCTCACTGACTCCAGTCAATCTTATGTTATTTTTATATTCTTCATCTTGTAGATGTTAGATTGATTTTTCATGGTCTCTTTGTATTTTTAAGATATCTTTCTTTACATCATCACTAGCTACAATTCTGTCTTCAAGATCTGATACTCTGTTCTCTCTTTTATTCAATCTGTTGTATATAATTTCAATGGAGGCTTTAATCTCTTGAATTTCTGTTTGGATCTGTTTCATGGATTCCATTTCTTTCCTATTTTGGTCATTTTTGTTTCCATCATTTTTCTAAGCTCATCTATTCTTTTATCTCAGTTTTCTCTAATATCCTTGATCAAGCATCATTTCTTTTTATATCTGAGAGATTATTTTCTCTATAGCCTTTTCCACTTGTTTTTTCACTTCTGCTGTTACTTCAGAAAGTTCCAGTGTTTGACTTCCAATTTCATCTATCTCATGGTGTTTTGGGCTTGTTCTGGGTGGGCTTGGTGTCTGTGGTTGCAGTTTGCTTCAGTGTCTTGTCATTTTTTTATTTTCTATTTCTTAATTTTACTTTGTATTCTATGTTGATGCTTGCTGATTTCTTATGCTAGCTTTATCAGTAGTATTGAGGCTTCCATAAGAGACGCCTGTTCTTCAGGGATAACCTCTAGATGTAGGTGGTTCTTGGTTGCTGTCCCAAGAGCCTACCTTCCC
>NW_004955412.1:1334468-1335595 GCF_000276665.1 Chinchilla lanigera
CCCCTTTGTGGGGTGATTTTATCCTTCTCTGTGGGTGGGGGAGTCAGATGGGTAGGGGACAGGATAAAGTGAAGAATGAGATCAAATATATTAGAGTCAAGGCTACAGGTCAAAGGATGATCACCTGAGTTTTGGGAAACTGCGGGACATAGGATGGAAAGAATCGAACAATATGAAGGAGTAATCAGAAAGGGAAGAGACAGTGTTCACTCACTTGAAAGTTTAAATTCAAGAAGTAATTAAGGAAAGAGGGAGAATCAACAGAAGGAAATGAAAAAGATAGGTAAGAAACCTAAACAGTGAAAAAAAGGATAAAGAAATAGAAGGGGAATGAAAAAAAAGAAGAAAAGGAGACTAGAGAAATAGAGGAGAGAGAAAAAAGTAGCTAAATCTTTGTGATAGCCTGTATACCCTTCAACAGATTATTGGATAAAGAAAATGTGATATCTATACATAATGGAATACTACTGGGCTATCAACAGTGACAAATTTGAGGCATTTGTAGGAAAATGGATGCACCTGGAAAATGTAATGTTGCGTGAAATAAATCAGACATCCAAGCATGAATACTGTATGGTATTCCTCATGTGAATGAGGCAAAACAGAAACAAAGAAAATGATATGAAGGGAGAAGGGGACAGATCTTGTCCAATAGGAAAATGGACCAAGGGAACAAGGAGAGGGGGAAGGTGGACAGGAAGGGGAAATTTGAGGAATAAAGATCTGCCATGTACAGGAATGTAATAGTCCTAATCAATGTAATCATTACAAGCCAACAATTGTGCTAAGAAAAATTGCACCAACTAAGAAAAAGGTGATTGGAGAACCAGAGGAGGAGGGAGGAGGGAAGGGAAAGGGAGAGCAACAGCTGCGATACACCCACGTAGAAGATGAGTGTAGACAGCGAGAATTACAGAAGCACTAATTAGGACAAAATAAGGTAAAATGAAATGAAGAAAAACTTATGAAGGGGACAGTTAACCTCTTATAGCTTAATAAATAAAAGGAGGTAAGTATTATTGAAATAATTAACCATACAAGCAGACTAAGGGCAGATGAAGGACATTTTCAGAAGCATAGTGCATTAGTAAATAACTTTTTTCCAAAGTGATGTGTTGGTTTTTTTT